>NC_142038.1:5477881-5803506 GCF_982192425.1 Myodes glareolus | reverse complement strand
AGGGCTGTTGTGCCTAACCTCCGAGCCCTGCGCCTGAAATTAGTTGACTGGTGCCCAGCAGAGCCAGCTCCAAGGAAGCCCTTTTCCTTGGCCAAGACAGACTTCCTCCTGCTCTCACATTTTTAAAGCAAAACAATTGACCAATAAGCCCAGAGAAACGGTCTTTGTTTCCCAAATCCTGAAAAACGATAAAGAATTCAAGCTATTTGAGGGAAAAGAAAACTTAACAATTAATGATTAAGAAATAATAGTGCTTTATTTTGATAACTGTTATGGGGGATACAAAAGAATCGTAGACCGATCTCTAGTACATACAACCTTTTCGGTATTTTTAAAGGCACACCACAAAATGTCCTGTGGTCCCATAAAAGAAAATAGGGAAGGAACAGTGTACGACCTGCCTGCCTGTGTCTCGAGTATCTGGGAGGAGGGTGGTGTATTCAGACGGCTCCTGAGGAATAGAGGCAAAAATCATCTCTCATATTTCCCAACTCTTCGTGTTTCGCATGGCGTTTGAACAAACAGCACCTGTCAAAGACAACTGGATGCTTTTCACCTACTGTTAGTCTTATTTTTTCTTTCTTTTTTTCCTCCAAGACAGGATTTCTCTGTAGCTTTTTGGAATCTGTCCTGAAACTAGCTCTTGTAGACCAGGCTGGCCTTGAACTCACAGAGATTCACCTGCCTCTGCCTCCCAGGTACTGGGATTAAAGGAATGTACCACCACCGCCCGGCTTCAAATCTTAGTTTTCTAAGTTAGTGGTTTTTATCTATCGTGGCATTTGGAGTGCATATGAACACAAACAACGAAAGTATCAGTGCTAAGGCCTTGTGCATTCTGGGACACCTCTCTTCTGTCCCTACATCCGAGGCTGGATTTATTGCAGATGGACACAGTGGGCCATTCAGCGGAAGTGTCCAGCTTGAATCTTAGATCATTCACGACTCAGACAATTTCTTGCTTCCGTTTCCCAAACTAATTTTGTCCACCGTGTCCTAAGCTACAAGGACAAAGGAAGGCTTTCTACCTCTGTCTACCCTGAGCTCTTCTTGCTGGAGGATCTTGTGTGTCTGTGGGATTCCCATGTCTCTAGATGGACAACCTAGGCATACAAATGACATTTCCTAATGATAGCTCACAAGGAAATTTATTATAAAAGATTGGTATAAGTATAACTTTACCATTTGTTAAAGGCAAAAGCAAATCTGCATACAAATGAGATGGATGTGCTTGCTTATTTTTATATCAATAATTAAATCTTGGCTGAATATTTGATACTGTAGGATGCAGAACATCTTCAGTGTTTTTCAGAGTTGATCATTATTTTGATTTTATAATCACTAGTGCTGAGAAAGGCGCTTTGCATAAATATGTAGTACAAAATGGAAGAAGGATATTTAGGGCCATTTCAGAAATTGCTGAAATTCTGTCCTAATCACAAGCCAAAATTCAAGTAACATTTTTTTTTTTACAAAACTTGAATGAGCATCTCAAACAGCAAATTTTAAGATCTAGCATCCTAATGCAATGTCATCCAAAAATACACCAACTTGATGTTTACATGCTGAGGATGATGACGTCAAAATATGAAAAGTCTCTGTTTTCTGCAATGAACCCTACAGAGCAGTGAAAATACTGTTTGCAGCGTAGAATCCGGGCAGTGCTCTCCAGCATTGGCCACTGTGATAGTGTTTGTGATGGAAAATACATGCACTACATTCTCAGAACCAAGGCCTCCATGAAGTCTGCCCATGCAATCTCAAGTCATGACACATTTGATTTTCCACTAAGTTTTGCTCCTTGTGTGTTCAGAAATCTTTTCCTGGTGGCAATATTTCACAACCCGCACATTTGGGTATGCAGCCCCACAGGGTGTCTCAACCCAGAGTTTAAGGAGCAATATGGGAAGAGAACAACTTATCTGATCTCCTGAACCTTGTTTTTTTTTTTGCCATAGAGAGAACATAAATTATTAACAACAAATATGCAGTAGGTCAGGTGGTCCTAAGGGTTGGGAAGGAGAACGGGAAGTGGGAAAGGAGAGAGGGGTGGGATTTCATTTCTTGTAACGGCAATCTGCAGTGAATTATATAAGAGGCTTGAGGTTCAGCAGGTGGCCGTCCCGATAGAATGAAGCTCACTGTAACACCTCATAAAGAGAGGGAGGAAGAGACACACATGGGGAGCCAGAGGACAGGCAGTCAGGGGACAGATTGTGGCAGAGGCAGAGGCAGAGTAGTGGACAAAGGGAAACCTCCGTAAGCCAAGGGTTACCAAAGCTGACCACAGCCCTGAGGACAGGGGAAAAGCCTGGAGCTGTTTAGCCTTGGAGATCACAGCAGAGCCCACCCTGCTGACACATAGTGGCCTCCAGGATGAGAGTCAGTGCTTTCTGTTGTTTGCGATACTAGGACCCTGGTGCTTTCTGCAGCCATCCTGGGAAGATAACGGGGTTGTCATTGCATCTGTGGAGACCTGTGGCTTAGTGAGCTTTTGTAACCTGTCTGAATTCATATGGCTGAGGAGGGATAAGTGACAACTGGAATTTAAAATCAGTTGTACTGACAGGCACCTGGCCCCCTTGGCTGTTTCTAAATTGGATCTGCTTTAACCATAGACAAAGTCCAGAAACCACCACATTTTACAGTGGAATTCTTCGTATTCAGCTTTTTTAAGCTGTCAGACAGATGCATTAGGACTCTCAGAGGAACAAAACCAAAGAACACGCGTGTATGAACACATAGGAATGGACACATACAGAAGGGGAAGAGTTCTGTTCCCCGGAATCGTCCATGCAGTAACAGAGGTCTGTCTGCATGTTGGGGGACTTGGAGAGCTGAGAGTGTAGGCTGTGACCTGGGGGAAGAAGATGGATGAATCAGTGTGAAACAGGAAGAGGGAACAGCCTTTCTCTCTGCCTCTGCTCTCCGGGCTCTCCCTGAATCACAGGATGCCCTTCACACCACGTAGGCTAGCCACCTGTCTCGGCCCTCTGCCTCAGAACCCCTTCTGCAGGTGCTCCCAGGAACAAACACTTAACCAGGAGCTGGCCGTTCACGGCTGGACCAAGTTGATATGTAATATTAACTATCGCAGCCACCCATCTTCTTGGCACTCAGGCACATTTCCCACATGTTACATACAGTCTGAACAGACACGATAATAAGGGGCTAACACCTCCTGGACTGCCGCAATTACCCAGCATCCGGCACAAAATGCTGCAACCTCTCCTTGAGGAAGAGCTGAAATCCCCAAGTGCTGTTAGCTTCTTCCTTTAATAACCCATAATATAAGGACCATGGTGTTTCTGAGCAGTGTACTTAGATGTGATAATGAGTCAAGATACCTTGAGTTACATGATAGAGGAATACAAAGGAAGGAATAAAAGTGTTTATTTGATAAACACATATGCATTCATACCAAAATAAAGAGAAATATAACAAATGAATAGCTTAACCTCTTGGGTGTGTATCTAGGTCTATGTGTGTGATTGTGGTGTGTGTACGCGCGCGTGTGTATGTGTGTGTGTGTGTGTGTGTGTGTGTATGTGTGTGTGTGTGCGCACTTCTATGTGAAGTCAGAGCAGAAATTTTCCCCGTCCCTTCCCATTCCTTTGGCAAAGAGTCTACCATTGAGTCTGCACCTAGCAGGCAGCAAGCCCCAGTCATTCTCTAGCTCCCTTCCCTCGGCTCTGTGGCTGCAGGTTCCTGTAGCCATAAGTGGATTGTACACAGATTCTGGGGTCTGCTTTTAGTCCCTCACGCTTCAACAAGCACTCTTACTCACCGAGCTAATCCCTAGTCCCCCAATCATTTTTAATTTTAAATTAGAAAAACAATGTACCAAACTAGCTCAATATTTTAATTCAACTCCAGAGTTGTACTAAAGATGTAGTTAGGTACCTGTGAGAGGCAAAAATCGACTTCAGACTGGATACGCTGTCCTGCGGGAACCTCATCCAGTCTCCTCAGAACACAATATGCCCAGTACAGGCATGTGAAGAGTCCTGTGGATTGTTGTCAGATAGCTACCCCTGCTTAAGCCATGGTGAATGCTTCCCGATACTTCTGTTGTGCTGATCGCCTGACCTTTCCTGGGAGGAAAGTCACTCACACTTCACTGACATGTACAGGGTGGTTTCAATCCAGCAGACGAGGTGATGCACTCCGGATCCTCCAGAGAAACAGCACAGTTACAGTGTGAACTTACGTGTGCACGTGCAGGCATGGGCGTGGGTGTGCACATGTGCAGGCTTGGGTGTGCATACAAACAGACACTGATGTGCGCATGCATGTGCAGCTGTGAGTGTGAGTGTGTGCATGTGCAGGCCTGGATGTGAACGTGCGCATGCGCTCGCACTGTGGGAAAAGCTGGTGGTTCAGAACTGCGGGTAATTTACTGCCTAGGGTCCAGGCTGAGATGAACTGCTGTCTCAGCTCAGGTACAAAGGCAGGAACACATTGCTGCCCCAACAGCAGGACAAGCAGAATGAACACCCTTCTCCATGGAACTTGGCCTTTGTTTAAACTTAGGTTTTCAGCTCTTGGGACGAGACTCAGCTTCAATGGAGAAAGTGAGAAGCTGGACTCAGTTCAGCAGGCAGGTGCTAATGTCTTCAGGAAGTATCCTTCACGTAGAGAAATGCCTGAGTGACTGTGTAGGGCACTGTGGCAGTCTGGAAACCCCAACTTGATTGTCACATCTGTGTAATGATAAATACTGTCTTTAATCCTAAACCTTCAATGCTCCATTGCCCCATAAATTTGGACTCTTACATTTCAGCAGATTCCTTTGGCTGCTTGATATTTTAAAGGAAGGTATTTGTTTTTCAATCATTGATATTCTGTCTAATATCACAGTACATCCTTGAGAGTAGAGACTGTTTTTTTCTTAGTGTTTAAGTGTGATTTTGGTTGTCTAGACCACTTGTCTCTAAGGCTTGTAGATCTCTTAACTTGCTCAGATTTCAATTTTATTTAAATTTTGACTCCAGCCATTATTTCTCAACCAACTTAAGGGTTATGGTCGCTGCCTTTGACCTCACTATTACACAAATGACCCGTGTGGAATTACATCATGTAGGCGAGCCCCTTTGTCCATTATCCTGGGCTCCTGGGCAGCCAAACCCTCACAGAGTCAGGTATCCTGAGTCAGGAAGGGGCAGAAAGGTTCCAGGGGAGAGAATGATTGTTTTAAGGCCACCGTGGCAATGTCTCCTGTTGTTAACACCCCAGAAAGAGTGCTGTGAGCAATCCTATGGGGTGCTTCTTCTTGCCACCCTGTCAAAGGAAAAAGATTTCATGCAAATGGAGATACTCTGTTCCGAGAAATCATAGATCTGCAGTGATCCCTTCCCTGTGTGTAACTGGACAAGGTTTACCTCTAAAAGATGGGCTGGCTTTTACCGGTAGTACCTGCTGGATAAGAAGGGACACTCAGAAGATATTAATTGGGCCACATTAAGCTAATAGTAAGCCACTTGCCTGCCATACTTGAGAGAGGTCACACACGGACCTTACTAGGAAATCATGGAATGTGTTGAATTACTTAAAGAGGTGTTGAAAGTGGCCATGTTGGTGCAGTGGGTAAGAATGTGGCACTGATAGACTAGAATCCTGAAGCAGAGGCCTCCATCGGTTGGCTTTGCTGTCTGATCCAGCTGGAAGCGGTTCCACTCAGGGACCAGATGCTGGTGAGCTCTGTTAACTGTTTCATCTCACGTTGGGTCTGGAAGAGTTACCGACAACCATGGATAACTAAAAACAAAATTTAAAAGAATAAATGTTTTTGCTTTTTAATTTTCGCTTTCTCCTACCCCATTCCTGTGTGTGTGGCCTGCTCGGAGTTCCTCATTGTCTCCTTGGGCAGTGGGTTCTGTTTCTGGCACAAGACTCTGGTTCTTGGGAACTGTTATTAAAAAGATGCCCCGATATGTTGAACCAGAGGACACTGCAGGACAAAATTCATGCAGCGTACAGTGTGTAACAATCTTAAGCTTCCTCTGGAAACCCCGGGAGCTCTAAGGGCCACATAACAAATGCTCATTGGGCGGTTGTTGCGAGAGAAGTGATGAAAGTCATGAAACATAAGGCGCAGTCACTGCTGCTGTACTCCGAGCTTTCTGTGCCCCCGGGGACATGGACCACAGGCGATCCCAGGTCAGCAGGTGCCACACACAGGGCTAGGGTAGCGCCCCCACCCCAAGCAGCGAGTGCATCCCAGCTACACTCTGGGAGGTTTCCACAGAGCTAAAGGCCACACTTGCAGCATGGTCTCTCCTTAAAAGCTCAGCGTTCGCACGTCTTCATTTGGGGATACGCTAAACCCCAGCTTCAGAACGAGCCCCTTGGTTTCTTCACGAATCCCGAGGAAACCGGTGCTAAGATGTCACGTGGGCAGCTGTGGTCACACGGGAGGTTTCTAAGTGGAATTCCACGCATCGACGTTATGCTGCGTGCTGTGTGTCCCACAAATGCAGACTGACACAGGGCTGTCCTGAAAGTGAAGCAATTAGCATTGCTTTCGCAGACTGAAAAAGATCCTTCCGTGAAGCATGGGCATAGTCTGTAAACCAACCAGAAATAATATAACCATCCTCTAGTCTTACTGTAATTAGTTAATAATTAATTGAGACAGCAGTCCTACCTCAATGTCACCAGCTCTGGGATTAGAGACATGAGCTATATCTGACTGCTTTGAATTTTAAGCCATCTGAGGGAAGCCTCCGAACTTGTTGACAGATTGTAGTTTTGAGTGGATCCCTTCAGTTAAGATGAGGAAAAATACCTAGAAGTTAATTGCTAATAATTATGCATGATAAAAGAAACTTCTAAGAGGTCAGGTTCATGGGAGGAATTCTGTAAACAGTGTTTCAGAATGATCAGGTCTCAAATACCTGACACGCCCCAAAGTCCAGCAAATACACCACCCTAAGAGCGCCGACTCTGAGGGAAACACCCTTTAGCCCTTCAAACAGCGGTCATTTTCTTCAGCGTCAAAAACTGCTGGGCCTCCTTCCATAAATGAACATACATCTAACTAAGGAAATATAATCTCAAAACTGAAGTTAAAAATAATTAGTTACACACATGCTTCGTGCTATGATAAGACAGCCAGCCTTCTGAGTGGTCGCCTTTATCTGAGCCCTTGGTTCTCCTATGGAATACGGAATTACGATTCTTACTTTTCAGCCTCACAGATGAAAAAACTGAGGCAAAAAGTAGGTTCAGTGTTTACTGGAGCTCACAAACGAAATATGCACAGCATGTGTTATATAATATAATGCATATTATGCAACTGTAGATATAAGGGAGGACCCTCTCCCTGTCACTTTGTTGCTTGCTTTATTCACCGTATAGTACGTAACGCACATCTTCATCTACCAGCAATTATGAGTGTCACTTTCAATGTCTGCATCAGTTTTTAACTGTTGTGCAATGTTTCTTCGTAAGTGTTGAGCTCACCTTGTGGTACAGCACAATCAAAAGCCGTTCCTGGGGCTGAGAGCCCACTGGTAGACTGTTTTCCTCTGTACATCAGAGCCTGAGCATCAAGACAAACTAACTAAAATAAGTACTAAATCGATGAAGAAAAAGAAATTCCGTGTTAGCTCTCCTCTCACAAGAATCACAGTCTTCTCCCGGCACCTGTGTCCTTAGGAAAATCTAACATGGATTTTCAGTGAAAAGGTCCTTATCAAATCTGATGCACACTGTCTTTTTCCGGCCTAAATGTCAACCAGATTCTCCCCTCCATGTTGGTGAACTTCATTGAGGCTTCACTCAACACCCTCACTCACTGGCTGTTACTCCTGGCCCCTGGACCAGAGACATCGCTCACTAAGCCATGGAGGTGAGCAGCACATCGGAGCTCCAAGGAAGAGCGTCAGCCAGATTCCAGGGTGGCTTGAGATGAACAGCACAGGATGTAAGGCTGGGGACATTGGTTACAAACCAGTGTTTCACAGGGCAGGGCATGACGCCTCAAGAGAAATCTGTGTATTCGGGCATGAAAACATGATTCGCGCCCACCAAAGAGCAGGAAATGAGCATGACGTGACATATGCGTGAAATCGTAAGGTAATTAGAAGTTCACCCAAAATTCTGACCTAGGACATTTCCCCAGGGACAGAAATTGTGGAAGACAGAGGTTGGCACAGGTAGAAGTATGTCACTGAGCAGCTTTTGATCAAGTTCCACAAGCAGGTGGGATAAACGCATCAGATGGAGCTTCATAACAGATTTAGCTGTTAACAGCTAAATAACTAAATATATTTTCCTGCTTAGATTGTTTTTTGTCAACTTGATGCAAGGCAGGGTTATTTGGGAAGAGGGACCGCCATGAGAAAACACCTCCATCATACTGGCCTTTAGGCAAATCTGTGTGACATTCTCTTGACTAATGAATGATGCAGTTGGGCCCAGCCTACTGTGGGTGGTGGTGTCATTTCTTGGAACATCATCCTGGGGTGTTCGAGAAAGCAAACTGAAGAAAGTTGAAGGAGAAAGCTGGAAAACAGCAGTCTTCCATGTCTCTGTTTCAGTTGCTCCTTGCCTGACCTCAGTCAGTGGACTGTGACCGGAAACCTGTAAGGTGAAGGAAACCCTTTCCTCCCTGTGGGGATTTGAATGAGAATGCCCCCCATGGGTGTGCTTGAATGCTTGGTCCCCAGTAAGTGGAACTGTTTGGGAAGGATTAGGAGGTGTGGCCTTGTTGAAGTAGGTGTGGCCTTGTTGGGGTATGGCCTTGTTGGAGTAGGCGTGGCTTTGTTAGAATAGGTGGGGCCTTGTTGGAAAGGAAATCACTGCAGGTGGGCTTTCAAAACCTCACATCAGGCCCCTGCTTCATGCTGCCTTCCTGCAACTTGTGAATCAGATGTGAGATCTCAGCTACTGCTCCAGCATCATGCCCGCCTGCTGCTGTGCTCCTCTCCTAATGATAATGAACAAATCCTCCAAAACTGTAAGGAAGACCCCAACTAAATGCCTCCTTTGATGAGTTGCCTTGGTCGTGGTCCTTCTCTACAGCAGCAAAACAGTAACTAAGACACTCCCCAAGTTGTTTCTGTTCATGGTGTTTCATTGTGGCAGTAGGAACCTAACAAAGACAGATTCCCTGCACTTTTCCCTACCTCTAGGCTTAACCCATGCTCTGTCCACATGGCTTTCCCATCCTTGTCTTATTTATGAACACTCAGTGGATTGTGTCCTTACACTCTAGGTGCTAAATGCATGCTTCTCACAGCTGTGTTATATTTACATCTCTGTCCTTCAAAGTGGGGATCATCATTTGCCACCATTGCAAATATTCAATCCGTATTTTGTTTATTGTGGTATTGAGCAGCTGTAGGTGAATTTGACTGTGATAAAGATTTATCAGGGAACCACATTTCTACCTTGGTTTGCATGCAGTGAGTGAGATGACTCAAGACCCCTTTCTTAATGGATTGTGAAATAGTACAAAAGTCAGGCAGTACTGTTTGGTACAGCGCTCTGGCCACATACCAACATCTCCTTATGAGAAACACTCAAGAACTTAACACAGTTTTGGGGTTTTCTCCCACTGTGAAACCATAAGTCATTCAAACTCAACCTAGAATTATGTTAACATCATATATTTTTTTACTGTAGTTGCATGTTTGAAGGGTTAGGAATTATAATTTTTCTTTGACACAGCCTTGCATGGCCCTCATCATTCATAATTTATGTTCAGTTTCACAAGATGGATCTTACACCTCTGCCTGATGCCTTCTGATCCCAAATGCTATTATCTGACTGGCTCTAAACAGCAGTCATTTGGCCATGCATGGCCTTCCCGTGCCATCCAGTTGTCCTGTCTCCAGCTGTGGCTACGGTCTCTGCACCTCACAAGGGCAGTCGAATCCAGAAGCTCTTAGTGGCAGCGTGGAGAAACTGGGGATTTGAGGTGAAGTGGCCAGGCCCCCTCCCTGCGAGCTATCCAGACTGTGGCTGTGGCTCCTCACTGTGAGCTATGAAAGCACCAGAAGCGTATTCACACCTCCTCCAAGGTCGTGGAGAGGGCATTTGCAGTGGGCGAGTAGTCAACTGCTAAACTTTGATTGTTTTGAAGACAGTATCTTGGATATCCTTGGATCCCACCTACCTAGTGCCTGGCCCCACCAGGACTTAAGGAGTGAGCTGCCCAGCCGGATGGGAGGGAAAGGCATGCAGCAGGATGCTTCTGGGATCCCTACTGAGGACAGAGCAGAGGTTTTCATAGTGAGCCAATGTCAGAACCGAATGAAGGGAGTGTGAAAACTCGGAACACCAGGCCCGTCCCCAGGAGTTCTAGTTGAGCTGGCCCCAGTTTAGACCTGCAAATGTGAATTCTAACAGTGGTAATGAACACCTTAGTGTGAGAATTGGAACTTGGTGTGCCTGAGTCTAGCCTGGGGTGCTGCTGATTTGTAGGTTCTATTTCTCAGGTCCACCCAGGGTTGAGATTCTTTCCCCACTTAGCTCTCAGAGTGTCTCATCCAGAGTGCTCAGATTTGCTGAATGCCAGATCCTGAGCTTACGTCATAGCCAACTGGGAGGTGTGGAGAGTACTGCTAGCTGTAATGCAGCCCCACAAAGCAAAGGGCTGGAAACACTCACAGACGATAAGGCACAGCTTCATGTATGTGAGCATTTATTTCCCTGCATGAACAGTTGAAATGGTCTTAATGAAAGAGTCTCTCAGCATCTCTCCCCCATAGCAATTTTCTCGCTGATGGGCAGTCTTCCTATTACCTACCTCAGCTCTCAGTGGTACCTTTTGACCAGAATCCTTTCTCTACATCTGTATCCAGTAGCCACAGCCAATACATAGTTTTCTGGCTTTCCCCATGGTGGTGGGGTCTTTTCTTGGTTAGTACCATTTCATGCCTTGATCCTTTGCCACATTTGTTCCTGCATTTTCAAAATTCTTGTCCTTTTGTATCTCTCTGTGAATGTTGACTTGGCTGTCAACTTGACTGTACTGAGATGTCTAGATCTGACGAAACACTCCTCTGTGTGTCTGTGCGCTCATTTCTCAGAAGGATAGGTACGTGAGAAAAGTGAGTGTTGGGGGAGCGGGAATCTGCCTTCGACATGGACAGCACCTTTTGACTGGAAGACCAGATGAAAAAGATACCCAAAGGAAAAGCGGCAGTCACTTGGCGGCCTCCCCTTCCCCCTGAATAGTGCATCTCTCCGCTGCTGTGGTTGTTGGCTGCCATTGCAACTCTAACTCCTCCGATTTTTTTCCTGAGTAGATTCACCACAGCGACTCTCAGGAAAGATCTAGTTTTCCAGCTCCAATCAGGACTAATGAGATTCCCAGTTCCTGGTCTCACTAGTGTGCCGATGGCCATTGTTGGATTGCCCTGCGTGATGGTCTGTGTTCAGTCACCATTGAAGCATGCCCCTGCGTGTGTCCATGATGGTGTCTCCAGATCTGTTTAACCGAAGAGGAGAGAGTTACTCTGACAGACTCTTCCACGAGGTCAAGCCTCTGATTGAAGCCAAAGAAGAAAGCCCGCTGAGTACCAGCGTCCGTGTCTCTCTGCTTCTGGACTGTGGGAATGATGTGACCCACTGCCTCGCATCCCTGCCACCATGACTTCCCTGTGGGGATGGACTGTACCCTTGAACTAAGTGCCAAAGCCAGAATCTTCCTTCTTGAATCATTTTCACCACTACTTTTGTCACATTGGTGAGAAAAGTGACAAATGGACCCAGCCCCTATCGTATAAACCAGTCTAATAAATCTTTTTCCTCTTCCTCTTCCTCCACCTTCTCCTCCTTCCTCCTCCTCTGAATCTCTGCTTAATGCACTCTACAATCAAATAAATTATAAACTGAACTTCTCTGCTCTGACAGGTGGAAGTCACAGGTGCCCTCTGACTTATCAGTTAGAGAAGGCAAAGCAGGGCTGCACAGAGGGGAAGGTGTGAGCAGGGTATGCAACCGTGCACACTCAGGTCATGAAGTGTGAGCCTCTGCGCCTTCAGAAGGAGCACACTGACCACCATCACATGCGGTACCACACTAGACACCTAGCCCTGGTTCTGTGTAGTCTTTATACTTCCTCAGCTCCAGAGTCTATACGACCAAAAGCTGTCCTTCATTCCTTCATGGCCCCTTTCAGGTGTGGCTCTTTTGTCCTTCAGCTTCAGGTCCTCAATGTGGCACACGTGGGACTCTCCTTCTCTTGGGATGAGAGCAAGCCTTCAGTATAGACACCAGCTCTGGAGTGTCCTGTAGAGAGCAATGCCATGCTGTGCATCTACATCCTGTGCAGAGAGACCATCACCATCACTGGCTGCTTCTCTTCAGGACAAATCTCCGAAGAAAAGCAGTGTGACCTTCCAAGTCTAGAAAGTTCCCCAAGGATGAGATCTTGTCATGAGGACCATGCTCTGCAGACCCCTGTTCCTCACTGGCGTATCCTCTTTAATTAATTAATTTATTTTTCTTGATGGGAGGGAAGTGGCTTAAAGGACAACCAAAGCCAGCTTTTTCCAGTCTGCGTAGGTGTCGGCATGCAGGTCTCCTGGCCCTAGGACCGCAGTCTCAGAGATGATGTCCCCAATCTGTCAGTGCCACTCTCCCCATGAACCCTTCTGGCTTCGTCTGGGTCCTGCCTAGTGTGCATTGGTCTGGATTCTGACCTGACCCTCTGACCCTGCACACTGAGTTGCTAAATATGGACAGTGGCCAGGCCCCTCTAGTATGAATCCTGACTCTCTCTCTCCTAGTCTAAGTTGCAATGCCCCCTTCTTTTCTCTGTGGTTTCCTATTGGGACCCTGGGATACTCAACTTCTTGCCACTGCTCTGAGAGCCACTGGTCATGCAGTGAGTGTCCAGGCCCACAGGTCTGTTCTTCCTGGTGTTATCTGTGGTTTAGCTTGTACAGGGACCATGGGGAGTACTTTGTGGATATTTATGCTCAATTTTGACATCCCCGGACTGTCAGAGAGCCCTTACTAGGATCCATTGAAGAAGTCCTTCTTGGTTTCATCTACTGAGTCACAGGGACAGGAAAAAGTGGAAAACACTGCAGCCAGAGACAAGATAGAAGGCACCTCCTTGAAAGACCAGGCCTTAGGGTCTCTGGGAGGCTACTGGGAGCACTGAGCACAGTCATTTGAGCTCCTGCAGGCAGCTGGGAGCTCTGTGGAGAGTCATGGGGGCTCCTAGAGGCGGCTGGGAGCTCTGTGGAGAGTCATGGGGGCTCCTGGAAGCAGCTGGGAGCTCTGTGTGTAGTCATGGGGCTCCTGGAGACTGTCGGGATCCGTAATCACAGGCATGGGGGCTGCTGGAGACGGCTGGGAGCTCTGAGGATGCCTTTCCTAGTTTGTTTTCTTCACTGTCTTCTATATTTTTCTTGTATGTTTGATTGAAGCACATGGGTGGATCCTTTTTAAACACAGGATGTATTGGAAAATAAGTGATCATAACTGACAAACCTGAAAGATTATCGTTTTCAGATACATAGAAGCCAAATTTATATCAAAGAATGGTATCATTAAGGCAAAGAATGGAAAAACAGGATCTCAGGTATCTTAATCCTATCAAATGTAAAATGTAAGATTTTCCAACCCACTTGGAGCTTTGAATGTTGTTGGGGAAGCAAATAAATTTACCATCAGAGAATAAAATGTGCATGGAATATGGATATATTAGTAACTGCGGTTGGTTGGGGAGTTTTACATGGATACATCAGAAATAGCAGTAGTGGAGTTTTACATGGATACATTAGTAACTGTGGTGGTGGAGTTTTATATGGATACATCAGGGACTGCAGAAGGGGGCTTTTACATGGATACATTAGTAACTGACGTTGTGAACTTTTAAGCGCCAGGTCACTTTGGTCCAGGAGCTCAGGCGGCCAAACAGTAGGGGTGACTCACTGAGTTTGCACAAAGCCAGTCATGTGATCCTGGGGTCTCGGTCATTTCCTCTTTCAGTTCTTGAAGCTGGCTCTTCACTCAAGAGTGTGTACATGGAGAGGTGTGCATTTAGCCTTCCAATAGATAGTGAGCCAAGGTCCCAGCCTATATGTGGAGAGATTTCTAAACATGGGTAAACACAGCACCGAGGATCAGGGTCCATCCTAGCCAAGTGTAGATCAAGCTAAGCAGCTGGCATGGCCAGCAAACGCACACACCTACCAGTCTTCCTTCTCTATTTAATTCACACTTTCAAACAGGGAATCCCTTTCTCTTCCTTGGAAAAATTTCTGCTTGTATTAATTCCCAGTGTTGTTTTTTTTTCCTCTGACTTTTCCAAATTTCAGAATATAAGCTTGTGGCAATGAATTATTAATAAACATGGGATTCTAAAGTATATTTTCACTTGTTTTGCTTATAAACTTTAGACATTTTCTTCCCCGAGTTTTAGAGGGATAGAAGTTCTAAATCAGTGTGCCGGTGTGGTCAACTCTGCTGAGTTCCTTTCTCAGCGGTAGATAGAAATCAAAGGGAAAATTAAATTTTGAGAGCCGGGGAGATGGTTCAATAGGCAGAGTGTCTTTTTCTGTAAGCATGAAGATGCGGGTTTAAATCCTTAGAATTTACATAAAATGCTCGGTAGGTGTGGCAGTCACCTATAATTACAGCACAGGATTACATAGAATTCCTGGAGCAAGCTAGCTAGCCAGATTTTTCAAAAACAGGGAACTTCAGGTCCAGTGAGAGACCTTACTTTGAAACACAAGGAGATCCATGCAGGAAGATAGCTGATAGTAACCTTGGGCCTCCATGTGCTCATGTTTGCATATGAACTCACACCACGCATGTGAATACAAATGTATGCACACATCCACACCACATGCACACATGCAAGAATAATAATAATAAAAGAGGGCTGGCAAGATAGCTCAGCAGGTAAAGAAACTTCCAGCAAGTCTAATGTCTAATGATCTGTGTTTCTTCCCCAGAATCCACATGGTAGAAGAAGAGAACATTGGTGTGCGGTTCCCCTCTGTATGCTGTGAGTATGTTTTGTTACCACTGGTTAATAAAGAAGCTGCTTTGGCCTATGGCAGGGCAGATAGAGCTAGGCAGGAAAACTAAACTGAATGCACAGAGAAAGAAGACTGAGTCTGGCAGATGCCATGTAGCTACTTAAGGAGAAAGACACCAGAACCTTACCGGTAAGCCACAGCCTTGTGGCGATACACAGATTAATAGAAATAGGTAAATTTAAGATATAAAAGATAGCTAGGAATATGCCTAAGCTATTGGTCAAACACTGTTGTAATTAATATAGTTTCTGTGTGATTATTCGTGTCTGAGTAACTGGAAATAAAAGTACAGTCTCCGTTTAAAGAACATGGAATAAGTTGTCCTTTGACCTCTGCAGGCCTTCTCAGACCCAGAGAATGACAAGTTACATAATCACTTTTCATTAGCGGTGTTAAATATGAACATGTGTTGACTCAGTTTTTCTATTATTTTTGCCTAGTTTTGTATTTGTCTAACTTCTTAGCAAGATCATAAAGAAAAGCTACCAGAAAGAGAGTGACCAAAACATTGCCTGTCCCCGAAGAATAAGTACTTAGTTGGCTTGGGCCAATTTCAGGCTGGATGGGCTTCACCCCCTCTTCTCACTCTGCTCCACCCCTCCTGCAAACATACCTGTGGTCATGTACCTTTTCATCAGTCTGGGGCTCAGTTGAGAGAGAGGCCCATTGGTCGAAGGGACTGCAGGGACTCTGACTTCAGGCCACAGGGTCCAGAGAAGCAGAACACTTCCAAGACTACAGTGTATAAAGTATATGATGCCACTTTTTAAATTAAAAATATTTTTCATAGTACAATATATTCTGAGCACAGTCCCCCCAAGCCCCATATTCTTCCAGGCCCTCCTTACCTTTCCAACTCCATGTCTTTCTCCGTCTCTTCAGAAAATGTCAATAAGTAAATAAAAACAAAAGAAAAAGTAGGAGAAATACATAAACAAACAAAATCCATAAAACACAAAACTGGAAACCATAATATGCAAATAAAAGATCAGTAAGGTTAAATATACCCAAACAAGATAAAATGAGGGAAACGAAAATAAATAACAAATAAGAAACATTCCCCAAATATCATTGAGTTTGGTGTCGACCTGACCTTACCTGGGAGACTCCCCTGGAGAAGCTAATTCTTCCTTTGTTACAAGCAGCTCTCTGTAGAGGGATGGATCAGAGAGACCAAGGCCAGTATGAAACAGCTCTGCACAGGCTTGAAGAGCTTGGGAGGAGGGCTAAGCTGTGATCTGGTTGATTTCTTTTTTACTTTAGCCCAGGAGCCAGCAAACATTTCCTGTACAGAATAAGATAGCACATATTGTAGGCTATGGATTTCATGGCTTCTGTCACAGCTATTGAAGTCTTTAAGTCACTGAAATAGGAAGCAAATAAAAACAGCATAGAAATAAAGGGGGGTGTCTGTGTTTCAATAAAACTTTATTTAGAAACAGGAAATGGACAATATTTGGCTTGCATATACAGTCTATCTACCCCAGTTCAAATCACTAGAACTTCCTACAGATAACCAGAGAAAGGACTGGACTGTCCCAGATACTCCTCAGTTTATAGACGCATGAAACTTAATAAAGTTTCAAGTCTCATTGTGTGAGTATTCCATTGGTATAAGAGAAGCCCACCATTGTCCCTGGTGACAGAATGGCAGAGTGAGACGGCTAGGACCTAGGGAGAGCCCCGGCATTCATGCTATGCACCTGGCACCTCTTCCCGGTTGGCCGTAGGAAGCACGCAGGACTACTTGCTTCATTACAGAGCCTATCATTTCTTCACTCTTCCTCTTACACTTTAAGTTCTGTTACCATCAGCAGATATTTTTAAAGGTAATTTTCAACTTTGAAAAAACATTAGAAAATTCTTTTCTTTTTTATCTTATATAAAGGTTATTTAACAATAATGGTATCTGCTGCATTTCCTTTGAACTTCCGGACTGTATTGAGCCTTGGGCCACTTCACCTGCACAGCTTGTCTCCATTTCTTGCAATAATTTCACAAAATTGGTACAGATATCATTTTCCCCCCATAGAAATTCTGATATTCAGCCGTCTCTTTCTCTCCCCGCTCCATCCTTCCCTTTCTTCTCCCTCCTTCCCTTCATTTCTTCCTTCCTTCCCTATCCTCTCCTCCTCTCTGATTCTTTAGAAAACTTCGTCTCTCACCTCAAGTAAGGTTCTGATGCGGGAGAATTGTCTGTATTCTGTCAATCATGCTTTAATAAAACGCTGATTGGCCAGGCAGGCAGTATAGGCAGGAAAACCAGACAGAAAGTAGAGTTGATGCAATGAGAACAGGAGAATTCTGGGAAGCAGGGGTTCCTCTGCCACTCCTGCACAGACCACCGAAGAGGCAACATGTAAGCTGTCACACTGAGAAAGGTACTGAGCCCATGTGGCTAACATAGATAAGGATAATGGGGTAATATATGTTATAAGAGTTAACAAGAAGCCTAACCTAATGGGCCAATCAGTTTATAACCTAATGTAGACTCTGTGTTATTTTCTTTGGGAATTGCCGGCTGTGGAGTACCGGGTGGGACAGAAACCCCAACAAGCCGGCCTCTCGTGTTACATATGGCGCCCAGACGTGGATAACTGAATCCACAGAAAGCCTGAGAAAGCTTGGGAAAGAATAGAGTAAAGAATGTTTTCTTGGTAGCAGCAATTTCTCAGGTCTGCTCTGCTTGCTAGACGCAAGCAAGGCTCTCAGCTAAGAGAGGCTTCCTGACTCAGCTTTAGCTACAAAACCCTCCTTTAAGAGGTCCTGTCACGAAACACTTAAAAGGTGTTGGTGAAAAGCTGAACGCATGCTTTTTGATTTTCAGTCGTAGCAGGAAAATAGCTGCGCTGTTTTAAAATGCTGGTTTTCTGGGCTGTCCTGCCAGGGCAAACTCTGACTCTTTTAGGCAGGCAGTCCGACTGAGTGTGGTCTGTGAGCAGAATACTACAGCTTGCTTGCTAGCAAGGATCTTGAAACGCCATAGAGTTGTGGCAGTGAACACAGCTCTGGCTGGTATCTCAGCCATGAGGTTGGAAAGCTAAGAAATGGGCTGGATCTAACTGTCAAAGCTATGGCTTTAGTCCTACCCATTGAAGACTCGTGTGGTCAGAAAAAGAGAGATATACAGTAAAGAGAGATTCAAAGAGGAAGAAAACCTCTAAATGGTTTACAGTGTGTTAAAAATATATGCAGGCTAAAAGTTAAAGTTCTTAAAGCAAAAAGAAAGAAAGAGAGTAGTTGGGTGTGGTAGAACACACCTTTAATCCCAATGCCTGGGAGGCAGAGACAGACAGATCTCTGAGTTCAAAGGTGTGGTAGCACACACCTTTAATCCTAGCACTGGGGAAGCAGAGACACGTGGATCTCTGTGAGTTCAAGGTGTGGTAGCAAACACCTTTGAGTCCAGTACTGGGGAGGAAGAGACAGAAGGATCTCTGTGAGTTCAAGGACAGCCTGGTCTACAGTGTTATTCCAGGACAAAGATATATACAGAGAACATGTCTCAAAAAGTAAAAGTAAAAATAAAAGAAATAGAGGTTAAAGTAAAGCCACACAAAGATGGAAAATACAAAGAGAATCTTGATACTGTATGTTATTATGCTCTCTTTGAATTGTTTGATTGTTGAGGAAGGAGCAACAGCTGCTAAAAGACTTTTGTTTATAAATGCTGCTGAACTAATCCAAGATAGGTATTTTGAAAATACCTTGGCTTCAAAATTGAAGTCAAAAGGTATGTTACTTTGGAGAAGAGATTTTGCTTTTGTTTCCACAGAAAATGAGAGGCTCTGGATTTATTCAGAGTTAGGAAAAATCATCTTTGATCAAGGGAGACCTCCTGAGAAATTTCCGGTAGGAACAGATGGCCTGGATGTCTGAATTCTACATCCAGAACAGATTCAAGACTGCTGCCTGAGATGAGCAAGACTCACAGGATACTCCAGTCAGGACTTGATTATAACTCTAAATTTTCTTTAGGTCCCTATAAGATTATCAACGCCCCCAACCAGCAGGAAGTAGCCTGAAATACTACGCCCACATTCCCAACAAATGGACTCTGGGTATTTTTTTTTTTTTTTGCTTAAAAAAAAAGAGGGAAATGATGCGGGAGAATTGTCTGTATTCTGTCAATCATGTTTTAATAAAACGCTGATTGGCCAGGCAGGCAGTATAGGCGGGAAAACCAGACAGGAAGTAGAGGTGATGCAAAGAGAACAGGAGAATTCTGGGAAGCAGGAGTTCCTCTGCCACTCCTGCGCAGACCACCGAAGAGGCAACATGTAAGCTGTAACACTGAGAAAGGTACTGAGCCCATGTGGCTAACATAGATAAGGATAATGGGGTAATATATGTTATAAGAGTTAACAAGAAGCCTGACCTAATGGGCCAATCAGTTTATAATCTAATGTAGACTCTGTGTTATTTTCTTTGGGAATTGCCGGCTGTGGAGTACCGGGTGGGACAGAAACCCCAACAAGCCGGCCTCTCGTGTTACAAAGTTCCTTTAAGCTGGGGACTCCTGCACACTTCACCCCTCATCAGGCCGGACTCATCGGGTAGGTCAGCCACTGCAGCACATCTCGCTACTCAGTACCGCCATGCTCCTGAGCTCAGCTCCTCTGTCCTTGTTCACTACTTCTTCACATCCAGAACTGAGCCAGGGAATACAGCCCATCCACAGATACTGAAGTGGTGTAGTTGCCACGATTATTTATGGAAAATAGATATTAGATGGCAGTAGATACCTGAGCATCCCACATGATGAGACTTAAGGGGACAGTCATAGAAAGGGAGGGGTGGGAGCATTCACCAGGACTGCTGTGAGCTGCTTTCTGAGGCTAGGGGCATTGTTGTGATTAGTCTGACACCGAACAATCAGAACTGGGTGTTCTGCAGTACAGAGGCTGCAGACAGATCTGGATCTAAGGAATATTGAAAGTTACAGGTAGCTAGGGGCTGGAGTGACCACACAGGGCTTAAGAGGACTTGCTACTCCTATAGAACACTCAGGTTCAGTCCCCAGCAGCCACTCTGTGGCTCAACACCATCTGTAACTCTAGTACCAGGAAATCAGATGTCCTCTTCTGACCTGTGCAATTACCAAGCATTTACATGTATACATTCATACATGTAGACCAAACACCTATACACACAAAATAGCATACCTGTATATACACATGTGTGTGCACATGCACACATGTGCACATACTCATATACATGCACAAAGAGGCACACACATGCACATACACACATATGCACATGCATACACATGTACACACAAACTAAACGCCACAGAGGAGGTGATCTTTGAGCTACAACACCAAGACGGTTGAGAAGCTCCTTATTGAGCATGTAGGGTGATGGGTTTCACCCCTGAGGATGACCATTGGCCTAGATACCTGCCCTCTCTCAGACTCACTGTTTAGCTTAGGGACAGCACACAGACATCCAGCATCTCAGAACCCTCCCCACATTGCTGCAAAGGGGCTCTAAATTATAATCTCACTCAGCACCTTTGCTCAGTGAAGAGGACTTTAAAGCTCTGTCGTTGAGCCTTGGCATTTTCTGGTCTCTTCCATGACTTTGTTGGCTAGATCCCTTGCTCCACAGCAAATGAACCTCAACCTTTGCTCAGCCCGGTCTGACTTTGAAGAAAACCATTCATTTCTTTGTGGGAGTTCTCATGACACATAGGAGATTATGGGCTCCGGAGAGCTGTGGAGCTGCACGCAGTGGCCTGGGTACCGGAACAAAGTGGGTGGCTAATCACCTCTGTGGGGATAAACAGTGACCATACAGATGAGCCATGTGGACGCCCGGCCAGGGTTCCCATGATGGCCTCCTTCTGGGAGGCATTGTTAAGGCACTTTGGCACAGCTGGCTAATCCTGGGGTTGATCAGGAGGGATCAGTCAGACGGATCAGTTAGCATTTTAGTCCATGTGCTTTTATTTTTGCTGGACTCTCCTCTTGAGCAAACGGTTGCATTGATAATTGCTAAGTATGACATTATCAGACTGTACTTCCTGGGGGCGAGATGGGGGAACCGCTTAATTACAACTGCTTTTGTCTCTAAGTAATGAGAGAGAGTGTGTAACAGCCCCTGTGCTGCCTTCCGAAGGCTTGGACTATAATCTCTAGGTATTAACCAGAGTAGTGGGAATGACCCAACCTGTGGACGTCATTTCTTTACCCGAATTTACCCAGCAGCTAACAAAATAGGCCTCTTTTACTAAAGACTAATTTTCACATTTAAAAAAAAAAACTTTATTATGGGCCTAGCGCAGTTAAATTGCTGGGCACAGTAGGGAATCCTGCACTTAGGTGAGAAATACTGAGCAGCAAGAAAATGGCTCAGGTGTGTACCCCGCTGCCTGGTAACTCAGACCCCAGATAATTCGCTTCCAATGAAATTCCACCAGGTGGCACAAAAAGTCCCAAAGTGCCTCTGCGCGCATTCTCCGTCTGGACCACGGTGAAGTGGCAGAAAGAAGAAATTGGGAAGGACAAGAGCCTCCCCGGTTCCTGAGTGCGCATCTCCTCCTTGCCCTCAGGCATATTTTGCAAAGGCAAAAGAACACATCCATAGCAATGTACGCGTTCTGTAGGAACACTTGCCTTTCTCCCTTTGAATAATTCATGAGACGAGGAGGAAGACACACACCGGGCATTGTGGGAAGGGAAGAGTGAAGAAGAGGAAGGGGCGGAGGACTCGCAAAGTTGCCAGCATGCCAAATCCAAACTCATCAGTTTTGTTCAGTGGTCTTCATGTAAAAATGCTTCTGTGAATCTAAATGTAGCGTCCTTCATGCAAGCTGTTCTGTTATGCTGAGAAACGGTGGTGATTCTAAAGATTTGTAAAGTTTAACTGGAGTAAAAAATTATCAATAGCCAAAGACCAGGGGAAATGTAACACAATTAAGAGCTTGATTCGTTCTATATTCTCACCACCCCTGTGAAGAGTCCAGTGCTCATCTAGCCCAGCCCAGGGCTCTGCGCTCAGTTTTTTTGCCAACCTAACACAAGCTAGGGTCATCTGGGAGTGGGAAGCTCAACAGAGAAAGTGCCTCCACCAGACAGGCCTGGGGACAAATCTGTGGGGCATTTTTTAAATTAATAATTGATGTGGGAGGGCCAAGGCTATTGCGAGAATCGTCCGCCCGGGCGGTGGCCCTGGACTATGCAAAGACTACAAAGAACAAGGCCCAGGGAGCAAGTCAGTAAACAGAATTTCTTCCTGGTCTCTTCTTTGCTTCCTACCTCCATTTCCTGGTCCAGTTCAAGGCCTGCCCTCTCCGTGATGGAGTGTGGCTTGGGAATTTTAAGGTGAAATAAACCCTTTCCTGCCAAATTGCTTTGGGTCATGGTGCTTTCTTTTTTTTTTTTTAATGTTTTACTGAGCTGTACAGTTTTCTTCACTCCCTCCCTTCTTCCCTCCCCCTTCTGCCCTCTCATATGACCTCACACTTCCAGTTTACTCAGAAGAGCTTGTCTTTTTCACCTTCCTATGGAGCTCCATGTAGGTCTCTCCTAGGGTCTTCTTTGTTGTCTAGTTTCATGTTTTATGTTTTAAAGCCATTATGCGTGAATACATATTACATTTGTTTTTCTGGGTCTGGGTTACCTCACTCAATATGACTTTTTTTCTAGATCCATCCATTTGCCTGCAAATTTCAGAATGTCACTATTGTTTTATGGTTGTGTAGTACTCCATTGTGTAAAGGTGCCACATTTTCTTTATCCATTTTTTTTGGTTAAGGGGCATTTAGGCTATTTACAGGTTCTTCTATTACAAATAATGCTGCTATGAACATAGTTGAGCACATGTCCTTGTAGTATGATTGAGTGTCATTTGGGCATGTACCCAACAGTGGTATTGTTGGATCCTGAGGTAGGTGTTCCTAATTTTCTGAGAAATCATTATGCTCAGTTCCAAAACAGCTGTACCAGTTTGCACTCCCACCAGCAATAGAGGAGTGTTCCCCTTCCCCCACATCCTCTCCAGCATAAGCTGTCATCAGTGTTTTTGATCTTGGCCATTCTGACAGGTGGAAGAGGGAATCTCAGAGTTGTTTTGATTTGCATTTCTCTGATGGCTAAGGATGTCGAGCATTTCCTTAAATGTCTTTCAGCCATTTGAGATTTGTCTGTTGAGAGTTGTCTTCTTCCAGCAATATAAATCTAACTGGGTAGGAGAAGAGGTCCAATAGGATGGGGTTTTTGTTAAATAAGCAGGAATAAATTATGAGAACATGCAGTCCAGGTCAGAAGTAGCCTCGGCAATCAGGGAGTCTGAGGCTGCTCACACCAGTGTCTCAGCCCCAGAAACAGACTCCAGAAGTCTTCCAAGTACCACTCATGTTTATATTGAACACTTTCCAGATGATTTTAATATACCTATAATTAAGAGACAAAGTTAACAACGTATTTCTCTTCACATCAAATACATGTCTTAGTTACGGTTTCTATAGCTGTGATAAAATACCATGGCAAAACAACCTAGGGAGGAAAGGGCTATTTCAGCTTACACTCGGCTTCTACACCATCACTGAGGGAAATCGGGGCAGGAACTGAAGCAGAGGCCATGGAAGACTGCTACATACTGGCTTGTCCCTCATAGTTTGTTGGGTTTAAATTCCTATGCTTCCCAGAACCATCACCTGGGAATGGCACTACACACGATGGGCTGGATGCTCTTACGGTTGTCACTAATAAAGGAAATGTCCCATAGACTTGCCTGTAGACCAGTCTGACAGAGGCATTTTCCAGCTGAGGTTGCTCTCCTCAGATAACTGTTACTCATGTCAAGTTGACAAACAACTAGCTAGCACATTGTGGGTAGGTCCCAAGAGCTTCATGCTAATAGGCCCTTGACAAGTACCAGACAAATCAATAATGCAAGCTGATCTAGGAGGTGACCCTTGAAATCTTTTTTTAATTTAATTTTTTTTGATAAATTCATACACATGTATTTACACTATTTTCACAGCTCCCTCTCATGGTCTAATTCCTCCCATGTTCCCCATACTTCCTACCTTATTTCTCTCTCTCTCTCTCTCTCCCTCTCTCTCTCTCTCTCTCTCTCTCTCTCTCACGCACACACACACACACACACACGCACACACACACACGCACACACACACACTACTGAGTCCATTTAGTGTCGATCATATGTCCCTGTCACACCCTCTGATCATATTGGAAAGGAGAAGTCAATCCCTATGGGGCTTCAAGAATCCTGGGTGCTCCACCTGTCTTCCCAGGACACTGAAGCAGGTGACTGTTCTCTCCTAGAGAAATGGAGGAGAAGCAAGGGGTGTATTCACATAAATATGATACAGAATTTTGTTTAAACTAGAGCTTGGGGAATGAGAAGCTGAATATTCTGAGTAGCCGGAAAGTAAGATCAAAGAAGGAGATGGAAAGGGTTATATCGGGTTCTGAAGAGAGCTCATTTCAGCTGAGCTGCAGAGTGCCGAAGATCACTTGTGAGAGTCACCTCTATCCTTCCTTCACGTGGGTTCTGGGAGTTGAAGCCAGTTCATCAGACTTGGAGGCAGGCACCTGTCCCTGAGAGGCCGTCTAGTCAGCTTTAGGATGAGCCTTGCACATCTTACTCAGGGTAAAACTAACAGTGTTTCTGAGCAGAGCTATAACAAGGTGTCCTATGTATTGAGTCATACGAAATGGAAGTTATGAATAGAGTGCATTTGAACGAAAGTAGAATTAATGCTTCCCTATCTCTGAGCTCCTCTGGCTGCTGGGGCTTGGGCTAGGTACAAAACCATGCTCAGCATTTCACTCAAGCCTTGCTGCAAATTGTAAAGTGTTACCTTCCCATTTTAACATCAAGGGCTGTGCAAGGAAACTGTTGCTTAGGGGACTTCTTTGCCCCAACATGAGCTGCAAAAGGGGAGGACAGCAAACCGGAGCACACTCTTTCTCACCTGCTTTCTGTCTGATATGGAGGTACAAGCTGGTTCTACAGTGACAATAATTACTCAGGACAGGGGTGGGAAGAAGTTTTTTTGTTGCTGTTTCAGTTTTTTTTGTATGTTTATTTGTTCATTTGGAAACATTTCCCTTCTAGAGCAGGACACAGACATGTTGGTATCTTCTACTGTCAATTCAGTTGTAGAGATTACACCCAGGGGAAAACTTAAGGTAGTTTTTAAATGCAGACTTACATGGGGCACAATGTTGTGAGTAATTTGTCTCATTCCTGTTCTGACACTGGGGCAAAGCCATGAGGTCCACTTGAAGCTCTTCTGGTCCACGGCCACTGGGACAGGCTGAGGTTGTATTCCCTCTTTGCTTTGGCCTCCCAAGCTGGGACAGCATACTTCGCTTAATACTGTCATGAATCTAATCTCAGAGAGTGCCTTACAAAAGCACCGTCCATGTTTAAACTTACTTGATGCCTCATCTTAAAGTTATTGTTTATGCAGCTCATGTACATGAATGATGCTACCCTGGAACACAAAAGAACTCGGCATCCCAGGGTGCCTGGCCCTTCCTGCTTCCCTTCTCTTGGGAAGGACTGCCTGTGTCCATGTCTCAGAGTGTCTACTTCATAGAGATAAATGAGAAACACACAACCGTCTCCCCTTATCCATGAAAGACAGCCCCAGACTCCAGAACATACTGCAGTCCCTATGAAGATGCAGAGAACCTCTCTATGTATATGTATTATGCATGCCCATAGAACATATATGGATGTATTATATATAACCTAGATCTATAACTATACCTCTGTGTATACCATTCACATGTGTATCTGTGTCATCTCTATACTGATACTGTTTGTCTTGTCTTGGTAGAAGGGCAGCAGTTTGGCTGTGCTACCTCCATGACTGCTGGTTAGTTTGTTCATCCAGTAAGGCAGGAACCTGGGATCATTTTTTGCAGGATGCCAGAGACCATGAGCAGGTGCCTAGGTAGAGACAGAACCCCTATGTCTTTGGTTTTTTGAGACAGGGTGCAAAGGGCTCCTTACTCTGGATTTTGAAGGATGCTCAGGCACCAAGTTTAGAAATGGACGTCAAGGACACTACCAATTGAGATGTGGGAAGGCGTTCTTTCATTGGCAGGTAGGTGTCCACTCCAGCACAGCTGTCCACAATGTTCTCCACTAGGCTCTGTGACTTTCCCCAGTCACAGACCCCTCTCTTTCCTCCTCCCCAGAGGAGCCAGGATCATTCAGGGAGGAGCCTGGAAACTGACCGGCTGACCAGGGAGATACACAACCACAGATAGTAACATCGATACTGTTCTACAGTTCTGAGGCCTATAGACTGCTCCCCTTGAGCCTGATGTTTCACTGGTTTTGTTTGTTTGTTTTGTATTATTACTTCCTTCCTCCCTGCCCCCTCTTAAAAACAATGCCTGTCCACAGGTATCCAAAAAATCAAAGTGGAAAGTGAGCTGGCCAGAGCAGCTTCTGGCTTCCTAAGGGTTCCTCCCACGGGACCCTGTGTGTAACGGTAATCCCAGGGCAGCAAGATCTTTGATGGAAAGCAGGGACCAGAATCGAGCACTCTGTTTAATACCTGGGAGCAATGGAATGATGACTTGGTGGGATCATGGATTGCTGCAAACTCAGAAGATGCCGTGGCCACTGAAGTCGGTGTCCCACCTTCCTGAGCTCTCACAGTAGAGGAAATCTGCTGGCTTCTTGACTAGGAACTAAGCAGGAAGCTGCTCACGTAAAGGCCCTCCACTCCTGCTTAGCAGATATGGTCAGGCTGCTTGGTAGTTCCGTCACAAGCTACGGACAGTCTGGTTCTTTTATTCCAATGTGCTCGTTGAACTGTTTTTGTATCTTAGGATCCGCAGATGCTTTCCAAGGGTGTTTGCCTGAGTGACTTGTCAGATTGCTGCCACTTTGCTTCTGATATCCGAGACGTTATTTGTAGCAACACTGGGTAACAACTGTATGCAGCGTGCCTGTTTTCATCCACATGGGCACAGTCCAACTGTATACAGCAGCCGTGTCTTCCTCTGCATGGGCACAGTCTAATTGTCCTCCACAAGTATCCCTCATCATTTTGCACAAGTAAATAACAATACATAAGGCATAATGTATGTACTGGAAAAGGTCTCAATATAGCATCCAAACCTCACTTCATAAATTGACCTTAAAAAATTCTCTTTTTTAGAAGTAGAAAATTCTAAATGTTAACTGTGCCAGGCTCCCTTGTACCTGTATATAGAAGTATATACAACTTGTCTGTACTCAGGAGACCATACACTCTAGCCAACAAGGGCTAACGGTGTACATGAGAAGGGATGCAAGATGGTGTTGTGTGCATAAAGTCCTCCAGGTAAAAGGCAGCTGCTCCCTAGGATGCCACGGCCACTGGTGCTATTAGCAGTGAATCCTGGAGACCAGGTTTCAGTGTGAGCAGGAAGCTTACTTGGGCAATCTTACTTGAAAAATCATCTCAATATTTCTTTTCCACCTTCCTAAGGTTTTCATCTGCTCAATGCCATTTCTGTAATTTCCTCCAATTTGCCAGTTGTCTGCTTACGGTGAAAATCTTAACTGATCCTCAGTACTGGTCACTCCAGGGGTCCGTGATGACATCTACCTTGGTTCCAAAGGTTTTCACTCTGCCATGGGGGATAAGGTGACCTTACTTTCAAAGTGTGTCTGATTATCTATAAACCTTACTCAGGTGCAGAAAGGAAACTTGCAGTTGTCCTTGACGCTCATTTGGGGAATCGTCCCTGAAAATATGCCCTTCAAAGGTCAAAGCAACACATTGCAAGAGCTAGTGGCAGGAGAGACAGGCCTTCAATCTGAGAATATGTGCTGGGAAACGCAGTCTAAGACGGAGTGAGCATCAAGGAGCCTGCGCGAAGTCTACACAGATGGTGCTCCCGGTAGGATTGCACATCCTAGGGAGCTTGTGAACCATATGGAGGGGAAGGTTCCCCGGCTGAGAGTTCCGCTCCATTATCTCGCTTTGGAAGTAGCTCATTGTGATCAAGCTTGAATTATCAGATGTGAGCCAATGGGTGTCTGAATATTATATTTGCCAGAGTTGGGAATCGCTCGTTCTTGGCCTAATCACAAAGAACACATAGGGACAACCATAGTGCACTCTGAGCCATGCCACTCAGGACCATTTACAACAGGAGAGCCACTGGCTTGTGACGGCAAGGAGAACCAGCGCCCTGAGTCGTTCTAGAAATCAAGACTACACCAAGAGCACTGGGGTATTCCTTGGCATCTGAGTCATACCCGTTCCCAGATATGGCTTTGTGATGGCACATTAGCTTTGAGGCTGGGGGAATAGTGTCCTTTCTCTCCCGGCACTGGGTTATGTCCATCACTGCCACCATGCATGATGTTTAAGAGAAGCAGCCTGTGACTTCCTGCTCACCTTTGGATGTCTTCATGAACCAGGAATAAATATAGATCCCAGTTAGGGAGTCGGGAATGGAGAAAGAGGGCTCTCCTTACACGAGTTAGGGCTCCCCAACCCTGGAGAATTTTCACTCCAGTGTATCCTCCTCAGGAGTGCAGGTCCAGTGTCCAAACACCATGGCAAGCTATATCCTCCAGTTGTCCCCCAAAGATCTCTGTGTGTAGCCTGAAAAGAAGAACCGCCGAGACCCGGGAGGGCGCTCCTTGGGGGTGATGTGTTTTGTTTGTGTAAACATGGGAGCCGAAATTCCAGAGCCCAGAAGGACAGGAGGCGCAGCAGTAGCAGCGCACCAGCTGGCACGGGCTGCACAACAAACAAAAGCTGACAAAGTTGCCTGCCATGTGCACGAGCGACTTCCAAAGCCTTCCGTGATGAAGCGGGGAATATCTGCTGGCAGAGTGCCTGGCGCTTGTTCGTCTCCGCTGCGTGCCAGTCCTGCAGGGGAGAACGTAAGGCTGCAAAGGTCAGGAGAAAGGGCACTGTCTGACTGCATCTTCAGGCCCCCCAAGAGACAGGGCGTCACTCCGTGGACTGCAGCCTAATGCTGTGTGCGCATGTGACTGCCCTCCCTCCTGTTTCTGTGGGTATGGAGTTCCCGGGACCCATGGAGGACAAGGATGTGGGTGGGACTTCTTTTTTTCATAAACCGCAAATGCAAACTAGGGGGACATTGATAGATAATTTGAGTTCAAGAGAGAAATGGTAGCAGAATGACCTCAAAGCAAGCTCTTTTACCCTTTTCAAAGACTCCTGAAACAAAATAACCCAGTTGGCTCATGAAGTGAGCCTGAGATGGGCCAGCTGTCAGTCATCTCTGCTTCCACGCCAAGCTTGCTTCTTCTCTCTCATCCTTTCCTACATCGGGAGGCTTTTGTGGAGAGCCCAGCCTATCTCCTCTGGATCAGGGATCAAGCAAGGACTCCGAGCCTTGGTTTCTGACCGCAGGAGTAGAGTATTCCAGAATGCCAGGAGAGAATTTGAGGACCACAGGGTGGCTGCAGCAGGAAGGAACATGAAGGTTAAAGAGAGTTGGTGGTGGAGCCAAGAGGGCTGGCCTGGTTCCGGTGTGAGGGGTGGCTCTGGATAGCAGGGAAAATGCCAAGACTTTTGGCATTTGTACCATAGAGTGAGCAGGGCCAGGGAAGAGAAACCCAGCCACAAGCACCCGAAACATCAGCCATAAGCACCCCGAAACATCTTGTGATGGCAGGAGGCAGAAGAAGCACAATTTGTAGCAAGTACACTCAATGACTGAACCCCATCCAGACCTTCAGCTTTAAATGCTATATAAAAATGCTCTCTCAGCCTAGGCGGGACAAGAGTTTGTATGCTTTTATCCAGTTATAAAGCAATTACTGCCCCCCATGACTTTGGACCCGAAAGATTAGCTATCTGTGCTCATAATGTTGACAATTAGAAATGGATTATTGGATCAAGGTTGAAGTTACTTTAGAAGACACCTTACTTTTAGTTTGTGGTCACTTCTGTTGTGCGCCCCACTCCCCATTTGTCCCTTTCTCTGAGAAGCCAACCCTGAAAACATCCCGGAACTACAAACTGCCATTTTGCTGTTGTCAAGAGCATTTCAATTTCAGGTCCGTGTTAGAGAAGTCCTGTGCGCTAATTGTGACTTCGACTAGTGAGAGGATCTTGAGTCTAGTGAATGGACCCAGAACAAAGTCAAGGACATGTATTCAAAAGATGTGGCTGCTTAGTGTAGGGTCTCACACAGAAGAACTTGGTTAGTCATGTGCTTCTTGTTCTATTAGTAGGGATTTAATAATGATTATATTAATACCGTCGCTGCGCCCTAGGAGGAGTTATGAACTAGGCTACAGAAGTCTCTATATATGTAATTGGGCCAAAGGAAATGGAGAATTGAGTCATTTCTCAATGAATTTGATTAATGTAAATAATTTATCTGGATACTACCCTTCCTACACTATACTTATTCCTTAAAATATAGGGCACACTTTCCTTAAATAGATTTTCCTCCAAGCTCTCCAATTCATAGGAGATTTCACATGTAGCAGCAGTGGGGAGGAGCCCAGAGTGGTGGAGCTGAAGGCCCCCCCATCAGCCTTACCAATTGCTTTGTGCATGTGCGTCTGTGTACCCAATCTCAGAGTCTCAGCTTCTTTATTCTGAAAAATTCAGAGTTTGGGCCGAATTAATCCTTCAGTTCTGAGCTGGTGTTTCATGTGTTATTTCCACGAAGAGGAACTCCCTTAGAGAAATAGTTCTTTGTATTTACACAGAAGGTGATATATCCTTAGTCCTCATCCATGGAACAATAAGCCGCATTTTTTCAAAATATTAAACATACATTTACCATAGGCTATGACAGCTTCTTCTGAGTGTTTACCCAAGAGAAATGAAAATTTATGTTCTCACACAACATCCGCACTCAAATGTTTATAGCTGCTGTGTTCATTATCACACCAAACTAGAAACATCCGATGTCGTCGAACAAGCACACGGGCATGGAAGAACAAACGGTGACAATCAAAGAAAGATTGTCGGAGATAAAAAGGAGGTGACGGCACGGGGAAAGGGGGCAGGACTGCAAATGGATCACATGCTAAGTGGGCTCAGCCCCGTACACTGTACAGTCACTCGTGCGGGATAGTCTGGAAAGACTGGTAACAGCTCAGGGGTGGCAGAGGTGGGTTGGAGAGAGTTATCACTAACCAAGTGGGGGCAGGACGTGGAAACTTTCTATAATATCTTCCTTTTTATTTCTTTGTTTTTATTCTTGCTTTGAAGGTAGATTCTCATTGTCTGGCCCCAAACTCGCTGTGTAACCTGAGATGATTTTAGTATCATATCAATTCTCCTGCCTCCTGAGTGCTAATAATGCAAGGATATGTATCCACAACCTGCTTGTCTGGATCTTATTGCCAGAGTCCTGATTTGGTTGTGGTCATTTGTAACACTGGATGTTTGTTAAGACATAGAGCTACACACATACACACACTCATACACACACAGATGAGTCTTCTTTAAAATTAAACTTCAAATTAATTTTACTTAATTCTAAATCTAATTTAAAACTTCAAAAAAAAAAACCAACCAGTTTAATATCTCTTAACCAAACTAATCCTTTACTTAGGGAATTCAAATCTAAAAATGAGAGTTTAGAAACCATTTGTAAGCCAGTTCAGGTGCCAACAGTTTGTTTTGTTTGCTTCTCATTGTGGTGCACAGTTGGGAATAGAAATGACTGTTTCCAGTAAGTGACTGAAATCTGCTCAGAGTAATGCTAGTCTGACTGGCTAAGTGCTATCCTCACAGTTCCTCTGTCTGCCTGATTCCTGAAGGTTCCTTTCTGATCCGGAGAAAGTGGCTCTCCTTTGCACCTGCTTCCAACAAATTCCTTCAGGCAAGCCCCAGGAGCCAGCCCCTATAGCCACCTGCCTGCAGGCACAGGGAGGGTGGGCTACTCCTGGTGCACTCCCAGGTGCCACGAAACACAAGGACCCATGGAACCCAGCTTTCATGGCCTCTGGCTTTCAAGCACACATACTGAAGCTCTAGGTTTTCTATCGTCATCAACCCCGGTGTGGTAGCACTGGTTGTCTCCAGTCTGTGTTGGGACGCTGTGCAAATTTGGGTTCTTCATCTGGTGATTTGATCGATCCCCAAGATTAGAGTTCATTTGGTTATCACACCACAGCGTGGCAATATTTGAAAACCCATTGAGCTGATGGAAAATATTTTACATTAAGTGACTGTGTGGTATAAACTATGGAATGCACACGGACTCTACACATGCAAACTGTTTATCACTGATGTCAAATTAATCCGATTGTATATTACAGATGGGTGGTACCATGCTTTTTAGTCATACGATTAAGCTTGTACTTTCTCTCTGGTCCCCTTGGCAAACACTTTTTAGTTTCTTGGCTCAGGAGGGAGATACAATCTGTGAGCGCCACCCTGTTCATACTTCATGAGTCACAGAGCTGAAACACTGCAAGAACACAGGCCAGATGATACAAGAAAAATGCATACAACTGAATCGCAGAAACTGTATAAACCGATGCCATGCACATGCCACGGTATGGTTAAGGAGAAGGTTTTCACTGTAGACATGAAAGAAAGAATAGCCAAAGGCATCTGAAAGAGTCCAGAGCAGAGAGAGCAGAGAGAGAGAAGTGGACTTAATATAATAATATGGCTGACTGGACCTGGCCATGAAAAAGGAGGAGCAGAGTGGGGGGGGCATAGAGAAAGGGAGAGAGAGAGAGAGAGAGAGAGAGAGAGAGAGAGGAGAGCATGGAGACGACAGAGAGGAGGGACAAACTGTGGGAGTCAAAGAGTGAGCACAGCTGAAATCGCAGGTGTAAGACAGTCAGTGTGGGGATTCCCATGAGCTCGGGGCATTTAGAGTAAGGGAGCAGGCGAGAGGAGCCAGGATGTCACACGAACTTGGAAATGCATGCGTACCAGGCACTTGTGATAGCAAGGAGTATGGAGGCCAGCAGGCTCTTTAGTGCGCTAATAGACAGCACGGCTAGTCGTTTGTCCCTTCTGACTATTGGAATATGGGAAAATGGAGTTGCCGTTGGACCTGTCAGAGAAAACTTTCCTGGCCACTCACAGTAAGAGAGGGCTGTGCACCTGGAGAGGGGCACAGTGGTTAACAGCGCTTGCTGCTCTTGCAGGACTCAGGTTCAGTTCCTCACACTCACAGGGCAACTGACAGGCACCTATCAGTTCAGTTCCAGAGGAGTTGGTTCTCTCTACTGACCTCTGTGGTCAGTGTATCTATGTGGTGCATACACATACATGCAGGTAAAACATCCACACACATACAATTGAAAACAATAAAAGAATGGATTGTGATTTCCACAGACCAAGCTTCCCCTCTTTCATACATGGAAACAACATGACAGCCCTATGTTTGAAACAAGTTAGTTTGTTACAGTGGGTTAATCAAAACACAATGTAATTCTATTTATAGCTATCAATTAATTTCAAGTAGACAGAAACATCAATTCATAAAATACAAATTTCCAGTGATCCATTCCAATAAAAAATAATTTTTAGAGATGTATTTATTTTTATTACATGAGTATTCACTTGCATGTATGCATGTCTGTGCAATACATGAGTTCCTGGTGCCCATGGAGACCAGAAGGCATCAGATCACATGGATCTAAATTACAGATGGTTGTGAGTTCTCATGTGGGTGCTGAGAACTGAACCAAGGTCCTCTGTAAGATCATCAAGTACATTTAACCTCTTGATCATCTGCCAAACCCTGAAAAACAAACCTTGAGAGTTACTTGCATATTGTTAATATTTAGAAGTCTGTTTCTTTTCAACCGATGAAAGGTTATCAAAGTATAAAGACTCGGGATGAATCTGGCAGAGCCACTGAAGAGTGAGAAAGATAGCAAGGAGAATGGTGGATGCTGAAAGCAAGAGACCAAGATCAGTCAGCCCCATTGCCAAGGCCACGCTCTGCATGGCTGGCAGCTGCCTTTACCACCCTCTCCTGGAGGAATGCAGCATCCTTTCCTATTCCCTGTACCCTACAGCCAAAAGACTTGTTGGAAGGAAGCAGCACACAGCTGTGAAAACCTAGGTGCAAAAGTGGTATATGTTTGTTAGAGTTCTCCAGAACTACAGAATCAGTGTGAGGGGTGAAAGAAGATATATAGAAGATAGAGAGATAGACAGGTGGATAGAAAGATAGATGAATAAATAGGTGGATGATAGATGGAGTGGTGGCTTGAAGGAGAATGTCCCCATGGGCACTAACATTTGATTAGTTGGTCCCCTGGTGATGGTTCTGTTAAAGGAGCGCTAGGAGGCAGCACTTTGTTGGAAAAAGTGTCACAGTAGGACGTGGGCTTTGAGACTTTAAAAGCTATTTTGAGCTTCCCTGTAGGCTTCTTGCTTGCCATTGAAGATGTGAGTTCTCAGTTTGCTGCCCTGTTCATCATGCCTGCCTGCTGTCATGCTTCCCTGTGGTGATGACAATAGACTCATCTCTCGGAACTGTGTGGAACTCTGGAAGGGCTTACTTCCTTCCATAGGTGGCCTTAGTCATGGGGAATTACCACAATAACAGAAACATAACTAATACATACACAGATAGATAGATAGATAGATAGATAGATAGATAGATAGATAGATAAGACAGGCAGATATAGAGTTGAATACATGGATTGATAGGTTAAATATGTAATAAATGAAAATTAGGTAGATACATTAGAAGGGTGGAAATAGATGATAGAGAGATAAGACAAACAGAGAGGTAAATAGAATGATAGATGTGGGATAATAGGTAGACTAGTCGGAAAGTTGAAAGATAGATGATAGATAGATGATAGATATAGATAGATGATAGATAAATAGATAAATGATAAATATTTTGTAGATAGATGGTAGATTGATACATGATGGATGAATGGTGTATACACAGATGATAGGTAGGCAAGAGATCATAGGAAGTAAGTCATCAAGGAATGTACATGAGTGCCAAGAAGGCCTATGACAGGCTACCCCATGAGCCGGAGACCTAGAGAAGTTGAAGAACTCAGAACCAGGAATATAACAGTATACCTTTCCATCTAAAAGTTCAGGGAGCAATTTGGGAGAGGGTGGTTCCGGTCCTGGTGTTGAGATCCCCGAGGACATGGGGTTTCTGACGATCAGAGGCAAGGGTAGATGCACACATGCAAAGGCTCTTCTGCTTTGTGCACCTTGATTAAACTGAGAAGCTTCTACAAGACTAGTAAAGCTCACATTTGTGTGTGTCCTCCTAGTGTTCCCAGGGTTGGGAGGTCACCCAGAGCGCTGACCTTATCAGCAGCTTCATCCATGGAGGGATCTGAATTTGAACAGATTCTCATGAAGTAGGTGGTGAAATTGAGAAAAGTAGGGGCTAGATGGAAGGAGGAGGTGACTGTCCCTTGTCCTAGACTCCCAGGTTTTCTTCCTCTTCCCTTCCTGTCTACTGTGAGGTTAGTAGCTTCTTCCTCCACACGCTCTTGTCCCCATGTTATGGTGTCTCCCTATGGGCCTCAAATAAGCAGAACCAAGGTCTATAGACTGAGTAGTCTGATACTGAGAGCTCAAGGAAACTATGCAAACCTCTCTCTCTTTACATTATGCCCTGTGTTTTGTCACAGTGGTAAGAAAATGGACTAATGCATGTCCTAAGTTTAGAAGCAGAGACAATATATTAGGCTATGCTCTGTCTTCTTGTTGGTTGTTAGGTTGGAGTCCCCTCACACAAAGGGTAGACTGTCCCTCTCAATGCACAGATACACACACGGATCACCTCCTGAAACATTGCTGTATTTACTTTCCAGATATTCCCGACCTCATTAGCATGTGTTTGCTCTCAGGAGCCAACTCTGCCTCCCAACCATATTGACCTCCATACCTGAGATATCTGTGACTTCTTGATCCATTCAGATGTGGGAGGAAGTCTGTTTCTCACCTGGGTACAGGCAGAGTCAGGGTTCACTACAGGCAGGGGATACTAGATCTGGGGAACCATAACTGTACAACCTCCAAGCTTAGAATTCATCTGCAGATGAATGTTGGTGAATTCAACAAAGGGAAGCACTGGTTTTTGAAGAAATTGGATTATGCTGCTTTAAAAGAATTAAATTTTGTAAGTTGCTCATACTTCTGTGAGTAACCCTACACCTGTGTTCATACTATGTGAATTAAACTCGGTGGTTCAAAGCAAAGACAGAAGAGTAGGAGAGAGAGAGACACTGGAGTGAAGAAGGGGATTCAGAGCTAGGTAAATGTGAATAAGAGAGGGCAAGGAGCTTGAATATGATCAGAATACAACATATGCCTGTATGAAATTACCAATGAATAACTAAATTTTAAAAAAATTATATTTTTTCAATAGTAGTTGATCAACAACATTGTACTCCATTATTCTTGCTATGTTCTGCATTTCATGAACAAAATTGTATGACTATGTTATTCTTGAGCTATGTAAACGCCAGGATGATGTTTGTATTGCTGCCTCTTGGTCTTTGGAGAATGCCATACTTGTGGTGTGTCTCTGTGTAGTGAAGTTTGTGGACCTCAGTACTAGGCAGCTGCTGGTCACTGGGCAACAACCTAGGGATCATCTACATAGACTCTGAGAAGATTATCTAGAAGAGAAGGAAACAGAAGAAAATTGGAGCTTCCCTAATTGCTTCCAACAAAGGCATGAGCAAGGCCATTAGTGTGATTGGAATTTATCCAGGACATTAGGATCACTCAGAAGCGCCATGAGATGGCTCACCCGCCCCCAACACACATAGCTCCAGTGCCCATGGCTTGACTCTAATGTCCCTTCTAAAAGACAGAGCTCCTCCAGCCCTGGTTATTGGCTCGATATGACAACAGTAAATCTCTGGTGGCACTTCCAGCAGCACATGAAGAGAGAGTTCTCAGAAAAGACCAATAATTGACCCGTGCGACCTGTCTGAGCATATGAGGGCTAACCGACTCTGACATCACGTACAGAATTATTTCCCAATAGGTACTTTGCATGTAGTGCTGTTCAGCTCCTCAGAAAATTAGCGCAATAAAGTTGGGTGAGAGAGAAAGAGACGCTTCAGTGTCTCCCAGTGATAGATGAAATTGGGTTTTGACCATTTGATGGAAAAAATTACCACTTATTATTTCTAAAATCAATGCTGAAATAATTAGATTTAGCAAATGGGATTCTTAGAAAAACGAAAAAGAATAAAGTCTTTTAAGGTCACCAGGGTGATTTCCTGTAGTTAATCTAGAACTCTGTGGTCAGAATTTTCTAGGGTTTCATATGCTTTGCCACAAGACTTCAGCTTTCTGTGTCAGTATTGACAAGTGACAAGTCATGTAACTGGAGACTGCTGTTTGTTTCCCAGCCTCCCAGGCCGAAAATAATCACACAGAAACTGTACTGATAACAACACTGCTTGACCAATGTCTTAGCCATATTCCTAACTAGCTCTTACATATTAAATTAACCCATTTCTATTAATCTGTGTATCACCACGAGGCTGTGGCTGACAGGTAAAGATTCTGGGTGCCTTTCTCCTTTGGCAGCTATATGGTGTTTCTCTGACTCTGCCTATTCTTCTATATCTCTGTTCAGATTTCCTGCCTGGTTTTACTCTGCTAAGCCATTGGCTGAAGCAGCTTCTTTATTAGCCAATGACAATAAAACGTATTCATAGCATACAGAGGGGAATCCTATATCATCTCCCCTTTTCTGTCTAAATAAAAAGGAAAGTTTTAACTTAAACATAGTAAAATTACATATAACAAAAAAGTTATCAAGCAACAATTACAGTTACAATATATCTAATTTATTTATAATATTGCCTAAATATACAAGAAGTGAATTGCAAGTGTGGTTTTCTTCAAACTGCTTCCTGTTGTTTGTTGGGTGAAGTATTTTTAGGGTTCATGGAGACCTTTCTGGTAGGGAGATCTTGTTCTATCAAACCACATTAGCCTGGAAGAAATCCACAGGTTCTCATTTTCTGTGAAAACAAAACTAGAACCTCTTTTTTTTTTTCAAAGCAACATATCCTTAGACTCAAATTTTGAAGTCAAGACAACTTTAAAATGTATATGCTGGTTTAGCTTAGCAGCCCCCAGAATCAAATGTCTCTCTGCAGTCAAAAACGTCAAAGAAACCACAATACTATACATAATCTAGACTCTCTGTGTATATTTTATATTTACATGGTTTATTTTTAACTCTATTACTTTTTAATACTTACTTTATTATCTCCACTCCTTTACTCTATGACTGTCTGTACTCTTGTCTATACAATCTCTCTCCCAAGCCTACATAAATTTTTTAAACACACTGTGACCTATTCAGAGGTTTATTTTTTTTGTCTGACTGTCTTTATTGAATATCTGTAATCATTTTCTGGCCAGGAACATCTTTTTTTAATGCTAAATGGGCATGGCTAGGACCAAATTCGTGACCCTGCCTGTTGGCTCTGCCCTGTCCAACATGGTGGAGGTGCGTTCACCTCCTCTGCTTTCCATGCTCACTGCCCCAGCTCCAGGGACGCAGTGTGTCTACGTCACCATTAAGCAGCTAGTAGCACTCTGCTCACAAGCCACACTTAAGTTCAGGGCCTCCCAAAAGACCCAGAGCTATTCACGCTGCCAGAATGAACCAGAAAGCCAACTCTTAAAGAAGCCATGCAATTTTTGCTGCTAATACTGAGTCAGGAAGCCTTCTCTTAAAGGAGCCACACTTCTGCTCGCTGCCGGCAAACAGAGCTTGCCGCTAGCAAGGAGAAATGCAGCTAGCAAGAAGCTCCAATTGACTTTCGTTTTTGTGGGTCTAGAAGTGCCTTTTTTAAGCTTTCTTAGACTTTGTGTAAATGAACATTGCCCCACGTTGGTGCCATTATGTAAACAGAGATTGCTCACTCATTTCCCGGACACCCGGATCGAATAATTACACAGAAACTATATTAATTACAACACTGTTTGGCCAATGTCTTAGGCATATTCCTAACTATCTCTTACATCTTAAATTAACTCTTTTCTATTAATCTGTTTATCACCACGAGGCTGTGGCTTATCAGTAGAAGTTCTGGGTGTCTTTGTCCTTCAACAGCTATATGGCGTCTTCCTGACTCTGCCTACTCTTTCTCTGAATCTCTGTTTGAATTTCCTGCTTGTCTTTACTATGCTAAGCCATTGGCTGAAGCAACTTCTTTATTAACCAATGACAATGAAATATATTCACAGCATAGAGGGGTGAATCCTTCATTAAAGTTGCCCCGATAAAAATCCAGCATAGCTGTGGATTAACACTCCTCCATGTTCTTGGGCTTGACTTGGCACTCCTGAGAAGTGGGCAAAAGCCAAGGTCCTGGCAGAACAGGCAGGCAAGGCTTCACCGTGGCTTCCCTAGGTCTGCGTAGCTTCCATACACCCTGAGAGAAGATGTCTGGAAGTAGACGCACTGGAAGTCTTGGGGTTGAGGCTTGAATGTCACTCGATGCTATTTCTGCTGAATTCTACTGAGTACTCACTGCCCCTGGGGATCACTGGCATTTTTTTTTCAATCTGGTCTCCTCTGTCTTTGGAAGCAATTGGGTATTCTTCAGTTTGATATGACTGTACATATCCTCTATCTTCAAAGTTGACGGTGTTTGTCAGTTCCCTCTTCCCCTTGTTTTCTTCAGTCACATGGAGCAGGACTCAGTGAGCAAGGCCAGGAACCATCTTCAGATCACCTGTGCCACCAACCTTTTCAGCAGCACTTCCTCCATGCATCATTGTTAAGGGGTTTGAGATCTTTTAAGAATATTTTTAGCCTACCAGACTGCCACATGTGCTATCAATCTTGTATTTTGAGTTCATGTAAATTATAACAATACAATAATAATAATAACAATAGTAATAATAATAGTAATAAATTGTGATAATTCTAATCAGTCTTAACAATGAAAACCTGGAGTCAGATATCGGGGTAAATGCTAGAAGATTAGAGAAGTAAAGGAGCAGTCATTAGAGAGACCTTTTACTTCTACTGAATCCTCAGAACAAAGGGGGCAAGATCCTGTCACCATGAATGCTCAGACTGAGTTCTGAGCTCCTGTCTTCTTCCGCCTTATATTCCTCTCTCTACCCAGCCATATCACTTCCCGTTTCCAACTCCCTAGTGCTGGGATTGAAGGTGTGAGCCACCACTGCTTGGTTCTGTTTCTCTTTAAGACTGATTCGAATTCAGGTAGCCCAGGGGGCCTTGAGCTCCCAGAGCTCCACCTGCCTCTGTCTCCAGAGTCCTGGGATTAAAGGTGTGCGCCGCCACTGCCTGGCCTCTATGGCTGACTAGTGTGACTAGTCCTGCACTCTGATCTTCAGACAAGTTTTATTTGTTAGAGTACAAACAAAATATCACCACAAATGAATAATAATAATAATAATAATAATAATAATAATAATGTCCTGCCCTGTTTGAAAGTTAGCATGTGACTTCATGTGACTCCCGAGGAAACTGAGGCACAGCAAGACCCACTGCTTTGTTCTAATGTGAAGTGGAGCCATCTTGATCCAGCATCTTCTGCCCCATTTCACCTATTCCCCTTCACTGCACACCAGGAATGACTCTGAGTGCCAACCCCAAGATGCCTTCCAGACTCTTCCTACACCCTGAGTGCCCATGTATGGTCTATTCACCCCCGGTGTTCCATGCGAATGTGGTTACCATGAAATCCTAAACTTAGTTTAAAAATGCATTTTGGGGGTGCTGTTTTGGAATTCAATTGTGTCATACTTGGGTGTATACTTTGTAAATGGCAAGATGTGTCACGATCTCAAAAAGTAGGATGTGGCTGAAGTCTAACGGAGGCTCTGTAAACCTGGCTTCTATCTGAATGAGGCCAAGGAATTAGCATGCCGTTTGGACCGCTTTGTTCCAAGGCAAAGACAACATGTGAAACAGGTCCCGCAGTTGAGGGATGGATTCCTCTTCTTGCCCTTTTTAAACGCGAGGACACTTTGAAAGGTACAACCACAAGAAACGTGAGAGCTGAGAGACAGAGACACTGAGGAGGCCCACGAATCCTCTTCTCTCATACCTGCCCGCGTCACTCTAACACTGAAGAGAAGTCCGAGGACCAGAGCCTCTTCAAGGATTATTGGTAATAGGTGCTGTGCTTTCCAGAGTCTGTTAGACCCACAGCAAATCCGAAAGGACTTTACTCCCACAGGGTACCATGTTGCTCTTCGGAATCCTTGCCCGGGCTAAAGAATTAGTGCGGAGAGTTCCCTCCTGGGTTCCTCTGCTGGGTAGAAATAGAAGCGATGCCTGGAAACCAGGAAGGAATGGAGGCCCACGCTAGATAAGCTCTCTCAGGGTACCCAAAGATGGAATGGCAGGCTCAGAAAACCCCCCAAATAAAATCAAACATGAACGTGAACTCTGGGAAACAGAACACTGGCTCTTTGACTTTGCCGGGTTTGCTGTTTTCTTAGGCAGATGCCCTCTAACAATAGCTGGTGTAACTGTGCCCACTGGAAATAGCATTCTGGAGGCGTTCGGGAGCCACGGGAATGCCGAAGGTACGGCGCTGTCACATCTACGTGGGACAAGTTATTTATAGAACACTGCTGAATCTGTGAACGAGCAAGGTTCTAATTAAGTCTTCACTTTGGACTGTGGGGTAGCTGGTGGTCAGTGGACAATGCCTGTTTTTAGTCCCATCTAATTTTCCTGAGCCGTTGTTGCATTTATTTGTGTTCAACTGGATCTCGGAGCCTGACAGCTTAGGGCTTAATAGGCTGGATTTGGAAACAAGACTTCAATCCATTCCTGTCTCTCTCTTCTGAAGTTCTAGGACATTTGAGAATGTGCTTATAAAGATGATCGTTTGGCTTGGTATTTTGGTCTCTTCCTACTTAAAAAAAAAGTGAATTAATCTTAATAATTGCAAAGAAATCATATATGGAGCAGTCCTCAGAAGGGTAATTACTCAAGTGCAGTGGTTTTCATTAAAAAGTTAACATTTATCTTATTACAGTAATTACCTTATTGCAGTAAATTGGCAATATTTTCTTATTCCTTCGATGAAATAGCATAGTAAGATAAGTTCACGCAATAAGATGTGTTTGAACTTGTTAATGAGAATCATGAATTATTTTTTTAAACTTTATTTTGGGAAGGCAACAAACAGCATACTTTATGTTTTCCTCTGTGCGGCAACATTAAATTGGAACAAATAGCATCCCTCAACCTCCAAAGTCCATCCTTGTAGATGCAGATGCTCCCCTCACTGTCCGGTCTGTTGTTACAGGAGACAATACCTCTTGTTCTTGAGGGTGCTCTTGTTTGTTTGTGTTTTAGACTCTCTCACTGTGTAGTTTTGGCTGTCCTGGAATTCGGCTCTTTCTCTGTGTAGACCAAGCTGGCTTCAGATTTTTATTGATCTTTCTGCTTCTGCCTCCTGAGAGCAGGGATCACAGGCATACCCCACCATGCCTGGCAAGTCTCTCTCTCTCTCTCTCTCTCTCTCTCTCTCTCTCTCTCTCTCTCTCTCTCTCTCTCTCTGAGATGAACCAAGGGCCTGGTACATATTAGTGGAGTTCTCTCTACCCCATTAGGCTACATCTCCAGACCTTGACTCTGCCCTTCTAAAAAGAGACTGTCACTTCCTTTTTTTGATACAAACTCATCCTGTAGCTCATGCTGGCTGTAAACTCACAATAATCCTCCTGCCTCGGTTTCCCTGGTCCCATGATGACAAACAGGAGCCACCACACCTGCCTGAGAACACCACCTTCTAGAAACTCTTTAGTGCTCCTCAGCAGGAGCTCACTGGGCTTTCAATTAGCTCAGAAACGATCTAATTGAATATTAATTGCATCATCAGTCTCTCAAGTGTGAAGAAGCCCATGGTGTTCTTCCAAATTACGGTCATGGCCTGGGAAGATGGTTTGGTGGACAATGTGCTTACTCTACCAGCCTGAGAACTTAAGTTTGGATCTCCAGCACCCATGTGCAAACTGGTGTGTGGCCCTGTGCACCTGCAGTCCCAGTGCCGGGAGGCACAGCCAGCAGGACCCATGGGGCTCGCTGGTCAGCCAGTCTAGCACAGTCATCAGTGGACTCTGAGTCAGTGAAAGACCTGGTCTCAAAAACAAGGTGGGAAGTGATTGAGGAAGACACCTGCCATTGGTGTCTAACCTTCCCAGCCTGGGCACACCTATGCATGCATACCTACAGGCATTCGTGCACACACATGTGCACACACAGATTGCAAAGTCAAAGAGTAAGCTCGCACAAGGCTGAGGTTGGAATCTGTCTCTTGGCCTGGTTTTCTCTTCCAGTTGTGTTCTCTTACTAATGTGCACGCGTGTTTACAGTGTCAGCGCTCGTGCCTAAAATGACTATGTGGTGCTGGCAGGCTTGTGAATTCCATTCTCAAACCACTACACATTTTCACACCGTTTCCTTTCCTTCTATATTAAGTGACACCTTTATCTTAATGGCGCTGTTGGTTGTAGTTTATCCCAGCCCCTCTGAATCTCACAGCTCTAAGACTGTCTGTCAACGCATCCTGCCATAAAAGGTCTTCGCAAATGAGCTCCATTCTGTACCACCTGTCTTGGATCATGCTGGTTCAGTCAGGGATGAAACTTATTGCTAGCAGATGAAGACGCAAGAGGAACCACCAGCCAATTTCCAATTAGGCAGGAGAGGATGGTTACTACCTTTCCTGGTGTTGTCGTTGGCATTCTGACCAAAGTAGTGGAGCAAGGGGAACAGAGGCTGAGAGAAGATTGTACTTGAGAGCACCATGGATGCACTGTTCTCTGGTCCAGCCCTCAAATAGATGAACTGGATGGCGGCCAGGTGTGATCTTCCAAACCCAAGACACTCACGCTCTCCCCAGCCTGGGCCTCGTGAGATAGAGAAAATGCTGCTCCAGGAGGCTTCTCCTACCCAGAGTCAGTCAGAAAGGTCCATCAGTGCAAGTGCACTGTGTCAGGAACACACAACTTGAGAGATGCTTTGGGAAGGAGAGAGGGTCACCAGGGAGCCCTGTATTAAGGAATGGAGAGAGATCAGAGATCAAAGCAGACTCTATAGAGCATCTTTTCCAAACAAAGTTGGAGCTCAATGCCTCTGGTTGACCTCATCTTACTTCTGGTAGGCAGGAGGGCAGGGACTTCCACACTGGTGGACATTGGAAGTCTCTTGGGTAGATTGATGGATAACTCTCTAACTGCGCCCTCTTTGAGCAAGAAAGCAAGCACATAAACAAACAAACAAAAAACCCGCCTGACCTGCTTCCCTTCCGTCCCACCATTCCTGCATGACACTGAGATCTTCATAGTCACGATGGGGCATTATATCTTGCCACTCAGGCTGCTCAAAGTGGGCTTTCTTATTTCTTCTGTGTTAGGAAAGAAATGTTTCTGAGAAGCACCCTGTTTGCAGTTCCCATTATGAACCGTGCCTCAGAATGGCTTTGCCAGAATCTTTCTATCGCCTGCTTCCTTAACTGCTTTGTTCTTTCTGATACAATCTATTTGACTCTCAACATTCCAGTTTACGAAGAACCATGAATCATCAGGAAGACAGAGGAATCAAAATAACTTTTTTCTCCCATTCCTTACCTGCCTATCAAGATTGCTTTAGAGAAAGTGTAGCCGTGGGATAAGGCTTATACATAGAGGAGAAGTTAAAAGTGGAGATTTATTTTCCGGGAACTGGGTGATTTACAAGGGAGCATTTTTCTTTTCATATCGAGTTCTTCATCTGCTCCATAATATTTTCTTCAAATAGATAGTGTAAGAGAAAAATACAGCACGTCATTATCTTAAAATATGCCCCATCAATAAAGTAAAAACATATTCTACAAATTAGAAATGTCTTGAAACAGAATTAATGCTGACCCCATGAAAATCCTTGATTTTTTTGGAAATGGTCAAGTTCAGCTTTGAGAGACGATGCTCAAAATTTGAGTGTGGAGGTCTTTGCTTCTTGTTCAGTTGCAGCTTTCCTTCTGTTTCTTTCCCCAGGCCCCCTTTCAGATCAGCATGATTTCATTTTAGTTTAATGATATTTGCAAGATCGGATTTTCAAATCAACTTGCACCCCTGCCCCGTTCGTAGGTGGAAGTGAATTTTGGAGGGCGCTCTTCAGTCTCTTGAGGCGTGTCTTCTACTTCCCTGTCCCATGTTGACTTCTTCACACTCATACCCTGGTTCCTCTTACATCCTTTGACTTTGAAGCACTGTATCCCCTTTGAGTTCTCCTGGAGGTCAGCTGCTGAGAGCTTCCCTCCTTTCACTAGCCCGGGAATAGACATTCTTTGGGACCAGAGAGCAAAAGAGGACCCGGGCTGAGACATTGCCATGTGAGGCTGTCATTCTTACCGTGAGCTGACAGAAAACACTGTATTCTCAGGAATGGCATCTTCCCCAGCCAGGGCTAGGGTGGACTTGACTTCTGATGGAAAAGCTTTGCAGGACTGTCTGAACCTTTGGCTCACCTTTCCAGATTCCAGCGGTGTTCAGAGCTTAGGATATGTCCAGAACAAGGACTAGAATGTGTGAAAGATGAGAGACAGTAGGAAAGGAACCACGATGGCTTCAGTGAAGGAAGAATGGGATCATTTATGAGAAAATTCTGCTTGGACATTGCCAAATATCTTGGGATGTGCAGGTAATGTCAGATAATAGGAAGTGGAAAATCATGCATGACTTTTGAAGGAGGCAGCTTCTCTGATGTCAGACCCCTTCATAAACCCCAGGCCATCCCGGGGATATCCTCTATTTCTTAGCTGTGACAACAGCTAGCCTAACTAACTCCTCTCCAGTGATGTTGCTGTTACAGACAAATCTTCCTGCACGGGAGAGAGGTAGCATTGGTTAGGTAGCATCAGGCTAGCACCGCTTAGACCTGCGGGAAGGTGGGGCCACAACAGTCCCAGGAAGAAGGTGCTGTGCATGTGCATTTCCAGTGGAAAGTTGAGGCCTGGGAGGGTCGGCCATTATTGAAAGGAGCTTTACAAGCAGAGCCCGGATGAGGCCCCCGTGAACACCCGCACCCCCGTGCCTTTGTAGGCAGCCTGCTTGGTTGCAAGGCTGGACAGTTTTATCTGTGGTTCTACTCATTTTTGTAAACACCAAAATCCACTCTATTGCGAAATACATGAATGAGAATTCAAGGAGGTATGTGTACTGGCTCGTTTCTGTGGCACAAGCCACAGCTACAGGGGGGTGGAGAAACTCAGCCGAGCAATTGCCTCCATCCAAGGTCGCTGATGGTGGGTGTGTCTCTGGGGCATTTTTTTTTTTTAAATTGTTAACTGACGTAGAATGACCCAAGCTACTGTGGATGATGTTATCTTAATACAGATGGGTCTGGGGTGTATGAGAGATGTTGCTGGACAACCCAGCAGGAAGGAAACATCTAAGCTGCTCTCCTCCCCGTCCTGTCTCACTTCTGCTTGTGTGTCTGCTCTGTTTCCATCAATGATGGACTGTGATTGGATAAGGTAAGGCAAAAAAAAAAAAAAAACCAAAAAAAACCAAAAAAATCATTCCTTCCCCACTTCCTCCCCACCCCCCGGCCCCGCCAGTGTTTTGTCACAGCCACAGGAAGGCAAACTGGGCCTGTCTGGGAGCTTTGTGTAGCTGTGCATGGCTTCCCTAGTACATTGCCTTATTCAGCACAGCATTCGATGGGAAGAAAATACTCACCCAGTGCAGTGTTTCTGCACTGGCCCTCCCCAAAGGCCCGTGTCTATTACTGTCAGCCACATAAGGTATTCAGTGCATAGAAAGCCGTAGAGCTTTCCAACTGCCCCCCCCCCAATTGTAAACTCCAGAGTAGCTCCAGCAGCTGGGCTAAGTTCCCAGGAATGGTTTCATCCTAATAACTTATGCTTCCAAAATTTGCTTTCTGCTTGTTTGTTTGTTGGCAATCTTAGTGACTTGTGTCCTTTGACATACTCAGAGAATTAGGACTCATTAAATATGATTTTAATAGATGATAAAATATAGCTCAACATCTATTTGCAATGAGAATAAATGCATGCACAGTGAGTCAAAATCGATCTGTGGTCCAGAAGTCATTTTAGGATCCCACTGGGTCTCAGCTATGGCAGCGTGGGGGCATAGTATTGGATACAGTCACTCTTTCTACCGCTGCCTTGGCTTTTCTCATGTTGGCTTGCCCTCTGTGCCAGCAAGGCAATTCTCGGCTGACTAGGTCTAGCCTGGGGAACTTGAGCAAAGGACTGAGTGCTCAGGCTTGTAGGAAGGAAAGAGCAAAGGAAGACGTGGGATGGACGAGTTTGGCCTGGACTCTGCTGAGGCAGGGGTGGGGATTGTTGGATAAAGGAATTTTCTAGACATGGTACAGGATCCTTTCCTCTGACATATTCTGTGACCTTGTAGTTTCCCGTTTGAAACCATGAGGAACAGAGGCAGACAGAACACAAGTGGTTTTCACCAGACCATCAGCGAGGTACTGGCTACCAGTCTCATTCTTTCTTGTTTGTTGACCATACTCAGCGTCCCTGGTTGTGTGAGGACGCATGAACCTGCAAACAGTAGCCTTCACCCAGCCCTTTGAGTTTCCCACTTGATCATAGCATTGGTCTTGCAGGCCTCTCCTTGCTGGCCCTCTGCCTTCCTGTCACTCCTCCACACGGTCACACAGAGTTTTCCCACTATGTCCCTTGGTGCCCAAGGCTCCCAGAATTCCCAGAATTCTCCATCAGCACAAATATGCTAGTAAGTTCTTCCTGGGCTGTCCATGCCAGCTGTCCCAGGACCAGCTACCAGTACATTGACCCAGTTGGATTTTGTGTATCCGCAGCAGTGACTTTGAGAGTATCCACTGCTCAGGCTCAGCTACTTCCTAGAAGCGGCCTTCAGGATGGATGGCAGTCCTGTGGAGGGAGCGCTGCTCAGAGGGGCCCTCTTGCCGGACTTCAGGATCAGTTGCGCGGCAGCTGCTCCATCTTCCCAGGTGCTTCCAGTCTCTGGGCTCATATGCATGTTTGTGTTCTTGTATGTGCACATGTGCATCAAGGAGTACACACACATCCAACTTGGAACAGACATGGTTTCAGCATGTCCTCGTGGCCCACAGCTCATGCCTGGGTCCCCATGTGCTCTTGCATCCTCTCTCCACATCCTTTCTCTTTTTAAACCTGCCTGCCAAGTTTCCTATGGGATGAGGCTCTAACACAAACACTAACATGCCCGGTCACAGGCTCCTCTCAGTGCCATTAGCCTTCAAGATTTCATAAATCCATGTTCTCGCATCAACACTTTAAAAATATACATGTATATTCACAGCAATAACCACATATGTATGTGTGCAGTCATGTATGCAAGACACACACGTGTATGTGTATGTCTGCATGTACATGTATACACACCTATGTGTATAACTATGTATACATGATTACATGTGTGTATTTCTGTGTGTGAACATAGGCACACACACATTTCTGTCTACAGTGTATACATGTATGCAAGTCCATATAATTTTATATATAGATTTACATTAAACATACAGGTATATGTGTATGTTTATGTGTGTGTGCATATATGTGTGTACATGTATATGTAGTAAGTTTCTCTATATGTATGTGTTCAAATGTACTAGTGTCTATGTACTTGGTAGGTGTTGATGTATATATATATATATATATATATGTTTATGTACATCTATGCTATATACATATAAGAGTGTGCATATATACACATGCAAACATACATGTGCCTGCATGCATATGTTTGTCTCTTGTTGAACTCTGCCTGACAAGCAAAGCTTGTTGATGCCACTGTAGCTCTGCAAATATCCTCTTCCTCCTCTGCAAGGCCTGGCCCCGTGTTCCTCCCTGAAGAGTCCAGCTCATTCCCAGGCTCCACTGAAGAACCACTTCTAAGCTTCTTGAGGCACGCTCCCTGGTTTTCTTCGTTATTTGCATCTTGCTGTCCATGGACCTGAGTGTCCTGGTGGACTGCCACTTATTTTGCACACATCATCTGACAGGACACTTAACAAGGAGGGGACAAGGTGTTCACTGAGTGAGGGCTGGGTGTGAAAGAGAGAGGCAGCCCTGTGTGGGTAAATGGTGGGCAGTTGTCAAGGTGGCAAAAGTAATACCCAAAACTACTGGATAGGTTGGCGTTATGTTGTACTGTAGGAAGTTTATTTTTAAATGCAAAAGCTAAATAAACCAGAAAGTCGGTTTCCTTGGCAGATAGAGACATTGTAAGTCAGTTCCTAGTCTGAGTGTCTTTAATTTAAAAATGCATTTGTAAAGCTTAGGACTACATGGGGCTATTGCTGACTATTGTTTTTATGTGGTCCACCTTAACACATCCTTGCTTTTTTTTTAAAAAAAAAAAAAAGAACGTGTTTCCTGCCAATCTGGATGCTTTGAAAAACAGCTCTGTGTTCACCTGTTGTAAGACAATTCCCCTTCCCGTGGGAAGGTCACTTCTTTGTCGTGTTCATTCAGTCAGCGGTGACTCACTGTCTTCTTACGCACACTCTTGTCAGCCTCCTTGTTTGTATAACAACCCCACCTCACTTTCCTGCTGCTAACAATTCTGGAAGAGGCTGTGAGGAGGTCAGGGCAGCCTGGGTTCTCCTGCTGTAGAGCACAGCATCCCAGAGCGGTCTCCGAAAGCGCGCACCCTTTCCCTTCTGCTCAGAATCCGTGGTCTAAGTGGGGCGCTGGAGACTCGAGGGTGCTGGTTTGCGCAGAATGAACACTAAGTGGGGCGCTGGAGACTCGAGGGTGCTGGCGAGCACCCCACTAAGTGGGGAATGGCGGCGAGCGTGACAAAGTTGAGGGTGAGGACAGCGACAGTCATAATGGCCTGGCGGAAACCGTGCTGTGCCCAATGGTAGGACATGTTTAAACTCTGTCTGTCGGTCGAGCTCCCCAGGGCAGCCATTGTCCCAGGGCAGCTGAAAGCACTGTCTCAGGCTGCGAGGAGGCCGCTCCTTTCTGTGGTGGACCTATGTGGACCTCACCCTGACTTGCCCTCTGCTCATACCCTACCGCTCACCACTGACATGTTGTTCGCCATGACATGGATGATGCCACACAGCATCTCTTGGAAAGCTAAAATAGCCTCAGGAATTCCTAGTAGCGGAGGTGCTTGTCTCCCCCAGAGCCGTTTTGTACCACATCCTTTTATTTGTCTATATATGGATTGGAGAAAAGTCATAATTCTCTGCGTTATCTATTATATTCAGTAGATTTTACCATTTCCCATTAAACTGAAACACATATACTTCAAACACCCGAGTGAGAATTTCTCCCACTTCCAGCAGTCTTTCTGCTGACTTGTCTGACTGAAGAGACGGCTCGGGCTTTCCCTGGCTTTCCCTTCTACTGACTAACTAGATATTGAAATATATTTTGCACCGGATGCATGTTCACTAAGTGAGACAATGAAAAAAAAGGAATTCACTTCTGTTCTCATTTGTTTGAGACACAGACCAAGTATTTATAAATGATAAGTGTGTGAGGACTAAAGAGAAATAACGTCTAAAATATGTAAGGTCGCCATTTTTAAAGCTTAAGGTAAAATAAAAAAATCTTTCCCACTTATTCCCATTTTATGTGTATGGGTGACTTTGCTCTGCCTGCGTATCATTAAGATGGCATTGCCCAATGGGGCTGTGTCCCCCGGGACTGAAGTTATAGCTAGTTGTGAGCTGCCCTGTGGGTGTTGAGAATCGAACCCAGGTCCTCTGAAAAAGCAGCAGTGCTCTTAACCACTGAGCCATCTATCCAGCCTCAGGCTTAAGAGAAACTTTTGCATCTGAGCAGGATGGTGAAGTCCCGACTGAGTTCTGGCATCTGGGTAAGCCTGCCTCTCCCACTGCAGGGCACCCAGCCATTCTTCTGTTTCTTCCCCCATCTGTGTGCACCGTGCAGCCTTTCGGAGGACCGACACCCTTTGCTGGGAATGTCAAGCGATCCTTCTTGAGCTAAGTGCCATGAGAATGTGAGATCGCATATTTACAGTTTGGTTGCTTGCTCATGTATGGCCTGACTTCTCCATCTCAAAGTGTATACCTTTTTGTTTGTATGATAAATCCTACCTACCATAGTCAGGACATCATCCTTGATGAGGAAGCTGACAGAGGAGAGCAAGTCTCGGAGCTGGGTTGTATCCTCTGGAAAGAGACAGACTAAATAAAGCTCAGACCATTTTTTCCCAGCCAAGGCCAGGAAGCAAAGGCCAATCCAGGCAAGGAGTACGCCAGGCCAGCAGGGGGCGCTCCCACAGCAGACGCCTTGATTGCTAGGCAGCGTTATAAGGGAAGCCTTTAGGGTTTGACACTCTGTTACTGTACCTGAATCCCAACATCCATCTTAGGCTAAGGAGCAAAAGCTGACGCTCCGGAACAGCAACCAAGAAAAGTGACTCCCTAGATCACTTGCTGTTTGCTTGGGGACTCGTTACTATTTGGTTTGTATTAATAATCATAAGCATGCGACCCAGAGATGCCCTTTGACACGTGGATTATTTTGGCAACTCCAGGCATATTTTCATCCAATCCCCTATTTCACCTCAATGTACTCACTGACCAGCAAGATTTACCTCAGCCTCAAAAGAACTGTAATTCTCATTGCCTTAAGGATCTACGCAAAAATATTTGTTTTTCTGAAAAAAAAAAAATCAATTTTCAATTTCTTTTTTTTCTCTTTACAAATCTATTTTAAGGACCATGCATCCATCCTTGGTGGGAAGTCAAATGCAGAATTTTTGAGGCTTGTGAAATTAAGGAGCCCTTGAATCACACGGCCGCTGTATTTCAGCTGTGAAAAGTACCTAATAAGCACGAACTGGAGATGTTTTTCATAATATTTTTATCTTTATGGTGAGTGACAGGACTGGCATGGCCAAGGAAAGCGTGAAAGTGGAGGGGTGTCAGGGAGAAGCCTCTCTTTGTCAGAGGAAGCGTCTCCGGCTTGCGTTAGACCTGTTATGATGTCAATGCAAATGCGAGCGCCATTACAGCCGACGGGAGACGTCTGCCCTTGCTCCTTGTCAGTTTCAATTAGATGCTTGATGTTACCATAATGCAGTGTCTTCCCCTCCCCCACACTTAATGTACTTAAATCTGAAAGTTTCCACTTTAAGAACCGTGCTATTTCCTAATGGCACTCCACAATGAACCCGTATTAAAAAGTAATACGTTTTCCATATAGAAAGGAATATAAAGTAAGTTCCATAAAAGTACACCACACTTAGGTTTTAAAGTATATAACATTAAATATATTAAAAGCACATTGTGTCATGCTATATATATTAAATACCATGAAAAAAAAGCCGGCTTTGCAATTTATTTTAAGTACATGAGAACTGCATTTAATAAAATGTTTAAAATATAATTTATTACTGTAACAATTTATTAATAATGATAACTAAACGCTATTGAAGAGGTTATTCATGAAAGAATGGTTTGTCAAAAGAAAAGATTTTTCCATTCGAAAGATAAGGGCAATAGTCAGAAAGGTGTGCATTCTGCCCTTCTTGATAATTTAACAATTCTAAAAGAAGTGAGCACTTTAGAAAACCTTTCCCATAACTGCAATTTTTTCAAAGACCGTGACATTGGTGGAATCTTATTCTATACATAAACCTATCATTTATTGTACCGAGCACCCCTCTGCCTCCGAAGAGCAGCCCAGATAACGCCGCTTGTCTTCACGGCGAGTGGTGTGCTCCCTGATGTAAATGATAGTCAGTTTGCGTTGGAGCCAAGGTATAAATATTTTACATATTGCATAACATAAACAGCATTACACTTCCTCCTCGGGGAGTGTGGGTGCGTGCCGAACGTTTGCCAGTGCCTGGAGCTCAAAGCCACGGTGCGGATGTCAGATCTGGAACATGTCATTTTAAGTTCACATACAGTATTTATCCCACTCAGGCTGGTCTATATAAAGTACTGTAAGCCGTGCACACCGTACACAGAAGATGATTTGTGCCAGGCAAATGACAGATCCATGCTCCAAAGCCAGACAAACACTACATGCATTAAAAAGGACTTTAAAAAAAACACCCAGGAGAGAAATAACACATGTATTGACAAATATATGCTCCGGCTTTTTCAGGAAAATAATGTTTGAAACAGAACAAGGCCATGGTGAGTATTTCCCCCCAGATGCACTGAAACTGGCTGGGACATTCTGGACTTGGAGCAGAGTTACCATGTGGATTAAGTTCTCCACTGCCCCCTTTGTCTACTGAGGAGAGTTTCCGGTAGTAGCAACTTAGCCATCCTCCACAGACACGTTCTACAGCATGCTGAAGTCAGACTCAAACGGTGCTCACAGGCCAAAAGAGATGTGAACATGCCATAGCCTGGGGTTGCTACTCTTCTATGCAACTCTGCGTGAGGGCTGAGGGCTGGGAGCAGCCTGAACACAGCTGGGTGAGCTAAGATTCTCTGAACTGCTGATTAGCAGGATCTTTGCCTGGGCTGTCCCGTGGATGTAAATTATCTCATACTAGCAACAGGAGAGGGGTGGGTATAGAAGAAAGGATCGACTCTGGGCTCTTTAGTTTTCCATTTCTGTCACTCCACGGAGTGGTAGAGGCTCTACCCTGGAGCAAAGACGGTATGTAGATAGAAACTCCACATCTTAGTTGGAGGTTCATTGACTCTCTGGAGTGTGGTGGGGACTTAACGTGAAAATAAATACATAAATTTCAACAATATTCTCCTCCATGGAAATATTATTTGGCATTTAGAAAATGATGTGTTTGTTTGCAATCTGTTTTTTCGTTTGTTTGTTTGCTTGAGCCAGGGTCCCAGCAAATTGCCCAGGTTTGTGTAGACTCTTTAAGTAACCCAGACTGAGCTGGAACTCCTGAGAACATTTTTACCTCAGTTTCCAAGTGGTAAAATTACAAGCACACACCACCACATTTAGGTCCATGTCTTTGTTTTTTTGTTGTTGTTCTTTTGTTTATGTTTTTGTTTGTTTTCTTGGTCTTTGGCTTTTGGAGACATGGTTTCTCTGTAGCTTTGAAGCCTGTCCTGGAACTAGCTCTCGTAGACCAGGCTGGCCTCAGACTTGCGGAGATCGCCTGCCTCTGCCTTCTGAGTGCTGGAATTAAAGGCGTGTGCCACCACCACTGAGCTTTGATTTCAGTTTTTTATTTAAAAATTACATTTACTTTTATTTATTTATTTATTGGCTGATTGATTGATTATGTGTGTGTGTGAGAGAGAGAGAGATGGGGGTTGGGAGGTACAGAGAGAGAGATGGGGGTTGGGAGGTACAGAGAGAGAGAGAGAGAGACAGGGCACAGGTGTGCATGTGGGAGGACAACCTGCAGGAACCCTTTCTTGCCTTCAGTCATCTCCCAGGGGTTAACTCAGGTCCGTAGGCTTAGCAGCACTCACCTGGACTCCCTGAGCCGTTGCACCGGCCCCTGCAGGTCTGTTTCCTTACCTTCAGTAGCAAGGGGTACATGACATGTAATACACAACAGAATGATAGATGTGATGAGCAGAAAAGAGTTGTGGCTGGGAAGATGACTCCATGGGTCAAGCATGACAAACTGAGTTTGGATCCACACTACCCATGCAGAGTCCAGTGTGGCTGTGCATTCCTGTGGCTATGGCACAAGGAGAATCTCTGGGCCTGGCTGGCTAGCCAGACTAGCTCAAAACCAGCAAACTCCGGGCTCACCCAGTATACATGTGGATATACTAACAGCCATTGAATTGCACATTTGAGTTGAGTAGTCAGGAATTTTGGCGATAAAGGCTTTGCTTTGTGTTCTGTTATTTTAAGCAAGTTTGGAAAATGAACCTGCAGAAGTCAGTTAGGACCTCTGTAACACAGTTGGCTCAAGTGAAGTGGTGTTTTTTTTCTTGGTATTTGTTTGCTTGTTTGTTTTTCTTTTTTTGTTGTTTTTGGTCAAATTGATGAAAAGGTTAAGAAGCGGTAGCTGTAGACACACCTAGATCTCAGGTTAGCTAGACACTACCTACATTACTTCATTCTGCCTCAAAGATTCACCCTCCTTCTGTGTGGAGACTTCTGAAAATACTCAGTCCTTAATGTGACTCAGTTCATGAGCAGGCAGCCTCTCTCTCCGGCTGAGGAGGCAGCTCTACTGGCCTTGGTAGCCCGAGAACCAAACTTTAATCACCAGCACCCATGGAAAAAAATCTGAGCATGTCGGTACAATTTATAATCCTAGGGCTGAGGAGGTGCATGCAGACCCAGGAACTTGCCGGCCTATTCTCAAGCATCACAGAGGAGCCTAGAGTCCCAGGGAGAGGGCCTATCTCCAAATAAGGTGTGTGCTTGACTCCCTAGCCTCCAGCACAGTCGTGCACATATGCTTTAGCACATACATGCTCATAAGCACATGTGCATACACACACACACACACACACACACACACACACACACCATTTTTGGCATCATCTCTGTGCCCCTATAAGTTCATAGGGAGTGGCACTATCGGGAGGTGTGGCCTTGTTGAAGTAGTGTGACCTTGTTGAAGGAAGTGTGTCACTGTGGGGTGGGCTCTGAGGTCTCTTTTGTTCAAGCTTCCCTCAGTGTCACAGTCTACTTCCTGTTGCTTTCTAATTAAGATGTGGCCAGTGCCATGTCTGCCTGCTCCCATGCTCCATGACATGATGGTGATGGACTAAACCTCTGAACTGTAAGCTTCCACCTCAACCAAATGTTTTTTTCTTTTCTTTATAAGAGTTGCCACGGTCATGGTGTCTCTTCACAATAATAGGAACTCTAACAAAAACAATCTCTCTCTCTCTCTGAAACGTGGATCTGGACCATGAGTGTCAGTGTTTCCTCCCAAGGCTTACTGCCTTACTCACTGGGGTATGTCTGTGTGTGTGTTGGGGGGGGGGGGGATGTTGACCCTTCTATAAGACCAAACATAGGACTTCTCTTTCCTATTTTCAAGAGATCAGCAATAGACTGCACTCATATTCTGTGACCGGATAATGTGATAACACTGCCACAGTGAGAGACGCTGAGGTTAGACAGGTCCATGTCGCTCTCTGTCCTGCTACTTTGATTCAATTGGGTCCTAATCAGAATCTCATGAAGAGATGATGGGAGTAGTCATCTTAGGAGTTGCTGCTCTTGAGTGCCGAGGGGCAGGAGCTCTTGGATCCTGGTGACATAAACAATATCGAGGGGATGATCAAAACAATGAGCTTAAATGGAATTTTATAGGCAGCCAAAAATAAATAATATGCAAGCAAATAAAAATGCCTCCGACTAATTATTGACAGCAGTGAGTTGCATACAAGACCCTCAGCGCAGCACGCATGTGTGGCAGCAGAGCAAGTGGAACCGCTCTCCCCTTGTCTTGGGACTGGGCTACGGATGCCCATGAAGCTACTAGGCTCAGGCGCTCACCAGATTCCTAAGCCCCTCCCCCAGGTTATGAAACTAGTGGATGATTGCTGAGAAGAAAGCTTTGATGTCGAGCTGACTCCATGTTGTCCAGGGTGCTCCAGGGAGCAGACTGAACCACTCGTCACTCATGCAGGGCGGGGCTCTCCAGTGATGCAGATGCCTCCAGACCACAGATGCTCCGGAAGTAACTTCAATAGACGGCTGTGTTAGGTGAGACTGGTTGGAACTGTTTCCTGGTCTGTAATCAGTGCTCTCTCTCTGGGCTGAATTAACTTATCTTCCCAGGAAAAGCAGCGCACCAGCATTTGTTTCCAGGCCTTTCTTGGTGACTCCTCACTACCTGGCCCCGTGCCACCGTTCGGAGATTCACCACTGGGGTGTGGTCCCCAGGCGCCGTGGCCACGGTCACATCAGGCACTCTGGAGGGTTCTTGCTTAGTTGTTTTTAGAATCAGGTGAGCTCACCTTCTCCACTACTGAGCTCTGCCCCGAAAGTAGACACAGAGGGGTTTTTCATAAGGAAATATGAAAGTGCCATTTTTCTGTTGGTACCGTAACAGCCGCCCTGTGAGCTTAGTTGCTCACACACCTGCTTGGAATCCAACGACTCTGAGGGTCAGATGCCTAGGCAGGTGCTCCTCTCTGCACAGACCCTCTGCTTCCAGCTGTTGAACATTTGTGAAGAACTCACGATAGATAGATAGATAGATAGATAGATAGATAGATAGATAGATAGATAGATAGATGATAGATGATAGATAGATAGATAGATAGATAGATGATAGATGATAGATAGATAGATGATAGATAGATAGATAGATAGATGATAGATAGATAGATGATAGATAGATAGACAGATAGATAAATAGATAGATGATAGATAGATGATAGATAGATAGACAGATAGATAGATGATAGATAGATGATAGATAGATAGATAGATAGATAGATGATAGATAGATAGATAGATAGATAGATAGATAGATAGATGATAGATAGATAGATGATAGATGATAGATAGATAGATAGATGATAGATGATAGATAGATAGATAGATAGATAGATAGATAGATAGATAGATGATAGATAGATAGATAGATGATAGATAGATAGATGATAGATAGATGATAGATAGATGATAGATAGATAGATAGATAGATAGATAGATAGATAGATGATAGATAGATAGATGATAGATAGATAGACAGATAGATAGATGATAGATAGATGATAGATAGATAGATAGATAGATAGATAGATAGATAGATAGATGATAGATAGATAGATGATAGATAGATAGATAGATGATAGATAGATAGATGATAGATGATAGATAGATAGATAGATAGATAGATAGATGATAGATAGATAGATAGATGATAGATAGATAGATGATTGATAGATAGATAGACAGATAGATAGATAGATAGATGATAGATAGATAGATGATAGATAGACAGATAGATAGATGATAGATAGATGATAGATAGATAGATAGATGATAGATAGATAGATAGATGATAGATAGATAGACAGATAGATAGATGATAGATAGATAGATGATAGATAGATGATAGATAGATAGATAGATAGATAGATAGATGATAGATAGATGATAGATAGATAGATAGATAGATAGATAGATAGATAGATAGATAGATAGATGATAGATAAATAAAAACATAAAATGTTATTTAAAATAAAGTGCTTATGTAGTTAGGTTATATCTTCTTGGATACCTTGAATAATACAACATAGTTCTTTATTTTGGGGTCTATCACCTAAACCATATCCTATAAGGTTTTTTTTTTAAGATAAAACATTCAAAAATTTCCAGGTACTGTGCTATAGAAATCTTTTGGGAATTATTCTGCTGACTACAGGGTGCCATAATGGCATTTCCCAGTAGGCATTCAGGTTGCTTGTTTTAGAGAAGAATTTTCATATTAATGGAAAGGCTTGATAAAGTTCAAAGCTACTAACTTAGCATATCCAAACAACTTCCTAAGAATAGACACGTAAACCTCTGTGGTGGCAACACGGGCAGGTCGATCTGAAGTGAGGGATCCGATGGCCTGTGAATGTTCTTAGTGAAGTCACATCGGACCAGGCACCCGACAGGCAGCGCGGGGCTGGGTCCTGAGAGCAGGCCGTCCAGCACCTGGGCTTTTCCTGATAGCTCCATTCAGAGCCTCCGAGATAGTTCCCACCAGTTCTCAGACCCCTCCAGTTACTCTCTTCCGTGGAGACCTCCATTGCAGTGGCCAGTTTGAGGATACTGATATTGTGTTGCTCATGAATTAGAAATGAAGCGTTTTGACTATCTCGTGTGTGTGTTGCTGGTATGTAGCTGGTATATGATGCAGAATGTTGATACGTAACCGTTTTGGATGTTACTAGTGCCCAGGCATTTGCTGTCCGCTCTGGAGGCTTGCGTGGTCATTCTGCACAGTGACATTCACTTCCATCTCCCTTCCGGGCCACAGTCACAAATTTGGTCACTCTTCCGTGGGGATAAAGAAAATTCTCTTCAGAGTCCAGGGCTCCCAAGTCATCAGAGTCCTCGGGACTCCGTAAACAGCTGCTGAGGCGCGCACCTGCAAAGAGTACTTGAGATGCACTTCGGTATACGTATTTATGTGCGCATTGGGGAGGAAATGCGGAGACCGCTCATTCTTTCAACTGCAGAAAAATGTGACACTCAATCTGCATATGAAAACTTCTTATTATAAAACTATACCAAGGTTCATATACTTCCCCAGGAGAAAATTTTTCTCATGGAAAGTCAAGAGAGTAGGAGGATTGGGCCATGTTTAAACCTCACAGAACAAGGCAAACATCAGCTTGGCGAGCCTAACAAGTGTGTTCAGATAAATTTCTACTGTTTTGGAAGAAATAACTGGGCAAGGGAGAAGGCACTCTGAAATCATTTAAAATCTTTGTAAGTTAATTAGTTTTTATCAACAATGTCTGCTCAGTGAGAGCAGCTCAGCACACGTGCAGGCTTAGATTTCTAGTTTGTCACGCGACGTGGTGTTTGAGGGCTTATAACAAAACAATCTCACGTTACTGTGGACTGGTTTTGATGCAGCAGGTATTTATCGCGTTTTCAATTTGAGACGCCAAAAAGCGTGGTTTGAAGGGGTGGATTTGACCTGTTAAAGAAGTCACAGACAGTCATAATAATTAAGAACTAAGAAAAACATTCCCAGACACCATTAGGACAGTTAGGGACGGGAGATGAGACACCACAGGAAAATGATGGGGAGGGAGGACAAGCCGAGAGGTACAGTTCCCAAGTGGTCCTTAGTGTGGACTTTAGCACCATGCTGTCTGTCGAGATGGGTGGAAGAACCATAGGAACCATAGTGTGGGGAAGACTCTTGACCACCCAAGACCTCACTGTGCAGAAGAAGACGGCAAACTCAAAGGAGATTCAAGTTGTACCACTTATGACAGAAGAAACACGGTCTCGTGTCTATGCTGTATGTCATGATCACAGATCCTGTGCTCCGGGGCGTTGACAGAGCTAGTCTGTCTCCGGGGTTTATAGCTTTGAAATAAACTTTCAGTGTACTAACATGTAGCAAACAAGTTTCATAGTAGGTGTATGTGTGTATGTGTGCATGTGTGCGTGTGTGTGTGTGTGTGTGTGTGTGTGTGTTATGGGATTCAAAGAAGGGAAAATGCCCTCACTTTGAGGTAAGCAAGTCAGGAAAGATGAAGAAGACTCTGTATTCTGCTCACATCCTGTAGGTCTCATGCTGCAGCGAGGAGTCTTGGGTAATGGAGCCCATCTCCTGGGGTGCATCCTAGAAGAGCAGGGACATGTTCTCTGATAACCATGGATCTAGGTTTCATCCTGTTCCTCTTCCTAGCACCCCTCATGATCCCTCCCTTTATCTGTGACCCCCTCATCAACCACAGAGCAGCCTCCCCAAATATGCCCTCCTTAACACCCAGCCCATGATACGCTCTTTCAAGGAAAAGCAGTGGTGTCTGTAGCCTGGTCAGGGATGGCAGGAGGACAGGACCTGTGTGAGCTAAAACTCCACAGGAACGGATGCTGACTAGCTACACAACCTGCTTGAGCAGGGCAGCCCCAAACACACCGGTCCCCAGAAAACTAGGTCTGTGTTCTATCCTACTGAACTGCACAGTGGTGTGTGGTCATGTCTGGGCATTTGCTCTTATGATAACTGTGGGAAAACAGGCAGCTAACGCTGAAGAATGACGGAACTTGCTGTCAGTCACAGGACATTTGTTTTGATGGTTCATTCTAACTTCAGGTTCCATTATGTTCTTAATTCATCCACATATTTTGTAAGATCGTTTTTGCCTCTCCTCCTTTATCCTACTTCTTGACCCTTGCTGTGAAGCATGGTCCTTTCTAAGTTTCCCTTCCCACACAGCAGATGGGCTTGAAGACAATGGACTGATCTGGGACCCTGAGGCGGTCCAGCGCTCTATGATCCACCAGCCTCCTTGTTTTCAGAGATACCCATTGTCCAGTGGTGCTCAAGGACTGGAGCATGTGACGGAGAACCAGGACCTCCAGGCGGGTGCCCCTGGCCCCAGTGGAGCCTTCAGGTGAGCCAGGCTGCCCTCCTTGCAGCCTGTGCTTGCATTCCCACAAGGGACAACATAGATAGCCATGCAGCAGATCTTCCTGGCCCCCTGGCTGCAGAAGCCATGTGAGAAAGCATGGTTCGTTGCTTTAAGCTGTTGCACGGGGAGTAATTGATTACACATTAGTCTATGAGGAAAGCAGCTCAGGATCTTAGAAATAACAGCAAAACCACCTTGCTGGATATTCCTCCTAAAAGTTTCTCAGCTGTGTGAGTATTTAGATTTATTCTATTATTTTATGTGTATAAGAGGTTGTTCTTTTCCCCCTCATGTATGCGTTAGTGCTGTGGTGGCTACTTTAATTCTGCCAACCTGACACAAGCTGGAGTAACCTGAAAGGAGAGAACCTCAAATGAGAAGATGCTCCTATGAGATCCAGCTGTAAGGCATTTTCTTAATTAGTGATCAATGTGGGAGGCCTCAGCTTATGGTGGGTGGGGCCATTCCTGGTCTGGTGGTTCTGGGTTCTATACGAAAGCAGGCTGAGCAAGCCAGGGGAAACAAGCCAGTAAGCAGCAGCCCTCCGCATCAGCTTCTTCCTCCAGGACCCTGCCGTGTTTGAGTTCCAGTCTTGACTTCCTTCAGTGAAGAACAGCAACGTGGAGGAGTAAGCTGAGCAGACACTTTCCTCCCCAGGTTGTTTTGGTCACAGCAATAGTAACCCTGACTAAGGCATGAGCCATGTACAAGCTTGGTGCCTCTAGAGGTCAGAAGAGGACGTCAGATCCCATGGGACTGGAGTCACAGATAGTTGTGAACTGCTGTGTGGGGTTGGCCTTGAACCTGAGCCTCTACAAGAGCAGCAAATGTCCTGAACCACTGAGCCAACCCCCCACAGCCGTGTGTGTGTGTGTGTGTGTGTGTGTGTGTGTGTGTGTGTGTGTTGGCACAAGGTCTCCTTATATGACCCTGGCTGGACTCGAACTCATTATGTAGCCCAGGCTAGTTTTGAACTTGCAGTGATCCTTCTGCCTCTGCTTCCTGAGTGCTGGGCTCTGACCGTTATTGTTCATTTAAAGCTGCCTTGTATCACCTGACCCATCCCCCTCCTGCCTTTGGCTCTGAACATCCTGTGGTCGCGTTGAGAAGTCTCGCATTCCATTACATCAAACTCCATTCAGGCTGATCTGGCGCAGCGTCAATCTCCCCGGGTGTCTCTTACAATGGGACCTCCCTCTTCAGAAGGCGGAGGTTCCTTACAGTGGTCATTGATGTTCATATACAATACTACTGTTGGATAGAGTGGGGAATCACAGCTAAGTTCCTCCCTCCATCTCCACACACATCTGCCCAAGCTTGGTGCCACTAGCAATGGATCTTCTCAGTGCCATTTCCCCTGACACTAGACCTACATTTCTTTTGGCCTCTTCTTGTGAGTCAAGTTTTTAGGAACTTTGATAAGAGTGATTCTATGCAAGTCTTCTCGAATTGTTCTGTAAGTAATAAACGGTAGAGCATAGAATGAGAGTTTGGCCTTCTGAAACATGTTTGCTTACACAGGTTAGAGACGAACAGTTCCTTCTATTCCTCCACTCCTTCCACAGAAATCTCTAGTGTCACCAACACGGTGACTAAATCCTGGACAGAGACAGCTGAAGGAAGGGGGTTTATTTGGGCTCACAGTTTGAAGGGAGGCAGTCCACACCACAGGGAAACACTGTGGCAGGGGTACAAGACAGCTGGTCACATTACATCATTTAGGAAGCAAAGAGACTTGAAGGCTGGGGCTCAGCGGGCTTTCCTGTTTTACTTCCCCTGGATCACCTAGTGATGGAATGGTGCCACCCATTGTAGGGAAGGCAAACTGCCTTCATCTTGGATCCAGAGCTGTGTCTCCTGTGTGATTTTAAATCTAACCAAGTTGAAAATGAAGACTAACTGCCACGCATACTCACATCACTCACAGATACTGACTTAGAAAAACCTTTGGATGTTGAAGAGCTGGATGGGGCCTCAGAGAACCAGTGGTACTTACAACCAAGGTCTGGCCATGTTGTCTAAAGTTGATGTTTCAGAAATGTCAGAGAAATGACTTTCAATATTTGAGCTAATGTTCAATAGACTTCTCTTTGCTTTGACAGCCACTTGATTGGGTCAGGAGGGTGCTAATTTTTGTTACTTAATTCAACTCTCTAAGGTAAGACCTCTCTCACCTTAAAACCCTCTTTAAGTAAGGGCTCATAATTGAGATTCTCTCTCTCCTCTCTCTCTCCCTCTCTCTCTCTCTCTCTCTCTCTCTCTCTCAAGATTTTTAATCTATCACAATATGTATAGTCAGTTCAGTGTGAGAGAAGAAAAAGGAAGCAAACTTTCACTTTCTTTATTTCGTTTGTCTGTGCACATAAACAAATAACAAATACATAAACATAAGACATTAGAGCGTGAAAAAGATTCTCTGTGCTTCCTCTGCCTTCAAACATCGAATTCCTGCGCTGTTGCCTTCACATTCTTGTTTCTAATTTCTACAAACTTATGCTCTTTCCCAGCCTGGCTCCTTAATGATCTGGTCTGATTTCTACTTCTTTATGGCCTTCTAATTTGCATTTCAGCTCTCTGGATGGTTCTACCCTAATTAAGAATCCTCTAAGGGGACTTAGCAACTTCTGTATAACTGTCCTAGGGTGAACCAGGTCATCAGCAGGCGCCTACGATATGCCAATTATTACGTGAGAATCTTTATTAGGCCCAAAAAACAGCATTTGAGGAATCACAAAAACCAAAGCTCCTGGGCTTAACTAGGCTATAAAAAAATAAAAGAGAGAATAAAGGCCAGGGATCATCATTGGATGGTTGGTGCTCTTTGTCCATTGGTCTGGCCATCGGGGCCAACATTCCTTCTCCCCTGGGGGAAAGACCGTGTTCCGATGGGAGAGCCACTTGTTGTGGTGGACTCCTGGCAATCCCTTGGCTCACACCAAGGACTGTGTCAGGAATAATGAGTCCCTTGGTGTCTAGGAACAAAGTGACAGCAGCTAATGAGGCAGAACAGGAGACGTGATGAAGCAATGACAATTTTTTGAAGTCAGCAATCTGAGGTGGGGATCAATAAATGCTTTCCAGGGTTAATTCACTGGCCACACCAGTGACATGCCATTAGAGCTGCGGATGAGCTCGGGGCTCAGGATGGGGGCCTCATCTAGATAAGTGTCCAGATCATGAGATACTTATTTCAATAATCTCAAGCATCAAGGCATTCATCCTAACTGCCTCCACGGGGAATGCAACACCCTTCCATCAATTAACTTTGCCCAGCCTGGGGCCATCTGAGCTATCTCCCAGCTTGGATCCACGATTCCCTCCTCCTCAGCCGCACAGACGGAGGCTTTTATCTACCTGCAGTTATGTAGGCTTCAAGGCTGAGTGACTTCTATTTCTATTTGTTTGGGGAAATGGCAACCAGGAGACTCATTCAAGCCTACGATGGATATTGTATTATATCATAGGGTTGGCCTGAGAGGAAATCAGAGAAAATTTAGAACAACTGGGCTTTCCTTTTTTTCCAGAGACTCACAATCTGCATGATATTTAGTCCTTGCCCCTTATTTGAGCCTCAACTTTTCTATCTGGCAAATAGGAATAATAGCCTCTGTGCCATGGTCTTATTGAAAATGCAAACAGTAATCTTTCTTACGAAACCCTTGTCACTTTGTAGGCACCATTAGCTAAAGCACATGACGTCCAAGGCAAACCTGGCTCCAGTGGATTGGGTTCTGTTTTGTACTCAAACCCTTTGTAAGTCCGCAGTTTTGAGGGTCTGCTTCAGATTCTCATTGCAGCCTCTTGCAAATGTAAAGCAGCTCTAAGTGTCTGGCTCACGAGTGACAACCCCGGTTATGAGGTACAGGTGGTGTGACGTCCTGTCTCAGTTGTCAGTTTGAACACATCTGGAGCCAGCTAAATCTAAGCATCTGGACACACTTGTGGCTGTGCTTAAGCACATCTCTGAGGCTGGAAGATGTACCCTCAGTCACATAAAAGGTCATGGAAGAAGGAAGCTGTTGCTTTTTGCCTGTTGTCCTCACTCTAGCCAAGTTCGTCTCTCCGGCCACTGAGGCATTCCTTCACTGGTATTGCCATCTACTTCTTTGTGGTTCCAACATCTACTGAAGACCAGCCGAGATGACCAGCCTTGTGGAATAAGCCACTATTGGATTCTTGACCCTTCTGTGAGGCGACTGCCATTGTTGGAATAGCTGGATTATAGCTTATAAGCTACTTTAATTAGTCCGATTTTAATAAGCATATACATAGATTTATTCTATCAGGTCTGTTTCTCTAAAGAACCCCGACTAATAATATAGGTGGCAACATAATGTTTCAGAGAAGAATCTGGCTTTCAATGGTTTAAATGTAGGCCTACAACACACACTGTAATCCTTGAAGCCTGTGGATACCAGTATGAGAGCCAGGATAGTTCTGTCAAAGGAAAACTCAGACAAGCTCCTGATTTCAAGGCTAAGAGAAAAATACTCAATCGTACACAGAATTATAAACTCCTCAAGAGAAGGCCGTGTACTGAAAGCTGTTCAAAACTGAGGTTAACAATAGGTATCTGCACTTCTTCAGAGTAATTATTGATTAATTGTGTGCTGTGAAAATAATTATCTGAACTTTAGGTAAGAGGTGAAAAGGGAAGGGGGAAACAATTTGTCTCAAGTTAGCAAGCACTTTCAATGACTTTGAGACATTTCTTAAAAACAAGCAATGAGAAGGACTTATGAAGAAGTCTGCCTGTCAGCGTTTTTCTACAGGGAGCCAAACAGGAAGTTTCACTTAAAGAGAGAGAGAGAGTTTATAAAGAGCTATCAAGTCTCTTATCCAAGTTTCTTGAGAAAAAAACATAAATATGAATGTTTATATCTACATACCCCTCCATCTATTCATATATAGCTATAGATATCAGGTTAGGGACACATGCACACACACAGAGACAGAGAGCTAGAGAGAGGAGAGAGAGAAGGGGAGAGGAGAATACACAGAGGGGTACATCTTAAGCTGTTTAAAGCATTATCAGCTGCTATGGGAAGGTCTTCACAGATGCATGGGGAGCCACAGTGGCTGATCTGATGGCTGCTTTACTCCACGATGTGAGTGAACACTCTGTGCCAATTCTATCAGGCCCAAGCTGGGACTCCTTCATAAGTTTTCCCAAACATCCACAGTCCCACTGTCTCCAATGTATGGGAACTGTTGTTGGTCAGAAGTGGGAAGTCCCGAGTATGAACGGGATATGTGATGAGACCGTCCAGCAACACCGTAGACCCTCAATAGGGTGAAAGCCTTACCTGGCCAGGCACAGAAACACACAGCCCTGACTGACAGCACCCAGACTTTAAAGAGCAGTTGTGGACCAATAGAAACGTAGATTTACAGAACTCTCTTAGAGCTGTTAGAAAAGGTGGTACCTAGAATAATTGTTTTAAAAAAGAAAACCAGGTAAGCATTGTTTCATTGCACAGTCTGTCTATAAGGTAAGGTGTTTGGAATACACAAAGAATGACCAGACAGTAGAAGCTGAAGGGGTTATTGGCTATGGTACTTCTGTAAAAATGGAGCAATGGAGCCAAAACAGAATCAAATGCATGCAGCCACTGGGTATGCTCAGGGAAAGGGAAACGTGAAGAGGACATGCTGGCCTTAAGGATCAAGGGGTACGATGGCTCACGTCATCTGGTGTGTATCAGTTCCACATTAGTGTGTCTGGATGGTGCTGTATTAGCCAGACAAGGCCAGTAGTAAGATAGTAATGCCATCTGGTGCCAGGGAGCTAGGAGGCAGAAGAATCCACTCGATAGACCATCAGGGATAGGCTGTTAGAATTACACACCCCAGCCTGGGAGCTGTAAAAAAAGCCCATGAGGAAACCGGGTTTGCTACTGTGCTAACTGTGCCTGGGAAAAGTACATCAGTGAAATTTGCTTCCATGAAAGCAAAAAACACCAGAATTTTCTATGGGATTACTTGCATAACAGTGAAAGATAAGCATATTCCCTGCTTTCAAGTGATGTAGCTATTATAGAATGGATGGCCCGGACTGACATTTGTTAAACCATCCGATGTAATTTAGAAATAAAAGAGCCAGGTTCCATCACTGCCCTGAGTCAGCTGAGAATGTTCAGATTCCTGAGATGGAGTTCCTCCTCCCAGTAGAGTTTCTCACTCTGGCTGAAACTTGGGGTTACTGTGTAGAAATTCTCCAGAAACGTTTTGGGGTGAGAGATGGGGAAGGAGGAGTGTTGTTTTCTGTCTGTAACAAGCTGTCAAGTGTTCACTGCATTCTGTAAACAAGAATAAAGTATGTAGGAATGCAGGCTTGTTGGAGCATCCCGAGGGTCTGGAGAGTTTATCTGAGCTGGTAAACTAACCAAAGGGCTCTGGCTTTGAGGCTGATAAGAAGGCCAAGTGTAGGGCCTGGTATTGGCCCTTACACGCGGGCCTCCCGCCATTCTGCTGAGGGCAGTCTGGCTGCAATGCACACACAGTCTTCCAGGTCCTTCCAAGCGTTCCTAAGTGACTGCACTCCACAGTTACAGTGTCCGCACTCTACAGTTACGGTCCTCAGGGGCTGCATTTCATTCTCTGAAGATTGGTATCAGGCCACCTCGACTGATGAGCTTGAGGGGTATCCAGGCAACAGTGAGTTGTACAGCGTGCAGGAGGAGGATGCTCACACTACCTAGAGCTCAAGGCCCTGCCTTAGGCTACAGCCCAGAACAATCTTGCCTCAAATGTGTCTCGTTAGCACTTTCTCCTGGAGGAACTTATCCTGATATGGTGGGTTGCACTGGGGCCTAAGATCTGTGACCCCAGGCCTGGGGCAAGGCTCAGGGCTTGTCCACCCGTAACAGTGAAAGCCATTCCTTCTTCCTGCTAAAAGATAGGAGCAGCTCCGACTGTGTTCTGGCCACTACTCCAACGCTTGCTTTGCTCCAGTGAAGCAGTGGCCTCAGCAGCAACATGAAGCGCACATCAAGGTCTGCTGCCTCCAAGTTGTGGATAGTCAAGAATGAAATTACAACACTCGGTAAGAATGCCATGAATGTTATCATTGAACTATTTCCCCTCAGAAGTGTTACGATGACTTCCTAATCCCTGATGCCCCCTAGAATGAGATGAGATTTTCCTAGATGAAAAATTAAAATAAGGTTACTGAAGGCCATAGTGTTAGCGATGTGTCATGATGCTTAAAGACAGGGCAGATTTGGATACAGATTCGTAGACTGAAGACCAAGTAAAGACAAGGAAACAGTGCCATATGCAAGCCAGAATGCCAAGGAAAATGAATAACCCTACAGTCTGGGGACTGACCTGGAACAGTCTCACACACAGGCTCAAAAGGGGCTTACTACACCCACATCTCAGTAGCAGATGGAGGCTCCAGGACCAGAACACAGAGACCTGATGCTTAAGGCCCTTTGTTCCTGGAGATAGGCCTGAGAAAGTGACAAAGCATGATGTATGCTATAGTTAAGTAGAGATTAGAGTTTAGCAAAGTTTAAAGACTTGATCCCTGGCATTCCAGAAAGTGAGCTGCTTTGGTTGTGCACAAGCGTCAACTTCAAATGAAGAGGGAGGACATGCAGGCCTTGGGGGCAAAAGGGGACATAACCTTGTCTTAAGATAATGATTGTGATAGGTTGTGGATAGACTTTTCAGAGACAGGAGAGAGATAAGGGGATAGACACACATACACATACACACACACACACACACATACACACGAGAGAGAGAGAGAGAGAGAGAGAGAGAGAGAAAGAGAAAGAGAAGAATCAATTGGTAGTATAGAGGTTTTGGGAAAGTTGGTGGGTCAGACAAAGGCAATAGCTGTGCAAGTGGTAGGAGGAAGTCTTGACAAGGTGCGCATGTATGATTTACATTACATGAGTTCCAAGAAAGGGAAAGTCCAATGTTCCAAATGTGAGTCATTATAAGATGGAGGTGTCACATGGAGACACAAAAGACTGTGGTTCCATGATTGGTCAGCAGTGCTGGGCTGGCTTCATCAGAGACATTTACTTCATTCCCAGAGGAGGTTCTGATTGCAAGCTTGGAGTCCAAGAGGAAGGTTCTGGGATAGATATATGAACCTAAGTCCTCAAACGCTGTCTGCAAAGAATACTGTGGAATGTCAGGGTCAGAGAAATGATGTTGCCTCTATCCCTTCTCAAGTCCAAGGTGTGGCCTGTGGTGTGGGATATTAAGTTCCAGTCCCTTTTTCTACCTCAAATGTGAAGATTCTGTCCATCAGCCTCTCCTGCTCCTATGGGCTAGTACTTACAAAGGCTCTGAGATTTGGGGCCATTCTGATAGACTCTGGGATGTAGCCCAGTGGCAAGAGTCACCCAAGCACTGTTGACGTGCTAAAGCAGTTCCAACCCCATTTTTAGAATTTCAACTGGGGCTTCTAGACCCATAAGATCTCAACGGATTTCCCAAAGCAACCTTCCAGGCCGGCCTCTGCATGTGGCATCTCTGCTGGGTGGTTTCTCATGGATGTGCCCTTTCCAGTCCACACAAGCACAGTGACCACACTATTCCCACAGCCACAGGACTTTTTGCAACCTGAGCTTCTCCTGGTAGAGGGAGGAACAGAGGCCATGGTGCAGCTGTGCCTCACTGGCCTAAGGGACACTCCTTGGGGACAGTGAGGGACAGCCTATTCAAATGCACCACATGGTTCCTGTGTCTCCTGAGGGCTGTGCAACCCCACAGAACCTCCGAGAAGGCACTTAGCATATTTTGTATTTATAGCGAGCCTTTCTACCAACAGGCTTACTGCACAGGGCTCGTTTCATTAATCCTCACAGCAGGGTGTGGATGGTGGTAAGAATTGTCAATTTTACCTAATGTGGAGGCAGAACTGTGAGAGGTTAAATGACTCGCCGAAGGCTGTGTGATGAGTCAGTCCCTGAGCCGAGGCTGCGGCCTTGATTCCAGACTTCTGCTCTACCACCTCACACTTTCCTTCAGAAGTAACATCATAAAAAGTGTACAAATGCCAGAGCTTGAAATTAAATCCTTGTGATGTTCCGTGTGCCGCTTAACCTCTCCCTGCCCCAGTGTCTGGATCCATAAAATGGGGATAATAGTACCTGCCATCTAATGTGTCACTGAGATATTATGAATAGTAATCTTCTCGGTGATCAAACCCCCTGGAAAATGCTGCCACATAAATTCAAGGTTGTGGTGAAGATCAACGACTTGTATATTATTCAGTGAGCAGGGAAACATGCGGGTTTCGTACGGCAGAAGAGGGCTCTGACCAAAGGAGGAGGTGTTTGAAGCTCTCCATTTTATTTATCAGCTTGGAGCTGTTTTCTTTTGATGTCTGAGCACACACTCTATGTGTGTGTTTGTGTTTGTGCACGAAGGAGGATGTTGGAGGACAACTTTGAATGTCGTTCCTTAGGCACCATTGACCTTGCTCTGTGACTGGGTCTCTCTGTGACCCGGAACTTGAGGATAAGCCAGGCTGCCAGGCTAGTGAGCTGCAAGAACCCTGCTGTCCTCGTCCTCCTTGGCCCCCAGCCGTGTGACTACCAGTGTGCTACCCTGTTTTCTTTTGTCTAGCATGAATGCCAAGGCCCGAACTCAGGTCCTCGTTCTTATGCCTGCAAGGGGAGCACTGAAAAGTTGAGCCTCTTCCACAGCCACAACATGGCACCAGCTTCCAAAGATTTTATGTAGGTGTTGGGAGATAGCTAAAGTTTTGAAATGACCAATAGTTTTCTCAATGTGTCTTCCCAAGCTTTTACTTTCCCGTAAATGGTTGTGACTTATATAGATGCTCTCATTTTGTGAACCTGTGCTCAGAAGAAGACAAGAAAGGCTTGCTATTTTTTCTCCTCGGCTCTGGATTTCTGTTCAAAGTCTCATATCCTCTCCACCTACAGAAATGGCGGGGAGACTCGGATTTATTTCCTCTCCCAATCTGGTCTAGTTCTCCACATGACTTAGAACAGTATACTCCAGTGTTAATAGAGCCCGAGGTAGGATGTTTGCCTCTTCTGTTTGAAATCAAATGTCTGATCTTTATCTGCAGTGACAGGTTTAATGCCTTCCTTCTCTGACAAATTTTCAGTTGGGAGAAATGCAAACACTGGCATTGGTGCAGTTACAGGAAGGGCTAATCCGAGCACACTCATATTGGCAGCTTGATTTTAACGAACAGCAGAGCCCTGATGTAGCAAGCCACTTGCTAGGAGGGAAGGGAAAAAAAGAATAAACAAAATTCTGTAGACTTTTCCTGCATTCCTTGGCTGTACTAGGAGCTGGCACATGAGAGGCGTGGGACAGTTTCAGTCTAGAGGTGTCAGCATTGACCTGAGCATCAGGGGTGTGCACGGCAGAGGAAGAAGGTGGAGAGATGCGGATTGAAGGAGTTTCTGTAAATTAACTAGGGTTGCTTGGACTTTAGACTGGTCCCAGGACTTGAAAATGCTGGATTCTGTTTTCCTCTCTGGAAAGGCAGTACTTTGAGAATGAGGTTGCTCACCATTTGTCTACAGGCCTCATGCATCAATGAGTTTGACTTGAGGAACTTTGCCCAAGCCTGTCCATGTGGGAACACTCTAAAGGTCAGGGGTAAACCACTGTAGAATCAGAAGAAGCCACCTATGCCAAGATGAGACATTTGTGGCAAAAAGTTCTATTTTTATACATCATGGGATTATATTGCACCACAGTACAGTAGAATATACTTTAAGCTGATTCGTTTCTGAAAGTTGTTATTATTATTCTATTTCATATGTATGGGTGTTTTGCCCACTTGTATATCTGAGTGCTGTTCTGCCCATGGAGGCCAGAAGAGGGTGTCAGATCTGGAGTTGAGACAGTTGTCAGCTACCATGTGGGTGCTGAGATCTAAACTTGGGTCCTTTGAAAAGTAACCAATGCGCCTAGCTGCTGAGTCATCTCTCCAGATCCTAAACTGACTCTCTTTGGATTGAGTTAAAAATTAGTAAGTATAGAGAAACTTAGAATAAAACAATACATGATAGAAACTTCTGACTATGACTTATATATGAATCAAGGTGGGTGTTTGTCATCAGGAGATTGTCACTGGGTACCCTACTACTTTCTGACCCATCATAACCTTTCACATACTGTGGTATTGACATGGAAATTTGAGAATAAAATTGCCTTTAGGCTGAACTATTGTCTCTGGTGTTCATTTTCTTGGTAGTACTGTTTATCTACTCCCTTTCCCTTCATCATTTGCCTTTTACTCATAGTGAATAACTAAATATTTGGTTGGTAGCTCAGTCTATGCAAAGCCAACTGCTGGACTTCATTGGGAAGGAGACACAATGAGTGGGAAGATGGTCTTTCTGTGGACCCGTCACTAACCATCTTCCTATTCTTGGCAGGAACATCTGGTAGACCTCCGGACCTGAAAGTCATGAGATTTCATTTCCAACTGATGATATTTTCCCTCTTTTTGTGCCAGTGACTTTGGCAGATTGTCCCTTCTTGGGGAACTCTTGGTTCTACTTAAGTAATGAGTAAATTCTGAAGTCCTTCATTATTTTTTAATGGCTGCAAAATGACTCTTCCTCTAATTGAATCATATCCCACGTCAAGCTAATTGGGAACGAGTCCTCCGTGCTTGTCGTCATGACAGGCCGGCAGACCTGGGCTGCGGCAGAATGCTCTGTTCTTATTTCTCTCACTCAGCCCTCATCTCCTCCATTGCTCAGAGCCTGCCACCTCAAGCTCTGGGTCCTCCATCTCTTCAGAGGTCAGACCTTGGCTCCAAGGCTCCCCTGGTTCCTTTCGGCAGCCAGGTCAAAATTTGTAAGTCTTGTCTGATGGGCACAAGGCTCTTGGGTGACCCTTAGTAACTAGTAAGCAAATCCACTCAGCTGCCTCATAGCTGGGTGTTTTCCAGAAGCCAAGAGGCTCCTCTCAGTTTTGTTTTTTTCAAAAAGGATCTTTGAGCAGTGGTTTTGTTTGTTTTGTACGAAGTGATGACTTCACTTTGATTTTCAAGCACAGCGTGTTCTCAAACGGCTTGACTCCTTTTACTGGTTCCTGTCCCTCTTGCTCTCCTGCATAGCACCCTCTTCCTCCTAAATCACCCCATTTTTATTTTCATATCATGTTTATATATGTGTGTGCACTCAGGTGTGTGTAAGCTAGGTTTCACGAATGCAAGAACACGTGTTTGCCTTTCTGGGGATGGGTTATGCCCCTCAGCCTGACGCTCTCTAGCTGCTTACATTTCTGGTGTAGCTTCACTCGTTATCACTGAAGAAAACTCCATTGTGTGTGCAAGTAATCTTCCTCCATTTTGTTGTTGCTGATTCCATGCCTTGGTGATCATCACCACTTCTTAGTAAATAAGATAAACACGTATCCCCATGCCTCAGGTTCCTCTGGGCATTTCCCCCAGGAATGGAATAACCAGACCATACAGTGGATCTATTTTTAGTTTTCTGAAGGGCCACCATTCTGATTTGCATACTGCTTTAAAAGTTTATGCTCCCATGAGCAACGTGGAAACCTTCTCTTTCCCGTAGCCTCACCAGCATGTCTTTGGATGAAATGTTCTCTGCCATAGGTATGACAGGAGAAGGAGAACGACCCATCTGTCGAGGACTCTCCATAGTGTTTCCTGGTGAACTCTCCCCAAAACTCCAAGATCTTTTGCTGCTCCTCTGATCTCCTGGACCAGATATTCTCTGAGTCCCCAGTGTTTTTAGGGGTGTGCTATCTAGGTGTACACACAATCTGCTTCTCTCAACATAGTGTTCAACTTCCTCCTTTATGGCCTTGAACAAGGCTCTCAAGTCAAAAGTACAATTTTCCTAAGTCTTTTCAACATTTTAATGTTTATTCACAAGCACGTGTGTGAGAGAGAGGGTGTGTATGTTTATGTGTGTATGCACACACAAATTCTCCTGTGCCACAGAGTATGTGAGGTCAGAGAACAACTTGCTGAAACTAGTTCTTTCCTTCTACTGTGTGGTCCTGGGATGGATGTCAGGTCCCTGGACTTGGCAGCATAGCAGAAGTGAATCACCACCACCATCCCTTTGATATTTGGACACTTTGCTAAACTCTCAGTATCCTGACAGATTCCCTGCCTTGGTGTGGCCGGATCCTAGTCTGTGATACCCTCACACTCCTGACATATTCCTGAGCTACCCTCACCTCCATGGATTTCCTCATCATCCATGAACCAGAGTGCTGTCCCCTCACTCCTGCCTCTCCAGCCTTAGATCCCATAGACTTTGAAATAATCCCCAATTCTCTTGCCTCCTTTTCTCTCTGAAACCTAATTAGCTTAATTCTCTGTCACATGCATCCCTGTAGGTAAGTTACTTGGCCATGCAGACTGAACTCTTGTTAATGTCACTGGGAACCTAAAAAAAGGGGCTGAGAACCTCCATCTGATCCAAGTCATTTTTGCTCTCCAATGGCACTTTCAAAATGTATACCTTCCTCTATCCCCTTGTGACCCTAGATCACAGTCCCATCTCACAGATCAGAGAGGAAAGTGACCTTGTGTCCCATCTAACAAGCCCTCACCCACTGCTCGGGTGACTTGTTCCGGGGAAGCAGGGAGTGAATTGAACTTATGTGCACCAGATCTTCTTCCTGCTCTTTCAAGACCTCCTCTCCTTCACACAGCCCCCTTTTCTACCATGCTTTGTCCTCCTTTGAAGGCAAGGATTTTTCAAAAAGTAGAGCCTTTGTTTCGGCGCTGTCTCCTTCACCATTGCCACAGTTGACATGGCCACTTACGCTGCAGTCTTGCTGAGTACTGTTCTAGACTCCAACTCTCCCTTCAGCCTACACTGTGCAGATTTTTATCCTTGCCTTTCATCCAACTGCTTCTGTGAGCTCCCCAGCTTACTGAAAGGTTTTTCTCCTCCTCGGTGCTCACAGTACATGGTTTCTCTGCAGTACTTAGTAAGGCTGCTTGGGATGCCCATGCTTCCCCCAGGCTTCCAGACACCCCACTTTTTGGCTCACCCCTGTATTGGTGATCGCAGTTCCTTTGGTCACTGTGCTTAGCCTTTGTTCTCTTGGAGACCTCTCATACCAGAGATTCCTGGGATTCTTTAGAACACCTTTGCTTATTCACCTGTATTTGGGGTCTGGTGTCCTATACCATCTTTAGCTTATGACTCCCAAAGTTATATCTCAAGCCATAATGACTGATGTCTTCTCCCTACAGTAAAGGGCCTCTGTACCTTCACCTGAGCCTTCATGGTCCTTGTCTTCTAAGCCTTCCTCCCACTCATGCTCAGTCTCCATCTGTATGGTCACTGTGCCTTCAGTATCCTTTTGTTCACCAGTTGTCAAAGGGATCAGTCACACGACAGCTGCCTCCTATACCTTCAAGCGGCTTCTTAAAGTAGGAACAAAACTGGGCCTTCATCTGCCCTTGACGAATCACCTGAGCTGTAGTGTTCACTAGTCTGTAACCTCTGGTGTTTTTCCCAACTACAAGATAATCTGTGTGTTCGTTTTTCTTTCCACTTAGAAGACCCTAACTCCAAGTCTTCCTTCAACATATGGTACGCGAAATGGTCAGCTTGCACTACCCGTCTTCTCCCACCCTTTTGCTATTCCTTGTCCCCTAACTGCTTTCTGGAAATGTCACTTGATTAGATGGTCATTGCTCAGTGCTTTTTGCTGAAATGTAGCTCCGTGAGGGGTGGGGCTCTGTTATTTTCTCACCTGCCCATTGCATCCTTAGAGTCTGATATAGCATTTAGAGATATATTGAGATATATATATATATTAGAGATATATTGTTTAGAGACACAACAATGAACATGAACTCATACAATATCTCTCTTTTGTGATGAGGACATTGGGTTTGGAGATTCACAACAGCAGTAGAAGGTATAAGGTATTAATGGAGCTGAGAATTTTGCCTGTCACTAAATATGTACATTTTTCTGAGATTGGTAGAAATGTCATCTTCAAACAACAACATCAACAGCAATTAAAAATTCTAAGCAAAATTTAATTTGGAGAGAGTATTCAATGACTCCTATTTTTGCTGAGAATGTTTATATTTTATAGTTTGATAGCACTACTGGAATTGTGATTAGGAGTAACATAGATCTATGAGAAGATAGACTCTTGCAAGTCACTCAGTGTTTTGAAGTAGGTTTTTACTCTAGGTCTTATTTTGTTATTTTGGAAGCTGAACTGCATCTGTCTTGTCAATCTTTCCCAGACTCCCTTGTCCCATCAGTGGTGGCATTATTTACTTAGAAAAGCACCTTGCAACAGTCTGCTGTCAGTTTGACACTACAAAGGGGCTCTGGAAATGAACAACAAATTCAGCATGATGTTGCAAACTAAAGGCACTGAGTTAGGAATGACATTTTGTGGTACAATGTGCCCTTCCAATTTTAGCTAATTCTGTGACATTTAGTAAATTTCCAAGTTATTCTGTATCAGAAAAGCTACCTACAGACTGGAAAAGTATATTAAAATATATAAAAATAAGTATTTTTGTACCAGAGAGAGCAATAACGTAGTTTCTCTTTAAACGAGTAACACTAGCATATACATTTGGTAACTGTTGTCATCCTCATTGAACTCTGTGTCTTTATAGGGCTTACTGCTGAACCAGTAACATGCTTCTTATTTGTGTTTTTAGAAGATATTATACATTTAGACAGTTATGAAGAACTACCGAGTTTTCTAAAGCATGGTTTGGTTCCAATGTGTAATGTGTTGAGACATTTCACCTGGTACAAACTTACATGTATTGAAACTCATGTGGTCAACACACTCAAGTCACCTCTGAGAAAAGGGAATGGAGCCAGCTCATCCAATATGCTGTCATGCATCCAAGTCCTTCATATTTGGCCATTTTTGTTTTTCTAAATTTAATAATAACCCCCTACCATTGTGTTCCCTTAGTCATCAAAACAGTAAAGTCTTTTTTTTGAAAGATTTCTGTTCTGTGTGTATGTGAGTATTGGTGAAAGTGTCTTCCACATGGGTTTGGTGCCCACGGTGGGAAGAAGAGGGGTATTGGAGCTGGGGATGTGGTGACTGTGAGCCACCCTATTTGTGTGTCAGGTCAGAACAAAAGGGACACAAGTCAGGTCCTCTGCAAAAGCAGGAACTGTCCTGAGCTTCTGAGCCATCTCTCCAGCTCCAAATAGAAACCTTTTAAAGTAGATATCTTATTTCGGATATATAGATGTGTGTGTGTGTGTGTGTGTGTGTGTGTGTGTGTGTGTGTGTGTGTGTGTAAAAATGTTATTTTAATGACTTTCGCATGTAAACTCAGTGGTCATTTCTACAACCATGTACTAGGTTGTATACCCACCACTGTCTTCCGAGTCCAGAACCTTTGACCTCCGGAGCAGAGACTGTCCGTTCAGCACCACCACTTGTTGTCCTTGGCATCCGCCCTTCTTCCCTCTGTCCAGCGGACCTGACTGATCTGGGGACCTCCCAGTGACGGACTCTGACAGTCCTTCCAGGGTCTGCTCTACCTCACTGGCTTGTCTCCTGATGCAAGGGTTATTTTTTTGCTACATTAAGAAGAAGACTGAAAGGAGAGGAATACAGCTTAAAGAGTAGCAGTGAGCTTAGATCCTCCCGGGATTTGTTAGAGACTGTTAGCAACACTTCTTTGAGACAGACAGGCACCAAGACAACAACCAAAGTCCCTGCTCCTCCCTGTGGCTGTCAGATGGCTTCACGCCGCCCTCCAGCTGTGTGTTCCAAGTGTTGGCTACATCTGCTATCCTCTGTGAGGGTTTGCTGTGAGTGGAAGGTACCAGGGAGATTTTCGTGCACACAACCCTCAGGCCTTCTGGTCTCCAGACCAGCCGCACAGGTGTATTGTGGGGGTCTGTGCCTTCAGATGGAAGCTGTGCACACAGGCCACAGTGGACATGGCTGAGCTTCCTGCCCCTGACTCAGCACAGCCACCACGTATCTGCCACTGCACTGAGCCAGCTTGCAGGGCCATTTTGATATTTTGGCTTTGCTGATAGCGACTCTCCAGATGAAGCTTCTCTTACAACACTCCTCTGGAGATGTACACAGGGGACTCCGGGCTCCTATAGCCTTTAAGTCCCTTCTCTTTCAGTCTGCGGGCTCAAATTCGCTTCCTTTCATCTTCAACTCCCTACAGTCAAAAAACCAGAGACACACGAGGTTGGTATTAGTCACTTCCATGTTGCTGTGCTAAAGGTCATGACCACTTACGAAAGGAAGATCTCACAGAGAATACTGTCGTGGAGGAGAGGCACAGCAGCAGGCAGCAGGCGTGGTGGCTGAAGCAGAATGCTGAGAGCTCACATCTTGAATCACAAGCAGAAGTTAAAAGAGGACTGGAAGTGGCGTGAATCTTCTGACTCTCGAAGCTGCCTCCAGTGACACCCTTCCCCCAACAAGTCCGTACTCCCTAGCCCTTCCCAACAACCGAGGACCAAGTATTCAGGTGAGCAAGAGTATGGGGGATATTTCTCACCAAACCACTACAAGGTTCCTTCTTCCTTCCTGTAAAGGGAAGGACAAAAGCCATCTACAGACTCCATTACATTTCTGGTTCCGTGGCCGGGTCACCTAGAGTTGCCAGGCATAGGTTGGGGCTAGCAGGGTGGAGTGGGAGACTCTAGAGAAATAGAATCTACCAAGCCCTTGGGGTCCCATGCTTTCTCAGGTTCAGCCTGCCTGCAAGAGAACTCTTCGGAAATATTGCCCAGCATTGCAGACAGGGTAGACAGAGACACAGGCTGGTGGACCAGAAACATGGTCACCAGAAGACAGGAGGCAGGAATGCTGGGCCACAGAACCCCAAACAATTCCTCTCTGATGTTGAGTTTTCAAAATTGATCTACAGAGCAATGCTGACAGTAGATTTTCTGCCAGCAATAAAGGTGGCCTGATTCACAGAATAATTACTGTATGCAAATGAGTGTGATTCTCCTCTGCCCTTTTATGGATGACTCTGCTCTGCCATTCATCAGGGCCACAAATTTCACTTGGGAGGAGATGGATTTAAAGAGACAGGTGCCCCTGGAGCTTTGTGGTGAACTTACTAAATCCACGCTAAGTGTCTTCATAAATAGAAGCACATATGCTGAAGACGAGCTGCCAGGCTTTGACATTTTTATCTATGTGTTGTTGCTCAGAAAATGGGGACGCACTCTCCCCTGAGCCTGCTGGTGGAGCAGAATATTGGGTTCTATGAACTCAGGGGGCTTCAGCCTTCAGGGGAAACCCTTGATGAGAAAAAGTCTAGAAAAAGGTGTTCTTTGGTCCTGACACAAAAGAATACAAGAAGTTTGAAATAAGTGAGTTTTGCTTGACGGGAAAATGTTGCAGATGGAAAACCCAGTGAAGCTGGAGGTGAAAATAAAGCTTTAGATCTTGGGCTCGCGGGGCTCAGCAGTGAGGATTGCTTGTCCTTCCAGAGAACCAGACTTCAGTTCACAGCATCCACATGATTCAGCTCCACGGCCCCCCATAACTCTATTTCTAAGGGACCAGGGGACTTCTTTTGGAAGTACTAGGTACCTACATGTGTGTGCACATGGGCACATGCACACACACACACACACACACACACACACACACACACACAGACACACACACACAAATAATAATAATAACAAGAAGAAAATCTTTAAAAATTAAAACAAAACCCAGAAAACCATCCCTGGGTTCTTATCTCTGGCCTTGACTCTCTGAGACCTCAAGATAATGGAACAGAGGATCTCCCTCTAAGGGGCTGTGTGCCTACTCCAGGATACAGGAAGCCTAGTCATCCTTGATGATAGAGGGTACTGTCAGACCTGATGGCACTGGAACACAGGGACCCTTTCCTAGTAGTGCAGGGCACATTGCCTCTTCAGAGCCGCTCCTGCCCTGTGGGCCCACACCTCCGAGGGTGGAAAGGGGTGACTGTTAGAGACACATCAGCCCCATCTGTCAGTGGGCTGCCTTGCTACTCATGTTGTGACACTATATTGATGTCAGTACGTCCCAAACACACTCTCTTCTCCTGTCACTCTCAAGAAAAGAAGGCAATGTTTACATGTTCCCAGGAAGCATACACCCCTGGAAGCCAACATTCCCTTCCCCCAAACAAATGCCAATTAATATTGAAATTTTCTGAAAGCACCAAACACGTGAGATGGGTTTCCAGGAATTCCCCATGCTCACGGATGGTTCAAGTCTTCCCAGCGACTCACTGGAGGAACACGGGTTGCTTTGAGATCAAAGAAAATACTGACACTATTTCGGTTTTGGCGCAATGCCTAGTTAAACCTTTTTGAAGGAAAACTAATCTTTCTGTTCTTTCTTCAGAAATTATAAGAATGAATAGCATGACTAGGTGGTCATTTATTTTATCTTCCAGCTTCTCCCAACTGATTGTGATGGAACACAAAAGCCAGAGCGCTCGAAGGAGAGCTTTTGTGTGGGTACAGCAATGTTAGGTTCAGCTTCAAGTTGTGTGGCCATCATCATACACATAGTCAATGGGTGAGTGCCTGGCTAGATACTCCCTTTAGGAAGGATCCTCAAGGGGCTGACAAGATGGCTCAGTAAGTAAAGGTCCCTGGCCACCAGATTTGATCCCTGGGACCCCAGGTGGGATGAAAGAACCAACTCTCTCAAGTTGTCCAAACTCCACACATTTGCTGTGGCACACACACACACACACACACACACACACACACACACAATAAATAAATAAATATCTAATAATATTTAAGGAAATATTCTCAAGAAAGATACAATTCAGTAGAAAACATTCTAAATGACATTTGTATGGTAATTGTTCCTGTTTATCACAGAAAACAATGTACACCTCTTTTTTTTTTTTTTCTGATGCCAGAACAGAGGAAAGTAAAAGCAGAGTTGATGGCAGGGTTTGCATGACTTGTATCAAGCCGGAAAGTTTTGACTTCCAGCTGGGGAGGTGGTTGATGTCACACATTTGTGGCAGAGCATGGGGGTCAGAGCTCAGGTCCCCAGAACCCATGCAAGCACTGTTGGGTGTGGGGGTCCGCCTCTAATTCCAGTCTCAGAATGGGACGATCTCTAGAGCAGGCTGGCCAGCATAATAAGCTATATGTGTGAGTTCTGACTTGGAGTGAGAGACCTTGCCTCCATGAATAAGGTGGACGAGGATTTCCCAAATCAATCTCCAGCCCCACATGTATGTATGCCCACATGCATGCCTATTCATGTATAGATGTACATGCCCTCAACAAACATAAAGGGGAAAAATTCCCAAAACTTGGCATTGCTTAACAACACAAGAACAAAACACACAGCAATCAAAGAGGAGCAGTTTCTGGGCAAGGAGGCATGAACAACATTAATTCTCAACATTTCCATTAATTTTAACTTCTAAAAATGTCTGCCACCTTTTTTATGGGCTAAATTGCCTAAAAGATATGTTGGAATCTTTGATATCTCAGAGTGACTTTCCTCGAAGCTGAAGTCATTACAGAGGCCACCAAGTTTGAAGAATAGGCTCTAATTTATGATATGACCCATGTCTTCATAAGCATGCAGTGTGGACACAGAGACTGGCATGCACAGCAAGCCCATGTGAACATGAAGCCAGAGACATCTCAATACTTCTACAGGGCAAAGGATATTAAGCATTGCCAGCACCGAGGAAGATAAGAGAAAGACCAGGGTCAACCTTGCGGACCTCAGCTCTCAGTCCTCCAGACACATAGGCTGTTGGTTGTATAAACTGGGTTAAAGCAACCCTAACCAAGTAACATATGCTCAGACACGTACACATGAGCTCGCATACACACACACACACACACACGTAACACACAGGGCTGAGGTTAAAGTTGAAATCTTCTGCAGAGTAAACAACACAAAGAGCCGGAGCCGGAGCTTCTTGGTGGTGTGTATAAGCTGATGAGAACAGGGGAGATCCAGGGCTGCTTATCTCCCCTCCAGGAGGCAGCCATGTTCTTCTGGAGATCTGCTCCTGTCCAGCCAACAGCGGGTCATTGGGGATCAGGTGAATACTGTCATTCACCCTCCAGTCTCCAGCCCATGGATGACAGGTACAGGCAGGTGTATGCCAGTGAGAGAGGTAGAGCCAAGGGCTGCTGGCTGTGGCAAGGGCTCGCGCTGGAAGGAAGCTGGTCTCCTGAGAAGGAGGGGGGATTAACAAAAAGAAGTAGGCTTGGTGGAGGAGAAGCTGAGGAGCTGGCGGGGTGGGACTGCATAGAGCTGCCCGCATCTCTGTTTACCTGCCACCCTCCCCTCCCTTTGCTTTCAGGATCCCACACCCGCCCTGAGCTAGCTTCAGCCGCACTCTGTTTCTGCAGGCAAACAACTCCATGTTATCACACCACTAGAAAACCAAGCTGATTTTAGTGCTCATGTATATTAAAACTGTATTTTGAGTGGGTACCTAATTCAGCATGGCAGACTGAAGAAGAAGAGTTTGAGCACAAACCTCAGGCCTTTAGCATTGCACCCAGGGAAAATTTCCACAAGACAGGTTTCTGCTAGTTCAAGGTTACCATCATACAGGTAGCCCCAGAAGTGGGAATTCTGAAAATAACATTTTGTTTATTACATTTAAAAATTATTATTACATTTGAAAATGTATGCATATGAGTGTACATGTTCATGTGTACACATGAACATATCATGGTGTCCCGCGCTACCGTCTCGCCAGCAAGAACGACACGGCACACTTAGGATTCTTCTGCAGAAAATCTTTAATGCATCTTGAGAGAGAGAGCATAAACTTCCAAAGCGGAGACCCAAAATGAGGGGAACCCATCCCTTATATAGGAAACAGTCCTCGCTTCGGACGTGTCACTCTTGGATTGGTCCGCTGCCCATCAACCCAGATGACGCCTCGGGAGTAGGCAGGGACGCAGCAGTGGAAAGTTACCAAGCACATGCGCATTATAGTCCCACTGTCTCTGCCTCCCCAATGCTGGGATTAAAGGTGTGTGCTACAACACCTTGAACTCAGAGAGATCTGTCTCTGCCTCCCAGGCATTGGGATTAAAGGTGTGTACTGCCACACCTTGAAGTCACAGAGGTCAACTACCTCTGCCCCTTAAAGTCTCAGAGGTCAACGTACCTCTGCCTCCCAGTCATTGGGATTAAAGGTGTGTGCTACCACACCTTGAAGTCACAGAGGTCAACTACCTCTGTCCCTTAAAGTAATGGAGAATGTGATTTCGGCCCTCCACATCATGGGTATATGTACATGCCCCTGCATGCGATGCCAGAGAACAACCCTAAGATTTATAGAGCATGGGTTTTTTGTTTGCTTGTTTTGTTTGTTTTGGGGATTAGGTCTCCCACTGGCCTGGACACCACCAGTGGGCTAGGGTGACTGGCCAGAAACGCCCAGGATCCTCTTGTTTCGGCTCCCCTAGCCAGTTTTCTTCTATGGGTGTTGGGTCCTGTTGTAAGACAAGAACTTTAGTCACTGAGTTTTCTTCCTAACCATAGTAACTTTGTAAAATAAACTCATTGCTGGTCATGTGACATTTACCACGCTCTTTGGAGTTTGACAGGAGTGGGGACAAGCACAGAGGTTGGCCTTCTAGCACAGCTTGCAAACCTAGGTGGCCTGCTTGAACTTCCGTGACTCCCAAACCTGGTCTTGTAAACAAAGCTCACTACGGTATCCTTGGGCTAGTGCAAGAAATGTCCATGAGGCAGAACTTGAAGATTAAGCTGGTATCCATGGAGATGGCCTGAAATATGTGACTCCGTTGCCAAAACTTCTGCAGATATCAAGAAGTAGATCACAGCCCAGAGGGGAGCTGGCTGGGGCATCCGGGACAGGAACAACTGCTAGAAGCCTGTGTGAATCAGCCGTGAGCCTGGCTTCTGTCTTATGGGGCCTGGGTAAAGGTGGCTTTTTGGTGACTGGAGAGGATGAAAGAGCATGTGATCCTTTTCACCCTAGGAAAGCCAGTCACATGACCTAATGACATCATGTAGTTCTTTAGCCCATTAGTCCAAGCCTAAAGTCTCCTCATTTATGTTCTCTATCAGTCAGAGGGTCCTGACCAGAGGGTCTAGGGAAGCAATGTGGTTTATGCTCATCAAAGGAAAGAAGCCAAGAGTTCAGCTTCCCCTATCAACCAACAGGTGGCAGCACCATTGGAGCTGCTGCTCAACCTCCCAATCCAGGGATTGCCTTTGTCAGCCTTAAGTGTGTCTAACCTTAGCCTCTGGTGGCATAAGCCTGGCACAAAAATCACAAATGTAGTCTGTGTGTGTGTGTGTGTGTGTGTGTGTGTGTGTGTGTGTGTTAACTCAAAAACTCAGTTACATTCTACAGTGTGCACTTTGAAGATGACAGGATCAAATCACAGAGTCAGAAGGCTGGACACATCTGTTAGAAGCCGTGCTCACTTCTAACCAGCTTCTCTCTGCTACTGTCTGTAGAAAATAGCAACATGTATCCATTTCTTGATATTAGGCTTCTCCAAGTGACTTGTTTTAGCTGGTGAGCTATGAGCAGAGGTACACACATGTAGGGATGTGCGATTCTTCATAGGCTTCCAGCCCCTTACTCAGCAACCACCAAACACCAAATGACAACATCTTCCCTGCAAAAGAGAAGATAGTCTGGGTAGTGTGAAGCCACTAAGAGACTCTCCAGGTACTGTGGTGTCTCTGTATCATTCCAGAAGTTTGTCCCCAGGGCTGATCTCTTTGTTTTTAGTTTGGGCCTCTTAATAATTTTATGCACATAGATGCTGGAATGATCATGTTAAAATTCAAATCAAGTCAATTCATCTTGGTGCCCTCCTGTGGCTTCCTATTAAACTTAGAAGAAGATTCAAACTTCTGCCCATGGTGCCTGGCACCCCACAGGATCCCCTCTGCCCAGCTGTCTCAGCTTCCCTTGTGCCCTTTGACCTCATCCCGTGCACTCCAGAAATGCCAGCCTCTGTGTCACTTCCCAGAACTCCCAGCTGTCGCCTCAGCCCTTGACCTCGTCTCTTGCAGCTCTTGAGGTTCAGATATCTCCTTTTCTGAGAGACTCTTCCTGACCCAGCAACTAAAGGAACTCCCTGTTCATCAGCATACTGTCACCGTGGAGCCTCTCGGCCCGGCTCAGCGTCTCTTGCTAGGGGGCTGTATGTCTTCAGTCTGTTCACTCAAGGATGTCAGCACTGCAGGTTCTTAACCTCTCTAGCTTATAACTGAGCCTCCCCAGAGTACAAGAAAGCTGTTGCTGCTTGGATTCATCGAAATGAACGATTTACTTAAATTTTAATGTTTGTACTTTTTAACTTTTTGAAACTATTTTCAATAACAAGCAGGAAAATGCATTGAAATACAAACCTCCGTGGGAAGTTTTGAATGCTGCTTTCGAAGAACGCCATTGCCTAGGCTTTGGTTTATGTGCTGTTACCACTTTCCCCATTGGTGAAGTCATCCCCCCACTGCTCCTGCTCGGGTGAATGGCTTCACATCCACATCTGCACATACAACTCACTCAACTCACTGGAGCAAGTTCTTGGTCCAAACTCATAGACTGCCTTAATAAAGGAGAGAGTCAGCGTACAAGCAGATGGGGGAGTCTATCCCACCAGGGGTCCAGCAGGGCTCCCAGGGAATTCCTGGGCAATGTTTGCTTCTAGCTGACGTTTGTAGACATCTTGCTTCCTGCCCTAGTTAACTAGTTTATGAAAAGGAAAGATGCATCAAGAATTCAGAGTCCCTCCCAAATGATGCTTTTGCCTTTCTGTACACAATTTCAGTGACTTGTAAGTGTCCTACAGTGGCAAAGAGCTCCAGGACACTTTTGGACGTGATCAACTATCAAGTCCTACGGGCTGAAGTTCCTCTGGGTTAATTTAAAATAGGATGAATTTATTTTTTTTTCTACGTTAAAGTTCACAGCCTCGTTTTTCTCTTTAGGTTCGTAATGGTTTGATATTTCACAATAGCTCATAGTGGCCTGGGATTTTGGCCCCATTTAGACTTTTATGCGCCATCAAAATTGTGTGTAAAAAGAAGACAGAGACGTCACTCAACTTCTTACTGAAGCAGTCCTTACTGACTTGTAATTTTTGTCCTTGTAAGCACATTCCGGTAAGTTCCTGTAACTTCGAAGCCTACGGTAAGATGAACAGAAGTTAATGGCTTGTCTGTGCTCCGGAGCAAGTTCCAGGTCAGCTGGGTCCCTAAAATAAGATGCAGGAGAGTGAGGGGCAGTGAGACAGAGAGACAGAGAGACAGAGATAGCGAAAGATAAAGAGAGAACAAGTCAGAGAACCAGAGAGAGGAGAGTTTTTTGGTTTTTTATTAAAATCTTTCAGGAAGTTTGAAATCGGAGGTTATTAACACGAAATGAGATATTGCGGAAGAGGAAGCCGAGGAGAAGCTGCTTCACTGACTCCGCCCCCTTTGTGGCCCTGTGATGCCTCTTATGGGCTACATGGAGCTGGAGGTTGTGAGGTGTCCACTGAGGCAACCAAAATGCACTGGCTAAACGAAGCTCAATCGCTCTCAAGTTTATTAAAAGAGAGACCGCTTGAGACCTAGACAGAAAACCGTCAAGGAATTTACTAGACCCCTGAGACTGTTGGCATTCTACAAGCAAGGGAAACTGAGGCATTGGATGGAATCCATCAAAAGTGAATGGGTGCAGCAGGAGGTAGTTTCCACCGTCGCGTTCACGGGGCCGTGCTCACAGACCGTCTTCCGGCCAGGTGGTTGAGCGCTTCAGTTTGTTTTGCCTGGCTTTTTCAGTTTTGTTTTTAAGAGCAGTTTCAACTGGAGTGGCTGCTGTTGCCTGAGACTTGCAGGCAAACTGCCAACGTTTTTCTTCACAAATTAGAATTGGCAAAAGCCAGAAGCCTGCTGGTTCTGCTTAGGTCCTGCATCGTATTTCCTCTCGCGGCTTCGCCATTCTCCTTGCCTGATCTTTTGTCTTCAACCTTTATAACGCATGTATTAAAATCCCAGGTCTTTGCACTGTGTAGATAAGCAAGTGCTTCTAATAATGATGCAATTCTGAAGAATTCCAGGAAATAGAGGTAGAAGGAGATCCAGGATAACTCCGTAAAATCCCGTGAAATTTCAGTGCTGGAAAACATCCCAGACAATAGGCTTTCTCCCCATCAGAGATCATCTGTCCACTCCGGCTCTCCCTGTTCTCCACTCCCCAGTCAAGAAGCCTGCCTTCTGAGCCAGAGATGCAGTGTTTGCAGTCAAAGATTCCCACCATTTCTTAAACTGGTCAAAGGATTTCAAACAGATAAACTGAGACACCCCACCAGAGAACAGTTAAAAGGAAACAGAACATCTTTTCTGTCAAAATCTTCCGCAGCGCACGGTACACACAGCTTCATGACACATGACAGGCAGGAGATGGCATTTCTTATAGCTAGTCAAAAATAAAATCCCAGCTCAGTGTGAACTGCCTTTGGAAGAGAAAGGAACACACACATATGTGCACACACACATGCACACGCACACGCAAAACAATACCAATGTCTGTTTCAGAGCTGTTGGACCTGGGATCCTAAACACAGTGTGGTTAGGAAGAGCAGGAAGGACGTGAGTCTTGGGTGCTGGCAGTGGTTGTTTCTTAGAAATGTTAAAGAAGGAAAATGTTAAGAAGGGGGCAACTCCTTTGTCACCTTACTAAACACAGTTCAGTGCATTGTACCGTTTGCCGCATAGCAACCTCTCCTTGTAGGGGCCGTTGGCATGAGATCTCCACCTGTCAGAGTTTTTTTTCTTCCTTCAGTAGATTACAGAAAGATGTTTATGTGTTGGATGAAGAAGTGGAAGGGACATTGGTTAGCATGCAAATCGTGTTCCCTCTGCTGGTGATGTCTCTGGAACTGTACAAGAAGTTTCTATCAAAGGACACTGTTAAAGTGAGGTCTGCTCCCCTAAAACAAGAAGTCCTTCGGTGGCAGCGATGGTGGAGCTGCTCAGTCTTCATGTCTCTTTGAGCAGCAGTCTTATTTCGTTGTTCTGTTTTACCCCTTAGCTGTCAAACACACACACACACACGCACGCACACGTGCACACACACACATACACACACTTGCGCACGCGCGTGCACACACACACACACACACATACAAGTGTGTGTGCACACACACATACACGCACCCCTTAGTTTTAGTTTTGCTGTTTTTTTTTCCTTTTTGATAGAAGTTGCCCCAAAAGAAACAGTCTCAGTTTGAGTTGGTGCCTGTCACTGCCTCCCCTCACTTGCCTGGTAATTAAACTCTGACTGATTTATTGACTGACAGCCAACAAATCCCAACTCGGTTTTTATGATATCCACACTTCTTAGGGCTAAATTCACTCAACCAACAATCCAGTCAAAAGGAGGGAAGTGGGGATGAGGGAAGGAGGAGAAGGGAAAAGTCGTATGAAAATACACGGGGAAATCATACTTACTTGGTGGGGAGGTAAAGAAAAGATGTGTGATGGAGTAGAAAGGACCAAGGAAGGGAGGAGTGGGGAAGGGCGGGGATGGGGATGGGGAGGATGGAAGACTCAGGGCGACATCTTTTTCAGATCCAGAGCTCTGGGCAGGCAGCAAGCTGGTAAACCTCACCTCTTCAACTCTCCGCCCAGATTCATTGGAAGCGCCTCACGTACAAAAGCGCTCTGAAGGGGAACATGAGACGAGCTTGCAGCTAATATTACAGTCGAGTTGCAATTTTACCTAAGGGAAAGCAGCTTTATTAAAAGTCATGACTGAATTGCATGACAGGTGCCAATATTCTGCACCCTGACAGATGTGTCAGCTTGCGAATGCCGTTTCCTGTCAGCCGTCCCTGGATGGAGCTCCCAGCAGCACCATTTGTCTCTCTTCCAGGGAGATCACACATGCCCGCCGTTTGCCTCCAAGCTGCACCGCGCTGTGTGATATGTGGAATCCTCACAATGAGACTTATTAAAAGACAGTCCATTATTTTTATTTAGAGCATTTCCAAAACAAGCAGAGCGCGCGCACACAGATAATTTAAAAACCTCATGGCAGGTCATCTCCAGGCCAGTGTGGCTCAATTTGAAATGCATAAAATTGTTGCATCTCCTGTCTCACCCACAGCCACAGCCACACACGTGCTCATGCATGCCCACAACACACACACACACACACACACACACACACACTGTGGTTCACAAGGGCTGGATTTGAGTGACATTTAGCCCTTGAGTAATAGCCCTGGCTGTTCAACAGGCTGGCTTTCTCTCGACCAGGACCGTTTTCAACATGAAAGATTAACCCTGCTCCATTTTCCCCTAAATCTTTTTCCTTTTCTTCTCCCTACCTTATTTCCTTGGATCCTTCTGTTTCCTTCCAGGTGGGCTTTCTCTCTGCAACCATAGACATAAATATTCACAATAGGCTGTATTTACAGGGCCTTTCCATCCGTCTGTGGCTTCAAATACAAAGAAAAATGGTCTCTCTTGCTTGTGCCTGGCCTGATCTGCCAGAGAAGCCATGGAAGACCCTTTCTGAGCTCTGAAGGAAGAGGGCTTCCAGAGGATAGAGGAGAGTTCTGACTGATGGAGGGTTTGAGCAGCTGTGACAGATGGTGGCTTCTGCCACCAGGATCGGGGAGGGATGCGCAGAGGGAAACAGCTGAGATACGTACCGTGCTGGAGCCCTGATCTCCTGGTGGTGTCCTGTCTTCAGGCGGCCCCGGAAGCTGTCTCCTTGTGGCTTTAGCTTATAGAACTAAATGACAATGAAATCCTAGCATCAAGTTCCATAGCTTTATTCCAGCCAGCACATCCAGAGGTGTTCAGCCTTCTCGACCAGAGGAGATATACGGTAGGCAGACCCTGCCTGCATACTGGGTTCTGGGGAACACAATGTATTAGCGACATAAGTGTTTCGAGTCAACCCGTGCCTGATACACACACTTCTGCAGACACCCAACAGAATGGCCGGGGATAGTTTCCTGTGTCCTGTGATCCTGTGCCCATGGCATTCCGAAGCTGCTAGTCTGTTGTCCCATGAGATCCCTGTCAAATGACCAACAGAAATATAGCAATGGTGAGCAGAAAGACTCTCTGGCCTCGGACTCTCATTCTAAGATAGCACATAAGCCTAACGGTAATCACCAGGAGTGATAGTTAAGCGGCCTACACCATCTCCAGGTCTGGGAACTGAAGTTGCGTCTGAATAAGTTCCTTGCCTGTTGCATCTGTTGAGTGTGTGCTAAGGTACAGCAGCCTCAAAGAGGACGCCAATATTTTTAAACCAATAAGAATATCTTATATGGAATGAGCAATCTTCATTGTGAACTTGACACATATGGGAAACGGGACCCTTAATTGAGAGTTGCCTCTATTAGATTGGCCTGGGAGAATGTCTGGAGGAGCATTGCCCTGATTGCTAATTGGGGCAGGAGGGTTCACTGTGGGCGGTGCCAACCTTATGCAGACCAGGCCTATGCTGTGTAAGAAAGACAACTGAATATGTGACTGGGAGCAAATCAATGAGCATTGTGGTTCTGTGGTTCAGGTTTCAGTTCTTGCTCAAATCCCTGCCCTGACTTTCTTTCTGAGTGTGACCGAGAAGCCTAAGACAAATAAACCTTCTCCCCCAAGCAGCATTTTGTCTGGTATTTACAACAGCAACAGAGGGCAGACTAGAATATCCTCCATTGTTTTTCCTAATAGTTACTCTATTTACATACGGCTTCTGCCAGACCTGTTACATAACTGTTCCATATTTATTCTGCCAGGGAGTCTGTTTCACCACGCTCCTCATCACTCTTACTGCACAGCCGTGATGAATATATTCTCCACTTTCGGTCTGGCCAATTATTGTAGCATCTCATTATCTCTCCACTCTTGTCTACGTGTTGCTTAACTTTTGTGGGCAGCTCACAGGAAGTGTATCTCAGGCCCTTCACTGGCTGGGGTGGTATCTGTGCTTTGTGTAATAGATTCTTTTATTAGCTGTTGTTTACCGACATCAACAGAGAAGAAAACCACACAAAGCACCGAGTCCCCTACCGTCTTCTAGGTCCTCCCTCCCCTGGCAGCCTTTCTTGCACACTTAGAGGTCACCTCTCTTGCCTTCACCATGCCTCTTCTCTAGGACCTGTCTTCAAACGCCATGCCTCTCACACCACATTGAATAAGTATGTCTTATTCAACTAGAGAGCTGCTAGCTTTCTGCTCTTCTGTGCCACGTCAGCAAGCTCCCAGAGACATTACAAGAATATCCCAGAAGACTTTAGGGAGGCTTTGCCTTAATTCCCCAACACGCCAGAATTTCCCCACCTTCTTGTCTTCCCAAGCATGAAGTCTGCAGCACTGAATGACTGCTCAGTGAATTCTTAGCCATGAGAGCCATGGTGATTCTTTAGAACTTACTCTGACTGGAAATTTCAGCTGCCGTGTGAAGAATTTTCCACTGTCTTTTTTGTTTTTCATCTTCTTTTTTAAAGTTGCTTATTTTTATTTTGTGTTATGAGTGTTTGCCTGCATGCGTATATGTGTACCACGTACATGTCTGATTTTCTTGAAGGTCAGAAGAGGGCATCAGATGCCTCAGGATCAGAGTTATAGAAGCTTGTGAGATGCCATGTGGGGGCTGGGAACCAAGTCTGGCTCCTCTGCAAGAACAATAAGTGTTGTTAATCTCAAAGCCATTGCTCTAATTCCAAGCCTTTTCAACATAAAGTCTTTATCCTTCCCTTTATCAAAATATCATCTTTTGCTTTACAATAAAGTTATAAGGGCACAAGATTGTTTGTGCTACCAGATGTAAAATATTGGAAGTTTTGTGATGACACTTGTGTCTTCTTTCTTGTTCTTTTGTTTGCTTGGTTTTTCAAGCAACGTTTCTCTGTGAAACAGCTCTGGCTGTCCTGGAACAGGCTTTGTAGACCAGGCTGACCTCGAACTCACAGAGATCTGCCTGCCTCTGCCTTCTGTGCTCTGGGATTAAAGGCGTGCGCCACCCCACCATGCCATAACTTCTGTCTCTCTTGGATCACAGCACAGCAGCACATGACCTGTTCCATGGCAGGTACACAGCACACACTAACGGATGAGTGACTACATGAACCAGCTGTCTCGTTGAAAACAGACTTTTCACGTGCGACATTACAGCTGGTGGGACTGCAATTTCTTTCATTAAATCCCTGTCTTGAAGAAGAGAGCAGCTAGAGATAAAAGGTCTCAACTCATTCTTTGCATCACTTTTCCTAGACTTTCAACAGATCCAAGATTTTAATTATTCCCAAGTTCCCCCTTTGAGTCAAGTGTAAGCACCTGGACCATCAGAGCTATGTGGTTGAAAACCTTACATGAAAACATCCAATCCAGAAAAGTACCGAAGAAAGGGACCCCTGAGCAAGCAGAGGTGGGCACTATGGACAGCCCTGTGGGCTAATTCCAATAGAGTTGTCGAGCAAAGAATGTATTTGGAAAGCTTCTGGGCCATTCTGACAGACTGGAAGTGTGTGAGGACTTAATGCCCAGTTTAGCTCGCTCAAGCCAATGGCCTTGTTTATTAGACAGGCACCTGGGACCCTACTCAATACTGTGACTGAAAAGTGAATGATTAACAGTTTCGTCGAGTGCCTTCAGGAAGTCATTTTATTCATATTTCAAGAACTACAGGGCATTCTAGAATCTACATTCTCTTCTTTCTCTAAGATTTATTTCTTGGCTCTATTTTTAAATCACCTAAAATATTTTTAACTGCTAAAATTTTCTCCTTGTGGGTCACTCACAGAACTGCTTTGGTCTAAAGTAACTCAGGGGGGAGGAGCGCAGAACAGCCCCTACACGCCCATCTCCCACCCAACTCTTCCCTTATTTTCCCCCTCCTTCTCCTTCTTCAGAATGCTTAGGAGTCAGTCCTCTGTATTCTCACAAAACTGAGAATCCCCATCTACGTCTTGGCCACAGACAGTCAGGAGGAAGAAGCAAGAAGTGGATAAAATCATCTAAAATGGGAAAGGGTTATCGTCCCTCTGATTGGGTGACACTTGTGTTTACAAATGAGTTCCTAGATACCACTCAATGTTTATAACATCCTATGTCAAAAAGTTGGACAAGAGAGAGGCATGGGAAGAGGGAGGGAGAAGAGGTGGGGAGAAAGGAGAGGGAGAAGGAGGGAGACAGGGAGAGACAGAGAAAGAGGCCTATCTTCCCAGGCCCACAAGGCATCCCGGCCCTCTTGAGGTCAGGGCCTTCCCACTGATGGGTGATCAGTGGCACCAAGGCAACTGTATTTATACACAGAAATGTTTGTCCACCCGCCACCTCAGCGATGACTTTGTAACAACGCATTACCAACTGTTGATGTCTCCGCCACAGTAGTGAGGTTTACCACCGCCATTTATTATCCAATCAAACCGTCCCATTGCTTCAGAACTGTTCCTTCTTAGCGACCCCAGTTATTACCCCAAAGTCATTTTTGCCCAGATCACTGTTCCTTTGAACTGTATCTTCTGGTAAACACGCTGTAACGTCGACACTGTGACGTGAAGTCCTAATATATCTAGCATTATGCTTGCAAATAAAAAAAAATCCAAAGTCTGAATAATTTCTACTTTCAAACAGTTGAGTTTGAAAGTAGAAGGTTTGAGAGTTGAGTGCAGCAGCCCTCCCTGCTCCCAAAAAGCCACAGTGCTGTGTTCCGCTATAATATTGTCTCCTTCCATTTGGAATGCTTAGCTGCCCGTCCACTACTCAGCCTCCCCTTGTTTCATCTAGAACAGAGCTCCCTAAAGTGGATTGCGATCCCCAGAGGGGTTATACAACTGAACATGGGGGTAGTTACACATTTGAAAACATTGAAAGATTTCTGACTTTGTACAGGCCAAAAATTAATTCAAGTTCAAATGCATAACAAACCCGAGGCATTTCTGTGTGATATATCTCACAGCTTGAATGCTGCCTTGGGTCTAGACACACAATGTGTGCACTTTGTGCTGTGCATACCACTACAACACCCAACTGAATGCCAGACTGAATGCCTAGACTCAGAATCGAGGCTCTTGTGTGTCGTGAATTCTATATCCCGTGCTTGTAGGGTCCTGCTTTCTTGAAAACATAATGCTTCAATTACTCCAAATGAAAACAATAACTTTTAATATTTTTAATCATTTTTTCAGTACAGGAACATCAAATTGGACTGTATTTGAATGTTTGATTTTAAGGACTGCTGTTTCAATTGCTGACTAGAGTTCCATTTTTAAAAGTTAAGTTAAGTGGAGTTTGCCTTGGGATCAGGCCAGAATTCCAAACAGTTTGTGAAATGATCCCAAATACACTTCTGCCATTTTTGTGAAGCATTGCGAGTTATAAGATGGAAATATTTATCAGTGGACGAGAGATGACTCTGTGGTTAAAAGTGCTTACTGCTCTTGCAGAGGACCCGGAATCACTTACCAGGACCCACTCAAGTGTGCGCTCACGAACACCTGCTGCTCCTGGGTCAGAGCAAACCCTCTTCTGGCCTCCTTCGGCTCTTGCACACCTGTGACACATGTGTGCCCAGTGCAAGTTCACATGCAGCCACATAGGTAAAAACTTTAATAATAAAAATGAAAATATTGATCAACTCTGATAAATGTCAAAGATGCTTTGTATTCTTCAGGATCAAACAGTCAGCCAAAATTTAATTCTCTGTGAGAAAGGCACGCACATCCACCTCATCAACACATGCTCTAGCCTGCTTTCTGTTGCTGTGGTAAAGACCGTGGACCAAAGGCATCCTGGGAAGGAAAGGATCAACTTCACTCTGCAGCATACAGAGACCATCCTAAAGGAAAGGAAAGTCACAGCAGGAACCTGGAGATAGGAACTGAAACAGAGACTATGGATGACAGCTTGCTGGCTCCTTCCCCGTGGCTTCCTTAACTTTCTTCTTTACACAACCCAGACTATTTGTTAGAAGAGGCACTGCCCACTTCAGTCACTAACCAGGAAAATGCCCCTGCTGACTTGTCTACACATCAGTCAGATGCAGATCTTTTCTCAGTGGAGGGTCCCCTTTCCCAGATAACTCGAGCTTGCGTCAAGTTGACGAAAACTAACCAGAACAATATGAACATTTGATTTCACCTTAGTAAGTGATAATATTATGTGTATACTTGTGCTGCCTAGCTTAGTGTTCACTTGACACAAGGTAGGGTTATTTGAAAGGAGAGAACCTCAACTGAGAACATGCCTCCATAAAATCTAGCTGCAGGGCATTTTCTTAATTAGTGATCGGTGGAGGAGGACCAAGTCAATTGTGGATGGTGCCATCCTTGCAGTGGTGGTACTAGGTTCCATAAGAAAACAGGCTGAGCAAGTCATAATGAGCAAGTCTGTAAGCAGTACCCATCCATTGTCTCTGCATCAACTCCTGCCTCCAGGTTCCTTCCCTGTGTGAGTTCTTACCTTGACTTCCTCCAATGATGAACAGTGATATAGAAGTATAAACCAAATAAACTCTTTCCTCCCCAGCTTGCTTTGATGAATATTGTGGTGTTCATCACAGCAATTGTAGTCCTAACTAGGGCAATACCAAGTATTATTTTCAAATGAATTTCTTTGTAATTTGCAAACCTATTTTTCATACCTAGAGTCATGTGCAATTTTCTTGGATGAACAAGAATTGTGAGTGGACAGGACTGAAAACAGCCATGCTTTTGAAGACAGGAATGAAGATAGGATTCCCTGTGTTTGATTTTATTTCCCAGTAGAAGCGAAGTCTGAATCTGTCCTGCATACGTGTGGTTTGGATAAATGAGTTTCATGCTGCCTCCATTAGAAAACAGTTTCCTTAGTTAATAATTATAGAGGCTAAGTAAGCCAGTTCACATCAAGTGTGTGCTCACATTTCTGCAGATGTGCGTGCATGTTTGAACCCATAGTTTCTTTGACACATCTGGACTCATGAAGAGGAAACATCAGCACCCCATATTATGATGAAGAACCCAAAGCAGAGCAGCATTAACTGGTAAAGAAAAGTCTCTGAACCTTCCACTGAAGACACCTCAATACCTCTCAGCCCAGTGGCCCTAGGAGATCCCATGTCTGAGGACAGGTGAGTCCTCTGAAGTCTTTCTTGGAGCACCATTTTGGAAAATTTTTATGTGAAGTTCTTTGCAGTTTCTCTTGGTCTTTCGGGAGAACTCTCTGAGTCTAGAATATCTTCTTTTATGTCAGCTACTTGGGTTACCTGCAAAACCCAGAGTGGAGACTGTGAGGCTCACAATGCGAGGACACAAGAAGGAAGGGGGACTCTTTGTGTGTAGTAGGCAGTGTCAGACCAATGTCCTTCCCAGGCTGTCTTTGCCCTGTACCTTGTGTTATACTCCAGGGTCTTCAGAGATGTCACACACACACACACACACACACACACACACACACACACACACACACAGAGAGAGAGAGAGAGAGAGAGAGAGAGAGAGAGAGAGAGAGAATATCAGTGGCTGTCAACCCAAGCTCTGTGTCTGTGGGGGAACACAGTGCAGAGAAAAGAGAGCTGAGGGATAAGTTCACAGATGAAGTTTAGCTTGAGCTAAACTGATGCTCTCCAGATGCCCAAGGCATGTTTCCGGCTTGGGTTATATGTGTGGTGGTAAGGAGACAACTTCATTGCTGGGGAAGGACTCCTGTCTCCCTTACAATCCCATCTCCCATTTTCTTCTAGACAATCAAAGTCCTAAAGACCATGAACAGCTTATTATAAAATCCATGTTCTACCTCATGGTGGGAACACAATAAGCATTTATTGTCTGGGCCACTGAGTCTTGTTTAAATACGGTAATTAAAATGCATGCTTATTTGCAAGTAGTTTGAAGCCTGGGAAAGAAGATTTTTTTTCTAGATCAGTTCCCATAGATGGGACTGATTAGCCCGACCATAATGACACCGGCATGTGTTTTTGCTCGATTCTCATCTCTCCCTTCCAGCAGCCCTTTCGGGAGGATCCTGTTTAGTGATACACACAGGCAGTCGCTGTACACCCTCACACGTTCATTAGAGTTTAGGGGTCTAACTCGGGCCATCTGCTCTTTCACAGAAAGTGATAGATTTTAGATTCCTTTAATGTAGCTACTTATGAAGGATCATAGGTCTGTATAATAATTAGTCTTTTCCTACTAATTGGTGACAACTTGAATCCCCTTTTATCCAAGCATCAAAATGTTTTAAATATTAACTAGGCTTCACAGCCTCTCACAGTGATTTGTGCCATGTATTTGTGGAAGAACCAGGTCAACTGGTCAACTGAAGCAGAGCCAGAGAGGAGGCTGTGCAGGACTGTGGGACCTGTCACTGGCAGCCACGTACACAGGTCACCAGTGCCTAGCCCCAGGGCCAACAGAAAGTGGCTGTCTCTAAACTTCAGGATTCTAGTCTAAGGGAAAATGGCTTGACTCGAAACATGAAGAGGTTCATTTGATTTTTAAAAGTCAAGTCATTGAAGCAGCTCGCTTGGCATTTTGCTGGTAGGATCACTCAGGAGACTGTGGTGAGTAAAGCCACTTCAGTGCGGGGACAATGTCGAATACACTCCCATCGTATGCTTAATTTAAATTTTAAATGAGACACACATCAATAGGGTGAATTTGTCAACATGTACACCCATGTCTGCCTATAGAAGTAGTTATTATCTTAATAAAACATACCCATGTGCTTATTATGCCTGTTTATACTTGATTATGTTAACAAGTTATATTAAAACAATTGTTTAAATTATGTGAAATTTAAATATAATTATTAAAATCATATGCATTGAGCATGTAATGTCTATACAATTGTTAGTTGATACAACACATATTTTAAGATGAGGTCACTATTTGCTTGGTGTTTTGTTAACATTTGTCTATTGTTTTCAGTCTGTAAACTTGAATGGAGTCAACACCAACCATGAACCAGTTTAGGGAAATCCAGAAGTCATCCTGAGAGGACCCATGGAGCTGTCTGTGTGTGATGCAAAATGATCCAGTGACAGGCATGCCGGTGATGCTGCTTCTAACCTGAAGGTCAGGACACTTAGTATGCCATTTCAAGGCAAGGAAATGTCTCTCAGACAGGCTCTGGGCTGGCTATGGGATGCCAGGTTGGGCAGCGCCCTGAGAGATGGTGTGTCCTTCTTCTTCTTCTTCTTCTTCTTCTTCTTCTTCTTCTTCTTCTTCTTCTTCTTCTTCTTCTTCTTCTTCTTCTTCTTCTTCTTCTTCTTCTTCTTCTTCTTCTTCTTCTTCTTCTTCTTCTTCTTCTTCTTCTTCTTCTTCTTCTTCTTCTTCCTCCTCCTCCTCCTCCTCCTCCTCCTCCTCCTCCTCCTCCTCCTCCTCCTCTTCTTCTTCTTCTTCTTCTTCTTCTTCTTCTTCTTCTTCTTCTTCTTCTTCTTCTTCTTCTTCTTCTGTGATAGCAGACAGTAGGTCTGCTTGCAGGTCACCTCTGAGGCAAGGCTGGCCTTGAGGTGAGCCCTGAATAAACCTGCAGAGATGCAAATGTGTGGCCTGAGGGGGACCAGCTGAACCATCCTCATTAGTCCACAGTCAGTCTCTGAGGTGAACAAATCCCGGGGCAGAACTGAAAGGAGCTAGGAGAAGCAAGTGTTGATGGGTAGCAGGGGTTAGGACAGATGAGAGCCCGAGGTCTTTACTAGGAACTTCACAGTCAAATGCAGGGGGCCAAGGGGCAGAGACCACAAAAAGCCAGGACAGGAGGCAGCTTAGGTGCTCATAGATGATGCAGGGAACATCATCCTCTCTGCAGAGCGAATGGTGCACTGGAGTGCACTGGAGTGCAGCTCACCTCTCTGTGGCTGCATTGCTATAGACCTGGTCTCTGATATGTTTCAAAGGGCAGGTGCCCTTAGCCTTGTGCCGAGTATGACTCGAATCACATGACCCCTTCATGGGAAAAGAGAATTTCAAGATCTCTCACACGCTGCCAAGATAATCCTTTTACGACAATGCCAGTTTCCACGAAGGACACGTGACGTATTTATAATCTGTGAGGGAAACAAAGGGAACTCACAGACAAGACAGAGCCAAGAGTGACAGGAGTCCCCACCCAGTGATCATCGGTGTCCTATAATACATTGGTCACAAATAACGCCACTTGATGTCAAACCTCATGACCTGAGTTTGATTCCCAGGACCAGCATGGGAGAAGGAGGGAACCGACTCCTGCAAATTGTTCTGTGACCTGTACTTTATTATGCACATGTGAAAGTACACGCACACACATGCACACACACACACACACACACACATTCACATTCACGTGTCCATATACAAATTAATAAATAAACATAAGGGAAAATCCCCTCCTGTGTTCTGAGCAGTCTTATTTTACGCCACTCTGTCTACATTTTCGAATGAGTAGATCTCACTCTGAAGTCTGTTAATTTCTCTCTGTGGCAACTAGTTTCTTTCAAAGTTTCCTCCCAGCCAGGCTAGCCACTACTTCTGTCGGGTTGTGTCTTGCCTTATATGTCTGCCATGTTGTGTTCCTCAGAGGAGAGACTTGTCTTGTCTCCCTGCAAGGTTCATCCTCAACTGTGAACTCTTTAATCCAGTTTTAGTTTATACAGAATTGGTCAGACACTAAGTATTCAGAGCAGCGTGTCTAAGAGGAAGACTTCCCGGTGAAGACTGGTAGTTTGGGATTCCACTTCCCTGCCTCTCTGGTTATTGGTTTCTCCAGGCCTTACAGTAAAGCTAATAATTGTAAATTATTAATAATTTAATTTAATAATAATTGTAAAGCAGAATCAGCAAATGTATCTAATTAGGTCCTATTCTGTCCCCAGCTGTGATAGTCACATGGTCAGAGACCCGCGCATCTCAGGAGGATAATGGTGGAAGAGCCTGCCGCAGTGTGAGGAATAGATATGAGAAGTTTTAGACTGAATCAGAATAGGTTGATGAGGAAGCATAGCACTAATTTTTGAATGAGAATATATTTGCCCATGTAACTGTTTTCTTATCTGCCTGTAAGCTTTGATAGTTTTTATTAAATCTGTAGCACTCCTGGACATGGTGGTAGCAAAAAAAGGAAAGAGATCAACCCAGAAATGATTTCTGCCCAAGGTTTCAAACAAGTGTACAGGGGTCCCAGAGGACTCTGAGAGACTTTTTAAGGAGAGAAAGACTTAGGGTAGTGAGAGGAGCTCGATACATGGTTGATTCCAACTGTCGGTCATCACTACGGTGGTCTCCACATAACTAGACAAGATTTGTCTATGTCAGGTTCCTACAGCAACTATAACAAATTAACAGGGAACTTACTGAGTTAAGCAGTACATGGCCTGTCTCAGTTAGGTTTCTATTGCTGTGTTAGAAAACCATGACCAAAAGCAACTTGGGGAGGAAAGGATTTACTCAGGTCATACTCTCTCACTGAGGAAAGTCAAGCCAGGAATTCAAGGCAGGAACTTAGAGGCAGGAACCACTGGCTTGCTTCCTGTGATTTACTCAGCTTCTACCTGTCCTTGGATGGCATGGCCCACAGTGAGCTGAGTTCTCTGTATTAATTATTGATCAAGAAAATGTTCTTTAGCTTGCCTACAGGCCAGTTTGATGGAGACACTCAATTAAGGTTTCCTCTTCCCAGATGTATTTCAGTTTCTGTCATGCAAACAAAACCAACTAGCAGACAGCCATTGACGTAGAGGTCAATGCTGTGAAGGCTTGGATTCCTCTGTAGGCTCTAGGGAGGAGTTCATTGTCCTGCCCCTTGAGCTGCAAAAACCACAGGCTCTCCTGGACCATGACTCCACTTTCCATCTTCCAAGCCAGCAGAGCAGCTCCTCCATTTCTCTTTCTGCTTTCTTTCTCCTCCATTTGTGATGACAATAGCCCCATGTGCACTATTTAGTGTCGTCTTCCTATCCTGACTCCACAATCACATCTATATCCTTCGGCCACATGAGTCGACTCACACAGGGGTCAAGGGTTCATACTGACCCTCTTGAGGTGTTATTCTGACTACCACATGTTATGTATCTTGGTGCAGAAGTGCAGAGTAAATAGAGGGCCTTCATTGACCCCACAGGGAGCCAGTTAGACTCTGGGAGACTCCTTAAAGTAGTATACCAAAGACAGGAACATAGTCAGTAAGGAGGAGAGAAGGACCAGCAGGTAAAAGAGGAGGGGGGCTTCCTCTAAGAGTAGAGGCTGCTTCCTGGCAAGGCTGCTGAGCGTGCTGCCAGCAACACTGCAATGCTGCTGTAAGGACAAAGTCATGAGCTGAATGACTCCAGAAACGGACCCTGATCCTGACATCCCTTAAGGCAGCCTAGAAGACATCAGTATACGAGGATTTGGGACATGGAGCAGATGTGGTAGACATATTTTTATAGATTTATTATGTTCTGATTTGTGTGTGTGTGTGTGTGTGTGTGTGTGTGTGTGTGGTGTGTGTACTCTATGTACATGGGAAAGTGTGTATCCTCAAGAGCCAAAAGATGTGTCAGATCCCTGGGAACTGGTGGTTGTGAGCCAACCATTATAGGTCTGGGAACGAAATGGGTCTCCCAAACTCTGTTGATTGACACAAGGGGTGTATATGGTCTAGAGTTTCCAATATAGGTGACGGACCTTTCATTGGCCCCCACAAGCCATCTCGCTGGGCAGGACAGCAAGAGGAGATGTAGATGATGTCCACAGAGGAGTCAACCATGGACTCCTCTGACCTGGCTCTTCAGGACCTGGCATTGAATGTCTGCCCAAGGAGCTCACAGCTCACCAAGGGGAAAGTCGTCTGCTCTTCTTCTCTGGACAAGAATAGCGTGAATTCTTGTCTCTGGACAAGACATGAGGAGAATAAGACTGGAAATTAAGCTCGTTGGAAAAGACTTAGAAAGGAAGGTCACCAAAAAGAAGAATATGGTATGTACTCACTCATAAGTAGATTCTAGCCATAATTAAAGGTCTTTGAGCATATAAAAAAAAAGAAACGAAGGTCACATTTGTAATTTCCCCTCAGCTTAGTGGGTTTGCTACTGATTCAGCATTCACAGAACTTTAAAGAATATATTTGCTGCAAAAAGTGAAAATGTACTATATGTATTTGCATGTGTATGTATATGCAAATATACAAATATGTGATATATACGTATTTATGTATACATGTATATGTACATATATATGTATACACACATATTTATGAATATACATGTCTGTGTGTATTCACATGCACGAATATATCTCTTTATGTAGATGAGCATATGAATGTTTATAAATATATGTGCATATATTATATGTTTCTTTGCCTGTTTCCCTTCCAACCACTGTTGGCAATATGGTGATGGATCTTTATATGCCTGTGATTTCAGGGCCCATCACTTGCTATTGGGTAACCATAGGTGGCTCTTCTCTATGAAGACTATTTCTCTTGTTATTCGCTTTCTTTAGTTACCTGTAGTTCTTTGTCTAGGGTTGAGGCATTTGTGACATTGTCTCCTGCAATGTCAGCATGCCTGTTGATGTTGTCCTTGTTCAGTTCATGCTGATTAGACTTCATGGATGTAACTTCTCTAACGCATCTTGGCAACGCAACCTAACAGCAGACTTCCTGTTTTTCTGACTCTTGCAATCTTTCTACCTACTCTTCTATGATAACCCCTGAGTCTTAGATGGAAGAATTGTATTGTAGATGTTATCAGTAGGGATTGGGTACTGTGTGATCACCTGTTCTCTGTATTTGGATTAGTCGTAGCCTTCTGTAATGGTTCCTTTCTGTCCCAAAGAGATATTTCTTTAATGAGCAGTGAGATCTTTATTTATCTGTGGGTATAAGAATAAATATTTAGAATGTAGTTAGGAATTATGCTCGTTTAGTAAAGAGGTGTGTTGCAGAATACTTGTTTAACCATGCAAAGATGTGTTGCTGTTTTACCTTGTCTGCCCAGGGCATTTGATTGGTCTAATGAAAACCTGAATGACCAATAGTAAGGGAGGGGTATAGGCAGCCGTTCCAGGCAGGGAGAGTAAGTAGGAGAAGGAATCGAGGCTCAAGGGAAAAAGAAAGAAGAAAAAACGGACATTCCAGGGGCTAGCCAGTCAGACACAAAGAAAACAGGAGAGTAGGACACACAGAATGGCAGAAAGGCAAGGACCCTTGAGGCAAACTGTAGATGGATAGAAACTGGCTAAATTAAGTTAAAAGAGTTAGTGGCATAAGCCTAAGCTAAGGTGGAGCATTCATAATTAATAATAAGTCTCCATGTCTTTTTTTTTTTTAGGAAGCTGGTTGGCAGCTCAAAGAAAATTTCAGCTACAGTGGTGGCTATTGATTCTCCTCTAAGATTTGTGATTTCACCAACCCCACATAGTTGACTAGGTGTGAAGTACCAGACATGATTTCCCTCTTGTTGCACAGGCCTCAAGTGAAAGCTGTTGGCTACCACCTAGGTACGTGCGCCACTTTTATACCTTAGGATTCCCGTGCTGTGCTGGTCTTTGTTGCAGTCGATAGGCACCATATTTGTAGGTCATAGAGCGAGCGGTGGCTTTTCCTCCAGCCGTCACTGGCTTGGCGCCCTCTGGTACCATGAAAGCTAGTTCTTAGGGATGAGGCTTTCAGATCAGAACCAGCTTACATCTTCTGAGTTTGTGTCCTAAGCACATGGCATCTTTGGAGATAGATTTTTCCAATTTGGTGGAGAACAGGTTGTTAAAGTATGTCCTTATGATTCTCTGGGTTTGCTAGGTGTCTGTTGTTATTTTCCTGTGGCAGTTTGAATGCAATTGCTTTCATAATCGTGCAGGGAGTGGCACTATCAGGAGGTGTGGCTTGGTTGGAGTGGGTGTGGTCTTATTAGAGGAAGAGTGTCACTGTGGGGGTGGGCTTTAAGGTGTCCTATCTCAAGATATTACCCAGTTTCTCATTTGACTTCCTATTGCTTATAAGATATAGGGCATTTGGCTATTTCTCCAGCACTGTGCCTGACTGCACACCACCATGCTCTCCACCATGATGATAATGGACTGAGCCTCTGAAACTCTAAGTGTAAGTGAGCCACCCCAATTAAATGTTTTCTTGATAGGAGTTGCCATGGTTATGGTGTCTCCTCACAGCAATAAAAGCCCTTAGTAAGACAGTTCCACTTTTTATTTCTAATTTTACTAATTTGGATCTTTTATCTCCATTCTTTCAGTTAATTTGGCTAGGGGTTCATTAATCTCACTGATTTTTCTCAAAGAACCAACTCTTCGTTTCATGAACTTTTTGTGTATTTCTTTTTGTTGTTTCTAGTTTATTGATTTCTTCCTGGAGTTTGAGTATTTCTTACTGTCTACTCCTTTTGATGTTATTTTTTTCTTTCTGTTTTAGAGTATTCAGATGTGCTATTAAGTCAGTAATATAGGATCTCTCTGACTTTTTTATGTAGGTACTTAGTGCCACAAACTTGCCTTTCAGTCACCTCCTTTGTGTCTAACAGCTTTGGGTGTGTTGTGCTTTCATTTCCATTCAATTCTAAAACCTCTTCATTTGTTTCTTAATTTCTATTGACTCTTTAGTCATTCCGTCGTGTAGTGTTCATTTTTCCTGCGTTTTAAACTCTGTTGTTGATACGCAGCTTTATCCTTTATTATTCTCTTGTATCTGCTGGAACTTACTTTGCAGTCAAGTATGTGGTCAGTTCTGGAGGAAGTTCCATGAGCTGGTGAAAAGTTCTCTTCTTTTATTTTGGGTGAAATGTTCTGCAAATATATGCTAGATCCTTTAGATTTATGACCTCGCCTGGCTCCAGCATTTCTCTGTTAGATTTTTGTCGGAATAACTTTTCTCTTGTTGAGTGTGAGGTATTGAAGTAGCCCACTACGAGGGCGTGGGGGTAAATGTGTAAATTTAGCTATACTGCTGTTGTTTTATGAACTCTAGTGCTTGGGGAATAGATGCTTAGAACTGCAATATCCTCTTGGTGGAGTTTTCGTATGATTAGTATGTAGTATCTTTCCCCATATCTTCTGATTTGGATCAGTTTCAAGCTATTTTATCAGATATTAAAATGGCTACATCAGCTTTCTTCTTGGGTCTATTTTGTAATATCTTTTTCTATTATTTAACTGTGAATTAATGTCTATCCTTGATGTCAAGGAATGTTTTCTGGATACAGCAGGAAGGTGGCTCCTGTTATCAAATCCAATCTGTTAGTCTGTGCTTTTTATTGGTGTATTGAAACCACTGATACTGAGAGATATCAATGAGAATTGTTTATTGATTCCTGCTGACTTATCCTTGTGGTGCGGGTGTAGCAGTCTGATCTAGCATCTGTGCTCTCTTCTGGTTAGAGCCTCCACTGAGAAGTTGGGTGTTATTCTCATGGGTCTGCCTTTATATGTTACTCCATCTTTTACCTTGTAGCTTTCTAAAGCCTTTTGTGTTGTTGTTCTGTAGGTTTAGTGTTTGATTATTATGTGTGCTAGGGAGTGTCTTTCCTAGTCTAGTCCATTTGGTGTCTTGCATACCCTCTTACTGCTTGATAGGCACCTGCTCCTTTGGGCTCAGGAAAATTCTTCTACATTTTGCTTGAAAATATTGTCTGTGTCTTTGACCTGGGATTCTTCCCCTTCCTCTAATCCTGTTATTTGTAGATTTGGTCTTTTCATGATATCTCAGATTTATTGGTTGTTTCTTGCCTGGATTTTTAAAAGTTGAGCATTCCCTTGGCTGAGGTGTCCATTTCTTCTGCTTTGTCTTGCTGCCGGAGAGTCTGCCTTCCACGACACGCTGTTGGTGGGGCCTGCCTCTGAGGGTTTTGTCTGACTTCCTAAGGTTTTCTTTGCAGTTTTTTTTTTTAGCTCAGCTTGGGCTCTCTTTAGTGATTCTATTTCTACTTTCACATCCTGAGCATTTTCTAGCGTTTCATTCCACTTTTTTGCATTTTCATAGACTTCATTAAGGGATTTATTCATATCCTCTTTCAGGTCTTTGAACAAATTCATAACAGCGATTTTGAAGTCCTTTTCTTGTGCTCCAGTAATATTGCATTGCTCAGAGCCTTCTGTAGTTTGGTTGCTGGGTTCTGGTGGAGACGCGATATCTTGGGTGTTAATAGTTATTCTTGAGCGGGTGTCTAGGCATCTGGGTTTGTGATGACTGTGGTGTTAGGTGTTGATTGTCTGGTCCTATCTTTGTTGAGTAGTTGTTCTGTTTCTTGGCTTCTGTTGTCCTTTCTGGATCTTAGGAGAGCGTGGTCTCTGTGGGTTACCTGTCGAAAGTGTTTCTGAATCCTTCACCAGGTGTGTTCACTTGGGGTCCCAGGTGTTCCTATGTATTGGGGGGTGAGAGGAAGGAATAGGGATGGGCGAGAGGGGAACTGAGATGGGACTCAGGAAGTAGAAAAGCTGAGTCCACCACATGGTTTGATAGATTTCTCAGGGAATGGAGAAAGGAAAGATAGAGATTTCTGTGCTTTAGTCCCTTAGGTGATTGATTATCACACTAATCGTCTTCTATCTGCCGAACTATCTCTGCACTTCCAGGATAAACCCAACTTGATTGTGGTGAATAATGTTTCTGATGCATGTGGGTATGTGCTTTTCAGTTGTTTTAGTGAGGATACTTTTGTTTTGTTTTGTTTTTCAGGACAGGCTTTCACTGAGTCACCCGGCTCTCCTGGGCTATCACTATGAAGTCCAGGCTACATGTGAACTGGGGATTTGGGCCTGTAAATTTCTTTGGAGCTGGTGGCTTTTGAAGGGAGAAAAGCTTCCTTGGGATTTCATGTTATTTGTATTGTTAAGGACTGCACTTATCTGTGGGTATAAGGACAACCTGCTGCAGGACTTCCCATCGTGAGGACGGTGCCCTCCAGTTGAGTGAGAACCAACCCTTCCTCTTGAGTTGGCTTTTGTCAGATGTCTTGGCACTGAAAAAGCCACGCACTTCACGAGCCTGCTCCCCATTGATTGCCTTTTAGACCCTGTTGTGAATTTCATTTTGTTAGGGACTTTGTTTTCTGTTCTTACTAACATTCTTAAGCCTCCTCTGTCTGAGATGCAGTTAAGTTATGTAGATGGTTTCTCCTTCCACGGCTATAATTCTTGTGTTTCAAGGTGAAATTAGAGCAGTGTTTAAAATTGGACTAATTATTCTCAAATTCCTGAGTCAAGACAATTGTGAATATCTCCACTATGAATGATATTTTGGGGTCAGATTGGAGAAAGCCACACTATTCTTCCTCGTATTATTGAGAGTACTGTTGCCTAAATAATAGCTCCAGGTAGCAGATTATACGGTCTGCTCACTTCAAGTGTAGAAGTCAAAGATGTTTAGTGGATTTACCAAGTGCTGAAGCCATTGCCAGGTTAACTTTGGTCATTCCCTCCACGCCTCCACCCCAGGATTTTCCCTGCTTGTTTATGTGTTAGCCTCCTGACCCAGGCAGCTGTAAGGTGCTGCTAAGAACTGTCACAGGTGCCTGTGCTGGAGTGTGTGATTTCCTAGCTCCTGGGTGAACACCTGGAGGTGGAATCAGTAATAATGTGCATCTCGGCTTCTCTTCTGAAGAAACTGTAGAGCCATTTTCCAGGGTCAATGCAGTCTGACCACATCAGAGCTGAGCCCCTCTTCTTTAGATCTCTGTCAATGACCTTATCACACGACATCTAGTCTGCAGCCCTAAGATGGTGGGAATGCTTTTATGTTGTGCTTTTAGTTTGCATTTACTTAAGATGACACTGGCCATCTTTTCATACACTTATCTATCATTTGTGCATTATTTTTGTGACATATCTGTAGAAATCTTCCGCCCATTTGATAGTGGGCTATCGATCTGTGTGTGATTGAGCAGTAAGAGGCTTTGCTTCTGTGGTCCCACCACAAGCGTATCTCTCATCTCAGATGCGTTTTGCATAGGGTTTCCCTTAGTTTCTTCCTTTTTTATACTTAAGCAATGCCATTATATAAAGGAAAAAGTGTTGAGTATTTTTAATGAGGTTCGATGCATGCCTCCTCGTGTTTCTGATGGCATGCATCTTTACCAAGTTCAGTGAGTCTCCTCACCCCTGCAAACTGACTCTCTCTGGGGTCCTCCGGAGCCCCCAGGATTGTCTGCACACAGCCTTAGTCTCCTAAAATTTGTTTGCAGTTCTTGCTGTCATTTGCCCCCCCGAACATCATCTTGTCTTCTCAACTCAGGGCATTTCAGGCTTCTCTTTGCTTCTGCTCTATATCATGTTCTAGAAAGTCTCTAGGCAGGAAGCTGGAGCTGCCCCACAGATCGGTCCCCAGGCTTCTCTGTCTCTCAGAAAACTGCCCAGAGATAGACGGTTACGTCCGGATGTCTGTTTTCTTTAAAGCCATTTTAAAAGTGTTTTCCGCTCTCTAATTTAATTTACTTTTTCATTATTTCAGGTGAGAAGATAAATCTAGTCTCTGAAACTTCATTGCAACCTGAAGTGGGATTGATATCCAGGAGAGCATGCTGGCTGAGAGCTAAATGACAGGAAAGAGGTCTGTGACGGTTGAGGGGAAGGCGTCTAGAAAGGTCCACCTCTAGTCTAGGAAAACTTGGCCTTTTGAAGGAGCTGGGTGGAGCCTTGAGCTGTGATTCAGAATCAGATAAAGCACTCCAGTTATGGGATCCTAGCGGGGAGCCTAGAGGAGTTAGGGGAGGTTCTTAGGGTAAGAGTATACACGTTTCCTGATTATTGCCTTAAAGAGTTAGAACTTGCTTAGATCTTAGATGGAATGTACCCAGCAGAGTACATCCCACTGTTCATACCTTCGTGGTGGCAGCTAAGCCCCTGGCCTGCTGGTCCCAGGGTGAAGTTCCATGACTCCTGATTTCTAGCAGGATCCTGACCTTGTTCTATTCCTGGTGTCACAGGCCCAATGGCTCCATCTAGGCCCTTTGGTATACTTCCTGGATGCTCAGGCTCCCTCACCCTACCTCGGTGTATTGCTCCTGTTCCAAGGCAGCAAGAGCTTCTCCAATGCACAGGCTTAATGAACACAGAGTCCAGGCTGTAACAAAACATAGGCCATGCTCACCCGCACACACCCCTAACACACACTATACACAGTGATGGTGTGAACACAGAGATTCACACCCGCGTACACTGATAGGGAAAATTTAGTCTTAGAGAGGGTAAAAGGCCAAAATAATGTAGGAAATCTTTGATTATCCTCTCCACAGAAGCATTTCAACGGAGAAGCATAAATGCTGTGGTGATTGGAAGGTCCTAACGCGGACAGGTCTGCTTTCCCTCCCGGGACTTTCCATAGCTCCACTAGACTAATTGGGGCATTTGGAAATTGAGAAAGGACTGAAAATATTTATAACCGTAGGAATTATTATTATTGTTATTCTAATGCTTGCTTTCTGTTACCTCTCCTGGGGAGAAAATTGGTAGGTACTTGGTACGTGGAGCAGAAAGGAATGCACCCTGACAAGGTGTTTTCCTAAGTTTGTTTCTTTCGGTGTGCAATCGTGGGGACTGCTCCTGATGTCCCCTGATGGTGACATGGGCTCCAGGCTGCCACTGCCACTTGGAAAATTTTATCCCTGTCAATTTTCTTCCTTTAGCTACATTTTACTAATAAAAATGTCAATACACAATTTTCACTTTGTTGCCTTTCCTTTCTATCCTGAGCTTGCATCTCACCACAGTTCCCAGCTGCCTGCTGGAGCTCACAAACGTGCAGACCGAGCTGTTTCCTGCCTTCGGGTTGTCACAGTGGGCAGTAAGGCAGGTCCTACTGATTAATAGTTTCTATGACTGTCTGCAAAGACTATGGAGACTTCATGTAGCGCAATCCTAATTAGTCGTATTAAATAAAAACCCCGAGTCAGACATTAGGGGGTGAAAGCTGAAAGACCAGAGAAGCAGAACAGCCAGCCGCTAGTTCTGACCTCTATGAAATCCTTGGAACCAAGGGGACAAGATCCTGTCTGTCTCTACAAGTCCTCAAACTGAAAGCCCTTTCTACGAAACCTCAGACTGAATCCTGAGCTCCTGTCTCCTCCTGTCTTCTATTCTGCTCTCTACCCAGCGTTAACACTTCCCATCTCCACTTCCCACCTCCATAGTGTGGGGATTAAGGGTGTGAGCCACCACGGCTTGACTCTGTTTCTCTTTTAGACTGAATCAAACTCATATATCCCAGGGTGGCCTTGAACTCACAGAGCTCCACCTGCCTCTGTCCCTGAGTGCTGGGATTAAAGATATGTGCCACCACAGACTAGCCTCTATGGCTAATTAATGTAATTAGCTCCACACTCTGATCTTCAGGCAAGCTTTATTTGCCAGAACACAAACAAAATATCAACACAACTTGATATTTTGCCTACAATATGATAACCACATCCAAATGCCTGTCGATATAGACATGGCTGGGTACAGAGTCCATCACCAACTCGAGAACTCTTAAGTGTAACTTGACCTGTAGTGGAAGTGTCCTGAAAGCCTACCAAGTGTACAACCACATCTTTGCAGGCACTGCATCTACCCTGCGTCTCAGGTTGGATGTAAGATCCAGGGTTGCACAAAGACACAAGCAGAGAATGGGATTTCAGCGGCACATCTGGTTCTGTACAACAGTTACGGGAAGGGTTACAAGACATAGGAGAAGAAAAGAAAGAAGGGAGGGAGGGAAAGGCAGGAAAGGGGAGCGAGGGTTGACAGTAAGTGCAGTAAGTCATTTAGACACTGTGTTATCTAGTGACTTGTCTACACCGACAGAGAAGCCGTCATTCTTGTCACTCTGGCCGTGGGAGGCTCGCTTTAGCACCTTGTGGAAAACAGGCTTCTCTCCATTCAATTTACCCAGGCTTGTCCCGGAGAATAACTAAGTTTATAAAGATCTTCCTGCCTCCCGGGCTCTTAATCACGGTAACTGGAATCACCACCCTTCTCTCCCTCCCCACCTCAATGGAAGCCCATTTCTCTCCTGCCCCCCAGCCAAGAAGAAGCTTTACATAGCCATTTGTTATAACCCCGTCAATTTCCCTTGGCTGAGCTGAGGCCACTGGCCGTCCATCCGCAGAGGGTTTGATGGGCAAGATTTACTCCTGCCGAGCCCGAGATCCAGGTACACCTGTAACCCAGGCTGAGAGCCCTGTGGCCACCTGTCCACCTCTCTGCTCAGCTGTGCTCATTGACAACCATGCCAGTGGGTGGGCGGTCCTTCTGCTTCCTTTATTTTGTCTCTGTCTGTTTCCTGTCTTAACTGATTGGAGTCTGAAAAACTAATGAAATTAACAAGCAAATCCTCACAGGTCAACCTGTCTGGTGGAATCTCATCCCAATCATGCCACTATGACAAGTGACCACTTAAGGTGAGAAGACACTACTCACCTGCAATACAGTTTGCTCCAGAGCCTTCTACATCTGGACATTTCTAATCTTTCCTTCTTCAGTGACCATAAGGATCAGTGGACAATCATTTAGTCATGAGTTAACTTTTTTCACGGACCATGAGGCAAGTAGACAGCTCTCAGGTTGATGAACCAACGCTCACCTTGCAGGAGCCAACGCTATTCACAGAGGTGCTTCAACACCTCCTCTCGGGAGACTCTCTGGAGTCCCTCCTGGCCTCATCAATCATGATGAAGAAGCCCCTGAACCTTCCTCTTCTCTCCACACACTGGCTCATCTCTGAGGACTTCCTCAGTCTGAGCAGATACTTCCTATCGTCTTTCTGCTGAATGCCTGGACTCAGCACTTCCTGTGACAAGGACCCATCTTCTCAGTATTGTTGTCCACATCTCTTCCCAACCCTTAGACCTATGCAAACTCTATCCAGCCAGGCTTCCTCTCAGCACCTGCCATTGTCCTCTTAGCTGTTATTCCGAAGTCATTCTATACTAAAGGATACCAGTCCACATCCCCTACCCACCCGGTGACCGACTGTTACACTTTACTTATACAAAGAGGACTCTGCAGATGTGCTGAGGACATTGAGAAGGGATGATTGCTCTGGATTGGCACCATCTGAACTGTATGTAGAGGGAGGCAGGACAAAGGTCAGTTCACAGGCCAGGTGAAAGTCGGTATGATACAAGGGAAATGGAGAAATAAGGCAATGTAGCTGCAGAGAAGGAAGCGGGGAGGAGAAGCGAGAGGGATGTGAGCATGGGGAGCTGCTGGCCTCGAAGATGCAGGTTTCCTAGCACCCTGATGGCAGCCAGAGCTTTGGGCCAGGACTCCTGCCCTTCGGAACTGCCCTGCAGTGCATCTGTGCATCTGTTCGTGAAAATATTTGCGTTGGTCTTAGGAAGCAAGTGCAAACGTCAAATGTTCCCTTCTTTCCTCTTAAAGAAAACCCCTCATCTTCCGAGACTTAACATCTATCTCAATTAGAGCCTGTAATGACGGACTTCCCTCAGACACAGGTACCTCAGGTACTGACTGCTCTGAATGGCTAACTGAGGACTAAACCTGCCCGAGTCATCTTTAAAGCCAAGCTCTGCCCTGCTTTTCCACAGCTCCGTGGTTGTCACCTGACTGTAGCCTCTGGGGACGAGAGACCAGACTCCAGCAGACCTGCAGTGACAAGGTCTTCTCTGTGTCCTCAGTCACATCCTTCTCATGCCCCCCCCCCATACATAACATGCATCACGTCCCTTTCCATGGTGGGAATGCAGCCCGGCACAGAGCCTTTCTCTCTAAGACAGCTGAGCCAACGAGCCGACAGGAGTCAGTCTGCTTGGTCCAGCCTCAGCAGCAGGACCTTGAAGAGCCCTATTCTGAGTGCAAGTTCTCAGTCCCCATTTCAGTGAAGAATATTAATAAATCCTTAGTTTCCTTCCTGAGAAACCCTTAGCCCTTTATCTGAAATAGAAAGAGAAAGAACTTATTGTACTTGAAAGCCCAACGTATCGAACTTCCTAGCCACTTTTCCTCATTAAAGTTATGTCAAAGTGAAAGAAAATGAGCAAACAAAATAAGGCAAGGACAAAAAAATGGCCCAGTGCTCCATGCAGAATCAAAGACGAAGACTGCCACTCCTGTCTGTGTGACCCGTGGGAGTGTTAGGGGCTGTGCAGTTTAGCTGACATAGGTGTTGAGTGGCGAGCTTCCAACAGAAAGACCACAAAACCAGAACCACAGTTAGTCTAAAATAATTCAATTAAGTGGAAATCACTCTATAAATAAACATATTGGAATGTCCAATGGCACACCAGGTCTGTGATGGATTGAGTGTTTCCATATCAAAATTAACCCAGTTTTTAACATGTGCATTATTACGGTATGGACATGCCTGGGGTTCGTGATGCTCATTTTTTAAAAGCATATTAAATATATGTTCCATTAAACAAACTACTCTGCATATGCATAGTCTCTGTAGTAACATAATTTATATAGGGGAGAGCATAAAAACATGTGCCCTTTTTAGATTATGTTGATTTAAAAAATGTGTATTGCCATCTCTACACTGAATACATTCATTTACAGACATATAAATTTTCTGTGCTGTTATGGTTTTTGCAGGCCCTACAACCTGCACGAGGTTTTCTGGAAACGAAGTGGAAGGGTTTTTTTTTATTATTATATATTGTTTTAATTCTTTCTTTGGGGGTAGAGGTGGGCAGCCATGTAGCTCGGGCTCCTATCTTTGACAAGTTGCCTCTCTTACCCTGCAGCAGGCCCCAACATCTCTTTTTTCTCTCTTTCACGCCGTCTCTGAGGCTCCTCTCTGGCCTTCAAAGAGGACACTGTGTTGTGGAGCAGCTGCGCAAGGCTTCACAAATGCTGGCTGACGAGAAGTGACAGCCCTGTATATCTCTCACTGGCACTGACAGCTGACAGATGGATACCACTCACACACAGAAGAAAAGCCCCCGGGACGATTCGCCAGCATTACTCTCTGTTCATAGGGCCACATGTGATGGAGCGCTGCTCGGAATAATAAACCCAGCGGACGACTGCGGCGCGGGGGTGTCATATGATACACAGGGACTTTCCCCACCTAAAACATGAACAAATATATACACGGAAGCTCTGTCTTGTGGGTTATTTCCTGCCTGTTTTTGTTTAGAAAAGAAAGCAAAGGAACTACAGAAAGGGCAGAGATGCCGGCATTTGTGAGGAGATTGTCCGGAAGAGGGACATAATCCACACAGAGCCGCCGGAAGCCCCGCGTGGGCTTTGCTCAATACCGCCATCACCCCTCCAATCTGTTTGTTATTATCTTTGCGTTGTTTTTATTTCTTTCCATAAATCGGCCCATCTTTAAAAGTGTGGCTCTTTGGTTTGCTGGAAGATGGGATCGTAAAACTGCCCGGGAGGCACGTTGATCACAACACATGGAGGAGGGTGAGAAGAAGTGAGGGAAGGGGATGCGAAACCAGAAGAAGTGTCCATCTAAGCAGAAAGTGGTGAGGGCCCAGGGAAGGGCAGCCGATGCACAGAGCCGTACAGGCGATCAGAAAAGATCGCCAAGACTTCTCTGGGTTTGAAGTGGGCAATCGCTCAACGTTTGCTGCAGCTGTCTGTGGTCTGACCCGCTAATGCCTTCACTCTAGAGTGTGGCTGTGCTGCAGGGGCTATTTCTCCTGGGAAGGGCAGTCCCTTCCAACTGCCAGGAAGAATGAAGAATCTAGACAGAGCCCCGAGCATCTGGCCCACCTCTCATCTGAATGACTCTTAGCATGCCCCAATGAGTAGGGAGCATCAGCACTTTGTTCCTTAGGTAAATGGCACAGTCAAGAGCATTCAAGTGACTCAGTCCCATGAACATCCTCAGGTCGGAACCCATGGACCCGCTGAGGTTTCAGGAATTATCCTAGCTTCCAGGGTCCTGGGCTGGCTTGGCAGAGGCTCTCACAACGCTGTCTCCTAGGCATGTTGTCCTTGGTGGTCACACAACTGCTCTGTCTCTATCATACACTTTGGCAACCTGAAGGCTCTGATAGGGAATCAGTAGGGGTGCTGAAGATGACTTACAATCATGCCTTCTGTGGTTACCATGGGAACCTCAGGTTAGGCTCCCCATGACTCTGTCTTGCCCTAGTTCCTAGTTCTGGAGATGAGGAAGAAAGGATGAAGAACTGTGTTTGTCGGTGAGCAGAAAGAGAGGCTGTCCCCATGCCCTGTGGGTTCCTAGACACCAGTCTGGTCCTGAGCAACTGAACATGGTGGACAAACTAGGGAGAGATGGCTGTTCAGGTCAGGGCAAGTGAGCCATCCCGATGCAGACGGGATTTTCATCTGTCTCTCCAAGAGATGATCTCCCTGAAAGGGTGAGTGTGTGGAGGGCATGGCCGGCAGGACTTGCATATGAAAAACAGCAGATCCAATGATGTCAGGATGAAAAGCCCTTAGCTGATGACCAAATTTGCAAAAATGAATCAATGTTCCCATTTTCAACTTTGAACTTCAGATCAGCATGTTCTATTCATGCCTAACGGAAAGCCTCTGAAGTAATAAATCTAATTGTGCACCAGGAGCACTATCTTCTCCCATAAAATACAGTTTCCTGTCCACTCTTATGTTATGGAGGCTGGTGTCCCTATACAGAGTGAGGCAGAGGGGAGCTCAAGTGTGCATGTCTGCTTTCGGCTGCATGGCTCTCACCAGACGGCCTGTTCTAGAATGTCCCTTTGATTAAGGACCTGCAAGTGCCCCACAAAATCCCTGCTAAGGAAGTTCCACAGGGCTTGTGAGTCACGGCATTTATTACTTAAGGTCTGCGTTGTCTCTTCAAAGCAGCAAACACAACATTCGCGTATTCAAATCACCTCATTTGTCTCCTGCAACTTCATAAAACGTTCCTGGAACGGAAATTTCCCAAGTGGGTCTTGGCCAGAGGAAGTTTCCAGCAGGGGGAAGCAAGGAAAACAAAGAAAGAGAGGCTTAGCCTCACTTTACGGCTCCTTTTCCTTTTAATTAAATAAAAGCAATGGCCTGTGCAGAGCTGGAGTTTTGCCATATTAATCAACCTGAGGAGAGAATGACACAGAGCGGCAAAAATCTAAGAACATGAAGGGTGGATCGTTTAGAAATCGGGACTGTTTCCTCCTATATAGTGTATTTCCTTTCTACAATTCTTCTGACTGGAACCATGAAACCCACTCAGCCTTTGGAATGCAGACTTACACTGTGAATTCCTGCATGGGAGCTTGGCTGAGCTGGGCCCATTCAGCAAGTCTGGATGCTTGCTCAGCTTTTCGCATAGGGCTTCCAGAAGATTTTATCTACAGTAATTCATGCCCAAATATCTAAAGCGCGGTTATGACACTGTAGAACTATTGTGAAGACTTGGAGCCACTCCGAGGTCCCACGAAGCAAGGTCTACTGTTGCCCCCCCAGTTTGGAAATGGGGAAACTGAGGCACAGAGAGTTCACTTTCCCAGGATTGACGGGAAATAGTGAAGCATAGTAGACAATATTTGTTTCTGTATTAGACCCGGTTCTAAGAGGAACTGAATCAATAAAAACATCATGTGATAAGAGAAGATTCACTAATATGACTTACAGCCATAGGGACTGGGCCGTCCAGTGATGCCTAAGAGCCATGCCAGAGACGCTGCGAGGCAGCAGCAGAAGCAGCAACAGGGTGGATGCGCTCAGTAACAAAAAGAGAAGACAGATAAGAATGCATCACTGCTTTCTCCTCATGGCTCTTTGTCTCTGGCCACTCCCAAGAAGGAGAAGGTGTCACTCATTCTGAAGAATGTCTTCTCCTCTCAATGACTACTTTCTATAAATGCCATCACAGATCCACTCTGGGTTTATTACTGGTATCATCAGGTTGGCAGTGAAGACTACCCTTCACAGTTCCCCAGCACCATCTGGATCACCATCAGGGAAGGTCCATTAGACAGAACAGATTTTTAAATATTTTCATTCATTAATTCTCCAAGTGTTTTCTCACTTCCAGAGTCTTTATGTATAGCTCAGGATGGCCTGAAAGTCATGATCATCCTGTTCCAATCTTACACGTACCGGGAATACAGTGTGTGCCACCTCCCTGGCACTCACCAAAATACTTACAAGGGTATGGGGATGTTCTGGAGTATAAGAGAGGGTTATAGAGTCTCAGGAGAAGATAGGCCTCAGAGTGGACGGGGCAGAAGAGTCACTGAGACCCCACTAGACAGAAGCGATGGTGCATCTCCACAAGCCTGTCCTCCATACGGAGAAAACTTCAAAGCAGAGAACAGGATGGCACTGGCAGGGAAAGAGCCCGCATTGGATCCAGACTCTGAGCAAACCAAGGCATCCTCCAGGGAGAGCGGCTCCTAGCTTGTCCCACTGCACTGGCTCCTCTTACCGAGTAGGGTGTCGGTAGCTAACTCTACTCATTCCATCGAAGTCCTGGACCTTCTAGAAATATGGAGTCACTGGGACACATCTTGGGAGAAGCAGAGGAAAGCCTTGTAGGCAAAACTTTCTGCGTTAGTGAAGGGCATCTTTGGGAAGAGTGGGTGTGGTCCTTGGGAGGAAGAGACCAAGATACATTGCCTACCTCATGCCGCTCATCCCGTGTGGCGTCTCACTACCCTGTTTACTCCAACAGTTCTAATCTTCACCAACAAACCCAGCAACAAGTGGGTAGGTATGCCTAGGGAAAGTGGGAATAATGCAGACTTCTTCAGGGAGGCAGACGAGCTGAGGGAACAAATCGCTGGGCATTGGGACATCTAGTTAAACAAAGTCTCAGAAGGTGGTCAGGCCTTCATCATGTTCGTATGTCAATCTCTGGGTACAGGAGAAAGCATAGATTCGTGTTTGTTAGAAACTAAAGGAGGGAATGCAAAGAAGGAGGGGAAGAGGAACATTTATTTTCATGGGAACCTGTTTTCGAGCCAATTCACCTTAGATCCAATACTAGTAAAACAATACAAAGAAATCACAGATTTTGAAATGGTTCTATGTCCATTTTGCAGTGTATATTAATCAAGCTCCGAGGAAAACATACTAGCCTTCAGCTAATATGGGGCTTCACCTGCTTTCCCTGAATACAAGAATTTTGTTTCTCTCCTGTGTACTGCACAGTGTGGCCAAGAGTGCTCTTACCTCTAAGGATCCCAAGGAGCCATCTCTATTTGACTTCCCTTAGTTTCCTCTTCCAGAAAAGACCTCTATGTCAACCTCCAGAAGCATGTGAGCAAACCTATTTTCTGTGGTGCCTGCTCTAGCAGACCAAAGGGCTAGATGTCAGCCTCTGAAATCCGTGGGAGCAAGGGTCCACCTACTCCCCATCCTCAGAGTGTTGAACCTATGGCTTTGAGCAGTGTGAATGAGCAAGGATAGAGATCAGGGTGTGTTTGCAAGGTAGGGGCTCAGAAGTCAAAATGCATGTTTATTTCATTGACGTCACAATGTGAAACTTTTTTTATAGACTAAGGGCAAGAGTATGAAATTTTGAGTGCAAAAGGACAACAGGTACCTTGCTTTATTTTCTTTTTGCTATGGTCAAAATACCCTGACAAAGGCAACCTAAAGGAGAAAGGCCTGTTCTGGCCCACAGCTCCTGAATACAGTCCATGGTGGTGGGGAGGGAAAGGTTTTAGGAGCCTGAAGCCACTGGCCACATGATATTCCATAATCAGAAGCAGGGAGGGAGGCACGTGTTGCTTTTATTGGTTGATGAATAAAGCTGTTTCAGCCAATGACTTAGCAGAGTAAATGCAGGTGGGAAGTCTGAACAGAGATCTATAGAAAGAGTAGGTAGAGTCAGAGGGACGCCATAAAGCTGCTAAAAGAGAAAGACACCAGAACCTTACTGGTAAGCTCAGCTTGTGGTGATACACAGATGAATAGAAATGGGTTCATTTAAGGTGTAAGAGCTAGCTAGAAATATGCCTGAGCCATCAGCCAAGCACTGCTGTAATTAATCTAGTTTTTGTGTGATTACTCGGGTCTGGGCAGTTGGAAAATGAAAGAACAGGCTCCACGTACAGCTCCCTTCTCTTCATTTACTAGCCCAGGATCTCAGCTGGGAAATGGTGCTGCCCACAGTGGGCACGTCTTCTCAAGCCAAGGCAATCGAGGCAACCCCTCACAGAAGCCCAGAAATCTGTCCTCCACGTGATTCTAGATTCTGTCAGGTTGACAAAAATTGCCACCATAGTAAGTGCCATAATCTGGACTTTATAAACTTCCATTCTGTGAAATCTTTGCATTTCACACTGAATGGCATGATAGCCTGAAATAAACTGCTCTTATTTTGCACATCGCTCCTACTGAATGTGGATTGAAATGCTCAAGGCAGCTTCCCAAACGTAAAGATGTACTTAAGAAGGGAGACAGAATAGAGATACCCAAGTCCCACACTGTGTGGGGCAGTGGGTGGGATTCCACTTAAACTAAGGGCCACACAGCTCTGGTGTTCTCTACGCCCTGTCTTTCATTCAGGGTCTCTGCTAGCAGGCAGGGTGACTTGAGAATTCTCCTCCAAAAATTGGCACAAAGATTTCAGTGACGAACTGTGTGTTCAGCTTCCTCTTTGAATGAAGCAGTGTCATTCATGAGAGGAGAGAGAGCAGCATCCTGAAGTTCTTCCCTTCCGTGTCTGTGGTGAGATTAAGTGCACTAAAATTAGTCTGGGTGTGGGAAAGTTCTTTGAAAATGGGAAGACTATGCAAATGCCGTTTATAAATGATATTCAGTGTATTTCTTAAAAAGAACACTCCAGAAAGAAAGATTCTCATACTTTTCTGAGTTCCCTAAAGGCCAGAAGAGTGTTTGTAGATAATCATAGACTAATTGTAAACATAAAGAAAGATGTTTAAAAAATATATCAAAGTTGTTGCTTCAGGGCAAACCCAATGCCAGGAAAGCTGCAATGTTCCCTTTTTATCTGAGATCCCTTCCTGGCACCCGAATTCTTTCTTTCATGTCTGACACAGAAGAGTGAAGTAGTAGGGCTCCCTGGGGAGAAACAGTTGCTGCTCTGATCTCACAGCCTATTGGCAGCCAATGCGGTGTCAGGATACACCTGTCACTCACATGGCACTATCTGCAGATGTGATTGTCCAGGCCAGCCTCCTTCTGCCCTCTCCACCTGGCTTGGGATGCATCCCTCCCACCAACTTCTAAAGAGGGCTGTGGAGCCACACCCACTGGGAGCTGGACCAGTCATTGTGTGCAAGGCAAGCAGCGTCAGCTTAGGAGAAACGTAGCTGGTTTGCGCTTTTCCCTTGGCGGCACTTCTGTTGCATGAACGTCCTTCTGGCCGAAGTGAACGCTGCTCTACTGGGCATAAGACTGAAGAACGGACTTCCCTATCTGGGGAACACTTCCTTAGAATTAGTGCATGCTTACGTCAAAGTTATCAAACAGATAGAGAAACCCCCAAGGTTTTTTGATACTACAGAAAGGTGTATCCAGTGTCCATTGGTGATTGTGTATCTGGAATAGAGTTCTCTTGGCCCTGAGCAACAGATCAGGAAAATCTGATCTTTCGCTAGCATGTGCTCCAGGGGCTTCAGAGTCTGAGATGGATTTGTGTTTGTAATGTTTTACTTTTTTTTTAAAAAAAAAATATTGTTGCCATCATTTAGTGTCAAGGATGGAAGGCAGACTGCTAGAAGGAGCTCGACCACTGAGCTATGTACTCGGGCTTCCCTCGTTATTGCTATGAAGCTATCCAAAGTCAATTTTCAGGTTAATAAAATCACTCCACCTGACACTTCTACGAGTTTCTTTTCCCACCCAGGTTCTCCCCATTATTCTACGTGAAATGTAGGCCTGAGTCCCACTTCTAAGAGCAGCTTAGGCTCAGACCACACCTCTCCCTTTTCCTTCACCTAGGCCTAGGGGCTTGAGGGTCATGTTCTCTGTTTGTTTGGGGAAAAATCCAGAAAGACGGAATGAAAACACCTGAATTTATGTTTCTTCTGAGAATAGGGAACCCTTCCACTCTCTTCCTGGAGACCAAACCTTCAGGGATAGCAAAGAAGACACAAGGCTCTTCACTTATTTGGGACCCAGGGTGCAGTGAGTGCCATTCACAAACCCAGTGTGTGTGTGTGTGTGTGTGTGTGTGTGTGTGTGTGTGTGTGTGTGTTTATTGGAAAAAATCCTGTGTAGGTTCAGTAGGTTCAAACAGAAGGTAAAGGGTAGAGGAGAGAAAGACATAGGAGAGGTAGAAAGATCAAAAAAGAGAAAGAGAAAGAGAAGGAAGAAACTGCTTTTTTAAGGTAAATTTTTAATTAAAATATAATTACATCACATTCTGCCTTACCTTTCATCTCTCCAGCCCCTCCCAAGTCCCCTCCCTCCCGACTCCCTGCATACCCACCCTCACTCTTAAACTGATAGCTTTCTTTAACTTGAAAGCTATTGTTTCATATGTGAATGCATATACACGCACAAATATGTAAACCCAAGATGCTGAGTCTGCTTTTGTTGCTTGTGTATGTATGTTTAAGGCTGACCACCAAAACTGCCTTTATGCATGACTAACCGTAACAGCCGTTTATAGTTTCTTTGCTGCTCACTTAAACTCCATGCTGATATTGGAAAGAGAGGTGTTATTATTCCCAATTCATAGAAGAAAAAAGCCATATATCTAATAAATAATAGGCCTCTAGTCACAAGTTGAGATTCATTCATACTGCATCCGATTAATGCAAGTGCAGCCCATTTGGACAGAGTAAACTTTGAAAGCACCACACATGTGCCCTCCTTCTGCTTTGGGCTATGCACAATGGTCACTCATGGGCACATTTTCTCTACTTCTCTTCCATCACCTTTGAGCAAGGGTCTTTCAAAGACTGTGAGTCCCACACCCTCGCTTCCAGTCAGTCCAGTTCCTAGACTGTCATGTCCACCCTGTCAGTCTGACTAGACTGGACAGATACTATTGATGCCCCTTTCCCCATTCAGACCCAGTCCTCGAGCAGCAGTGCCCAGAGATCATGGCTTTGGGTGACCAAGACAGATCTAAGCCAGGGATGGCTATTCCATCTCTTTCCGTTGCACCATAACTATAGCTTTGGTCAGGACAGACTTAGTGGGAAAAAGAAAATAATTATTAGCATTAGTACTTTTCTGTTTCTTTGATAAAATACCATGGCCAAAGTAACTTATAAAAGAAAGAATATAATTGGACTTCTGGTTTCAGAAATTTAGAATCCATGATGGGAGAGAAAAAGCAAGACTGTAGGAAGTCTGAAGGCTAAGATCTCGACAGGCAGGAAGCAAAGACAGCCCACTGGGGATGGTGTGAATCTTTTTGAAATCCTTAAAACCTGTCCTGAGTGATATACCACCTTCCACGTGGCCACACCTCCTAATCCTTCCCAAACAGTTCCACCTACTGGGGACCAAGTATTCAAATAAATCAACCTACAGGGGCCATTCTTATCCAAACCACTACAGAAGTGATGACACAAAGACTTAGCCACCCTGGTGCCTGTCTGGTGACTTTTGATGCAGGCCTTTTTCTTTCCCTTGATAAGCACGGTGAATGTGACTATGGGTAGGAGTCATCCTATGGGGAGGTGTGTATTTTCCCAGGGACTGAATGGATACTCACCATGTTCTGTATGACAGACACAAACAGGAACAGAAAGCAAACAGGAAGAGCCTGACTCCAGAGTAGCTGCTGTCTCTGGCTGTCCCTGGTGGTATTGTATATTACAGTGAACCTCAGCCTCCTCTGCAGGAACCAAAGCCTAGAGCAGGTCTGCAGATGTAAAATAGATCTATGTCCACAGATGTCCATGTGAGAAGGTTGAAGATTGAAGTTCAGTCCCTGAGATAATATGAATCAAATTCAGCATCTCTGGGCTAGCAAACAGGCGGGATTTTAGAAAGCTAGTTGCAACGTTGAATTCCTGGGCTGATCTCCGAATAGTACTTTTTTCTTTAACAGCATCTTACCTCATCTTTAAGAGTGCAAATGTTTTGCTTTATTGGAGCGTGTGCCCGTTTTTATCAGCTGATTTATGGTGACTGTAATGGGATTCACCCTGTCACCCTGTAAATAAGGGTACCACTTCATTAAACAAGGTAATCAAGTTTAAGCAGCTCCACTTTCCTATTAATAACAGGGGCTTCCACGCCTATTGCTCCAGAGATCCGCCTACTGTAATGAACAGGGATTCTAAGTGGGAAGGGGCCCACTCCTGACAAAGGGCTAGGCGGAGGGGTACTTGCTGCTTATGCATGCAACCAACAATGACATTAATAGCAAGTGGCCATTTGCTGTAATGAAGTGTTGTAACATACGAGCGTCTCTCTAAGGTGGGAGGAGCGTTGCTCAGCCCGTCAGATTTGGGATCCCAGGTCATCCTGGAGGATCAGTAACCAGGCTGACAGAACACTTCCAAAGGATGCTTTCAAGAAAAAATTTTTTTGGTGTTTTTTTTTTTTTTTGAATTGCTGATCTGGAGTGACACCCCAAATTAGCAAACGCAAGATAAACCTGAGAACAGAATGTTCGTTATATGGTGTTAGTTATGCATTCATTTGGGAATGTGTACCTTGGAACATCAAGCAGACAACTGTAATTATCCCAGCAGTGACCTTCTTAGCTGGTTCAAACATTTGCTGGTCTGTTGAAGTCAGTCGGCTTGACTGTGGACCAAGGACGTACCCTGGGGTGTTGCCTAAAAGAGGTACATGGGCTACAGAAGCTGTGTCCGGTAGTCAAGTGAAGGAGGACTCTTCAGTGAACTATGGCAGGCTCAGCGACAGGTTTCGATTTGAGGACTTGAGATCAAGTTCCCAGTGCATACTTCCTCCCTTGCCACACAACATATGAGCGCCCACATCAGGGGGCTACCACCACCTGTAACTAACACTTCAGGAGAACCAACTCTCTCTTTTGGTTTGCTGCAGGTAGCCTAGTGTATTTGATGTGGTTTTCATGGTCTGTCATTTACACGGTTTGCATATGTCTGTATATACATACATATCCTGTATGTATGTAAGTATATCTATGCTATATATAGGATATCTAGTGTGTTTGATATCCTATATGTGGCCTGTTGCACATGACCTACAAACAGAACTGTGGTTATACGGACTCCTGACCATGATCTCAAGTATACGATTTAGTGTAGGTGCCTTAGTGTACAGGGTAGATCCTGGTGTTTCCTATGACACTTTCACATACCTGTTGTCAAGCTTCTATGTTACCCTGTTAGGCAGCTCTTCTGTCTTTAGTCCTGGGACATTATCTTCCACCAAAACATCCTCTCTAAGTCCCAAGTTCATACACATGGGGGTGCATCGTTTTTAGCACTAATGACCTCTTCTTCTGAAATTTGCATGTTGAAAGTGAGTAAGACATGGTTTTAGGGAGTCCCTTCTCACAGTAAGTAGATACTAGGAAGACATTATGGCTCAGCCCTGCTGAGTCCAGATCCTTTGAAATAAACGAGGGAAGAGGCCAAACAAAACCAAAACAGGAAAAACGCTGTCTCTCCAGAGCTTGCTTTCTGTGGTGAGGGCAGATGATAAATTACACGCTCATAATAAACACACAAGACGTAGAGAACCCATGCATTTGAAGCTGGAGAGTTTCGCAACTGGAGAGTTTCGTAGAAGGGTTTTATGCATCTAGGGTGGAGGAAGCAATTCAGTGGCTTTAGACTTGCCAATTTGGGGGAAAGTATTACAATCTGGGGACTCAGCAGAGCAAAGACTCTGGAAACATGTGGGAAAACTCAGCAGAAAGATATGGAACCAGAATGAACGCAGAGGAAGACGTGTAGGACAGAGGCAAATTGTTGGGGAATATTATTTTAACTAGGCCAAGATGTGTTAAACTCATTTTTGCTGTGGAATATTACTTTAACTATATTGAGGTGTGTTACATTTGTTTATGCTGCATGTGTTTAATTATGTAAAGATGTGATGCATTTGTTTCACCTTGCCTGCCGAAGGCACCTGCTAAAGATTTGAATGGCCAGTAACTAGGCAGAGAAAGGATTCACAGGGCTAGCAGGTAGAGAGAATAAATAGGAGGAGAAATCTAGGCTCAGGAGAAAAGAAGAACAGGAGGAGGAGGAGAGAACAAGGGAGACACCCAGGCCAGAAGCCAGGTGTCAGTCAGCCAGGTACAGGGACAGCAGGGAAATAAGAAAAGTTAAATAACTCCCAGGCAAGTGTTAGATAAAGAGAAACGGGTTAATTTAAGTTAAAGAGCTATCCAAAATGTGCATAAGCTAGGCTGAACATTTACAAATTAAAATAAGTCTCTGTGTTATGTCTTTTGGGAGCTGGTTTGTGGATCAAAGAAAAAGCCTAGAACATTTTGGCATTCCAGTGTGGGGTCCGTATTTCCACATAAGGGCCTGGGAAAATCCACCTCCAGACCAGCTAGCAGGCTTCAGGATCAGCTCTCACAGATCAGAGGAGGGGGTGGAGCCAGTCACAAAAGCCCTGCTAGAGAAGTCAGTAATACCTTAGCAGTTTAAGATTTGCTCATGGCAACAGAAGAAGATAGAGATATGCAGTAATGCAGGTTCAGACGAAAAAAATAAAAGCATCTAAATTGGTTCCAGTGTGTTTAAAAATGTCTGAAGGCTTAAGAAAAGAAAAGGGATAGAGACAGTCGTAGAAAAAATATTTTAAAAATAATGAAGTCTTTAAAGGAAAGAAACAAGCCATTGAAAGATGTAAAACACAGGGAGTCTGGATCCTGTGTGGTATTGTATTGACTGAAGATTTTTTATTGCTGATAAACAAATGACAGCTGCTGAGAGACAAGGGCATGAAAGAGGGAGCGAAGACATAAACAAGCCTAGATATTTTAAGAATGCCTGAACTTTAAAATGGAATTCAAAACATGCATTACTTTGGGGAAGAGGTTAAGCTTTAGTTTCCACAGGAAACAAACGGCTGTGGATTCATGCAAGGTTAATAATGATCAGGTTTGATTGGGGAAGAATCCCCTGAAAATTCTGGGTACAGACATAAAGAAATGAATCTAGAAGAGTTCCAAGTTAGGTGAAATACATCTTACCTGTTTAAATATAAAAATCCATCACGTTTAGCTGAGTTGTGTATATTAACATAGTCCATACTTGTGTTAATGCAGATATGTATGTTACCTGTGAAAGTCTGTGTGTTTTCAGAGTAAGGAGACCAGATACCAATGAAAATGGGTGATCCAAACTCTGTTGCAATTTCCTCAGAATACTGTATCCAGAACAGCTTCATAACTGCTGAGATGGTCCAGCCTCACAGACTGTTCTAACCAGAACTTCAGATAAGCCTCATGCTTTCTTATTGCACAATACCATTATTTCAAGTTTCTCAGACTCCCTATAAAAAAATGTCTTCATCTCCAGACAACAGGAAGCAGTCTAGTGAACACAACACCAAGATTCTCAAGAGGTGCAGTGGTTGGTTTTCAATCATTCAGTGGGTTATGGATGTTTGTCATCATTTAGTGGGGGTATAGGAATATAGTATCAAAGGACAACTATTAGCCTCAAATATTTTACATTGGTATGGATTTTGGTATGTTGATCGAATTTAAAATTATTTTTGTTATACTGTATTATGTTTCTAATCTGGTTTCAGGTATTCTGCTTATGCAACTCATTTAAAAATGCAATGCATAACTAAGAAATGTAGATTAATAGTTAATCATCCATAACAATCAAACTTGTAGTCATATTAGATACGTTCAAGGTTAAACAGATACATTAGATCAATGTTCTTCAAACACTTCAAAGACCTATAGAATATGGCATTTAAGATGTTTAATAACCTGAGGCTTTTCATGATAGTGAAATACACTGTTTCTTGGTAGCCCCGATCTCCTTCAGAAAGGATGATAAACATTGAAGAAACTCCATATGGAGTTTGTTTTCATTATGGCAAAGTTAGTCACTGGACAAAGAAACTGCTCTTGCCTTGACTGCTGACAGTATGCTGTACAAACTCAACAAGCAGGACATAAAGGAAAAAGACAGAAAAACTTAGTCAAAAAAGGCATAACAGTCCTTCAAAGTTCCTGCTTCATAGAAAAATCTGCCAAACATTCTGCAGGACACACAGGAAAGCAAACTGCTGAACTTTGCCAAGACTAGGAGGAATAGTCCTTCAAAATTCCTGCTCCAATATAGAGTCTACCAGACTCTCAAGGTCTGTAGGCCAAAGATGGATGTTCCAACATTGCAGAGGAACTTTGGGTGAGTATCCAAGAAGCCAGATATCTCTGTCATTTCTATAGATTTGAAAGTGACTTACATTGCTTTTCCTGTATACTCAGGTAATATATCTTTCTAGGAATGAAGTTAAAGACTAAATAATTATAGTTATAGTGTTCCTTAGCTATGATAGAAGGCAAATTAGGTCCAGAACTTTGGAGTCACCAAGATAGGATAAATAATGAAATATTTTCTCTGAATTTACCAAATACAAATGGACTGGATATTGTGAAAGTAGTCCTTCCTTGATAATTATCCTTGCCGTATATAGTTTTACTATATGGTCAAGTTAAAACCTTTCTTTTTTTTTTAAAAAAAAAAGGGGGGGGGAATTAGAATATTACTTTAACTGGGTAAAATATGTTACACTTGCTTATGGTTGTAGAAGGAGTGGTAGGCCGCTTCCTGCCGCCCACCCGGCTTGTTTTATCTGAAATAATTACACAGAAACTGTATTCATTTTAAACACTGCTTGGCCCATTAGTTTCAGCCTCTTATTGGCTAACTCTCACATCTTGATTAACCTATTTCTATTAATGTGTGTAGCACCACGAGGTGGTGTCTTACCGGGAAGGATCTTAACCTGCATCCATCTTGGAGAGGAAAGCTATAGCGTCTGCCTCATTGCCTTCTTCCCAGCATTCTGTTCTGTTTACTCCACCTACCTAATTTTCTGTCCTATTAAAGGGCCAAGGCAGTTTCTTTATTAACCAATAAAAGTAACACATAGAAAGATAACCCTCCTCCATCATGTGGTATGGAATTTTACTTTAATTGTGTACAGCTGTGTTACTTTTGTTTATGTTGCATTTGTTTAATTATATGAAGTTGTGTTGTATTTGTTTTACTTTGCCTGCCTAAGGCACCTGACTGGTCTGATACAGAGCTGAATGCCCAATAATGAGGAACAATAAGGATAGTTGAAGCTAGCAAGCAGAGAAAATAAATAGGAGGTGAAATCTAGGATCAGAAGAAAGGGAAGAATGAGAAGAGGAGGAGAAAATGAGGAAATGGGGCCAGAAGCCAGCCAGATACAGAGGCAGCAAGAAAGTCAAAAAAGGTATAAAGCCCCTAGGCCAAAGTTAGATAAAGAGAAACAAGTGAATTTAATTTAGAAGAGCTAGCCAGAAATGTGCCTCATAGGCTGAACCTTTAAAACTAATAATAAGTCTCTGTGCCATGATTTGGGAGTTGGTTGGTGACCCAAAGAAAGAGCCTGGTACATTAAATCACTAGGACTACAGGGGGCCTTGCAAAGACTAGTGAACTTGTTTCAGGAGTCTCACAAAATGAAAGTGAAGACAGAAGAGAGCTCACGGTGGACACTGGCTGCTTTGTAGCTGTATATTGAATATATGGGACCAGGTTTGTTGATGGTTTGTCTGAGGAATCGCAGAGGAAGAAAGGAAAGGGAGAGCCGGAGATAGAATGATTGCCTTTGATACTTGCTCAGAAGGAAAACTAGGGGCATCAGGCCTCTTCCATACGTTATATGTGACATTGTTTAGGCATGCAAGCTAGTTAAGCTAGCATTTCCATTTAACTGAGGAGTTCGGGAGAGAGATATGGCAAGAGACGTGGATTTGGGAACTTGGGCACGTAGGCTGTGTTTGAAGCTCTACCATGCTGTGAGGGTGGATAGGGAAAATGATCAAGAACTAAGCCCTAGGAGCTGGAAAGGTGACTCAGTGGTTAAGTGTAAGTACTGCTATTCCAGAGGATGGGGGTTCGGTTCCTAGCACCCATATCAGGAGGTTCACAGCCACCTATGACTAAAACTTCAGGAGATCCAACACTCACTTCCAGCTTCTGTGGGCACCTGTATTCACATGGACACAAACCCATTGTCTTCATCACTGTTCTATTGCTGTGAAGAGACACCAAGACCAAGGCAACTCTTACAAAAGATAACATTTAATTGGGGACTTGCTTACAGTTTCAGAGGTTTATTATTGTATGGCGTAGGGCAGGAAAGCACCCAGGCAAACATGATACTGGAGAAATCACTGGCATCCCTGTATCCTGCTGATCTGTAGCAGGAGGCAGGGCTTGGTTTTGGTATAGGGTTTTGAAACCACAAAGCCCACACCCTGCGATACACTTCCTCCAACAAAGTCACACCTCCTAATCCTTGTAATCATTTCAAACAGTTCCATTCTCTGGTGACCAAGAAGTCAAATTATATGAGCCTATGGGACCACTCTCATTCAAATTACCGCAAACATACAGACACATAGATGCAAAAATAAAAATACAATATTTCTTTCTTTTAAATACAAGAACTGAGCCCCATGGCTTTCCTTTAGAAAGCAGATAATTGGGAAGGGATTAGCAAGGAAAACATACCTGTCCATGAGTCCTCCCTGAGCAGCACATTGTCCAGGGTTCCTTTACATGCCACCATAGAAATTGTTACTTTCAGAACCCTGTTCATGGAGTCCGTGAGATAACTGTCAAGAATTTTCTCTCTGGATCAGAAAGCGGGCCCGAGGACAGGGACGAGATGATTTACTTCAAACTGATTGTGTTTGTGCATACTTGTATGTGCATATGTATGTATTGTGTGTATGCATAAGTATGTTTGTGTGTGTGAGCATATGTATGTTAGTATTAGTGTGTGTGTGTGTGTGTGTGTGTGTGTGTGTGTGTGTGTGTGTGTTATGTGTGTGTTTTCCTTCAAAATACCCTGACTTGAGAGAGTGGAAGAAAATAGGAATAAAAATTATTTGTGGGTGAGAAAATATTACCAAGATCATGAGCACCCACACAAAGGAAGCCAGTCTTTCCCACACTGAACACCCAAACCTCGGTCTATCCTGCCACTGTTTCTCTGAAGTCTCTTCATTGTCACTAGTTCCCCACGTATCCTGCAGCTAAATACCGTGAGCCGTATGTTGTGTCAGTCTGTCTAAACATTTGTCACAAACAAACTTATTATTCTTCATTGCTTTCATGTGGCTGTCACTTGGCAATTTCTCCTGTTCCTCCTGGATCAAAGGATGGAGCATTCAAGGATCTCTGCAGGTAGTTCAAGTGTTACAACAGACAACTGCTTTTAGGGCAACATTTCCACTATATCAAGGTAGCCACAGACAGTGTAGGTAACACAGGGGAATGCTTCAGACTAGACAGTTGCCAGGGAAGACATGCTTTGCTTATAAACCCCATCTCTGAGGAGTGTGGGCCTCGTAAGCACTGCCCACAAAAGAACTCTGGGGATGGGGAGCAGCTCAGTGGGTAAAATGATCGCTTTGCAAGCCTGAGGACCTGACTAGATTTTCAGAACCCGAGAAAAGCTGGGCAGAGCAGCACGTGTCTGTAACCTCAGCATTGGCAGAGGTTCACATAAACTGATTCCAGGCCCTCACTGTCCAGCCAGCCTAATGCAAATGGTAGAAGACAGTCTAATGGAAACAGTGAGGTTCAGGTTTGGAGAGAGTTCTCTCTCAAATGACAACGACAATAACAAAAAGGTAGGGAAGTGATCAAAGAAAGACATGCTGACTTTAACCTGTGCCTCCATGAGTGTGAGTGTCAGCACACACATGTGAATATTCACTCATCCATACACTCCCCCGAAAGAAGATAGCAAGCTAGATGGATGGATGGATAATTAGGTAGATTATAGATAGATAGATAGATAGATAGATAGATAGATAGATAGATAGAAGGATGGATAGATAGATAGATAGATAGATGTATAGATAGATGGATGTATAGATAGATGGATGGATGGATAGATAGATAGATAGATAGATAGATAGATAGATAGATAGATAGATGAATAGATAGATAGATGAATAGATAGATAGATGAATAGATAGATAGATGAATAGATAAATAGAGGGATGGATACATAGATAGATAGATAGATAGATAGATAGATAGATAGATAGATAGATAGATAGATAGATAAAAGATAGATGGATAGAGATAGAAAGAAGATGGGATATTTGGAATGCACATGAAATCCGTAATTAAAATGTTTCCCTGCCACATGGCTTGGAGTGAGGAAGAAACCCTAGATGGTAAACCAGGGTCGTTAAAGACGCAGTGGTGGAGACCAGGTATGAAGTCCATCAGGGAGAGGTACCCATTGCCACTTCTGAGAAGTTATCATGGCGTGCACAAGTTCTAACTTCAACTCTTCCTCCCATGATTATACATACAGTCACTTCATGAACAGATAAGAACATCAAGATTTAATGAACTTTTTTATTATAAATATCATATATATTATTTTAGAATATTATACTAACACATGCTAAAATAAAGGAAAAGAACTCCGGGGTCTATCATCATGAGATACACATTTCCAGGTGTTTGGAGTTTTTTCTTTCCTTCATTTTTCTAGTAACATGTACACATGGTATGCATTAATACATTGTGTATTGCTAATCCAATGTTTAACTTTAATATTATCTTGATCCTTATTTTCCATGCACTTATACTCAAGAGCACTTGAGTATAAGATATTTCTTTGAGTCAGGTTTTACCACCATTTTCATGCATTTATCCCACTTCTAAAACACAGTGCATGGGTAGATTTCTTGGACAACATCTTTCCCAATGGAGATCAAAGTTAGGATGTATCATCCATGTGGCTCCACAAGCTTTGACCTTTTCCCTATACAATGGAAAAACAATAGGCATTAATTTTACTCACAAAGACAAGAATATCAGGTGTATTTTCAAACTTCATTGGCTCAACATCCTCCCAGTGCTAGACCAGAAAGCATCCCTGGACAGGTGCTGCGGTATCATGCTTAGGGATTAATGAAACAAACACTATTTGACATTTTTAAAATAAGATTTTCAACAGTTGCAGTATTAATATGCCTCATAATACATTTAACCAGTTCTCTCTGGATGAACCTTTAATCTCATTAAGGAATACACTTTTGACAAATCCCAAGTAGGCACTGCCACAGGGGGATTTCTGCTTTTGCCCAAAGCAAAAGGGGCTGATGTGTCACAACATAAGTAGAGATCGTCAGATTCTTGCATCCATTCCCCAGAATCAAACTAGGCTTGACGCTGAATGTGAAACATTGTCACATTTCTTCTTGAACCCTTTTGATTAAGACTGCTGTTTCCTTATCCTTTCTGCTCTATCTTAGATAGGTTTGGTAAGTAGCAGTCTATTATGCCCAAAATAAGATAAAAAAGAAATTGCAATTTTAGGTAACAATGAATCGTCTAATTTTCCCCTGGGTAAATTAGTAAAATGGATGGGAGCCGGTGACTCTAGCAGCACACACATACTCGTGCTCCTGGTGGTTGAATACTCTTCCCGTTTCACTAATTTGAGGTGCTATTTTTATCGCACATCACTCTCCCTGTACTGTCGCATGGAGAATTGCTTGCATGGTTTCCTCTACAGCCAGCTCTTCGAGCTGCTCTGAGTGTGCATTGACGCCTACATGGGAACACGAGAAGGTGGGGAACCCAGTTACCTTAAAGCCATTTACTGTAAACCTCACTGATGGAAGGGCTCTCTAGAAAGCAGCAGAAGCCTTTTTGGCCATGGCAGCCATCTTCCAGAGATTTTCCAAAATGACAAGCACAAAATAAAGAGAAATACATGTTCTCTAGGCCTTTCAGGAAACATGGAGTTGTTCCTTTGGTCACGTACATGCGTACCTACAAGAAGGGTGAAATTGTAGACATTAAAGGAAAGGGAACTATTCAAAATGGATCACCTTGAAGAGGCTACAGTGTCACTTGGCGTGGCATCATTGTAAACAAGCAGGTTAAGTGTAAGATCCTTGCCAAGATCATAGTGCTGGCCAGTTCTGTATCAACTTGACACAAACTGTGGTCATTTGGGAAGAGGGAACGTCCACAGAGAAAAAGCACCTACAAGATTGGTCTTGGGGCAAGTCTGTGGTGCATTTTCTTAATTAGTGATTGGGAAGAGTTAGCCTACTGTGGGTGGGGCCATCCCTGGCCTTGTGATCCTCAGTTTTATAAGAAAACAGGTTGAACAAGCCAGGAGGAGCAACCCAGAAGCAGCACCTCGGCATCAGCTCCTGCCTCCAGGTTCCTGCCCTGTTTGAGTTCCTGTCCTGACTTCCTTTGTTGATGGATTGTGGTGTGGAATTATGAGCTGAGATAAACCCACCCCTTCTCAAGTTGTTTATGACCACGATGTTTTATCACAGTAACAGAACCTCTAACTAAGACAGACATTTTGAGCATCGTGAGCACTCTGAGAGCCAAGACCACTTCCTGAAACAAGGAAAGGAAAGGATAACCAAGAGGAAGGCACCTGGGCTCAACTACAGCACCTGCAGTACCCGGGGAAGCACAGTTCATTCTAGCCTATACTGCTGGAGCCCATTCCCCATAAACTATAGCTTAAAGAAGAAAAAGATTGACTAAAAATCCTAGACCGTGCCTAAAAAGAAGAAAAAGAAAAAAAAAGAAGGAGGAGGAGAAGAAAAGAAGGAAGGGGGGAAAGGAAAGGAAAGGAAAGAAATGAAAAGAAAAGAAAAGAAAAGAAAAGAAAAGAAAAGAAAAGAAAAGAAAAGAAAAATTAACCACATGAGTCTTTGGAGAAACCATAACTGCTAATCTCAGAACATGGGGGAGGGGGTGATGTCATTTTTCTCATCACTGGGGCAAATTCCTGACAAGGGAAAGGAAGAGGTGTTCATTTTAACTTACAGCTGGAGAGTGCAGTCCATCATGGTGGGGGTTCTTGGGACAGCAGTCTCTTTGTGCTTGCAGTCAGGGGACAGAAAGATGAATGCTGGTACTCAGCTCCTACTTCTGTTCAGCTTGGGACCCCAGTCCCTGGGACGCCAACACCTGGGACCTCAGCCCCTGATGGTGATTCCCACTCCAATTAACCAATGGAGAAATTCCCTCAAGCACGTGCTCTGAGCTTTGTCACCTAGGTAGTTCCCAATCCCGTGAAGCTGATAAACAGCATTAATCTCACAGAATGGATAGAGGCTGCTGTCTGGGGAAGAGCAGGTCTGTCTGTCCAGTCCCCAGCACAACTTGCTTCCTGTGGTAGCCTCTGAAGTTCAAGGACATCAGCAGATGCAGCCACCTCATCTTCCCGATGCCTAGCAGATTCATCACCAATCTGGTTGTTGCCTTTCCGCTAAATTCCACAGTCTTTGCTCCCTGACAATGGCTTGAGAAACTGAATTTGAGCCTTTGGTAATTTTAATCCATCTACTTGATTTCCCTACGTTCTTTGAGCAAACCGTGCTTGGTTATGAGCCTTGCGGGGCTGGGTAGTTGTCTCAGTTGGTAAACTACTTGCCACATAGCATAAGAACCTGGGTTTGATGACTAACTATAACTGGAGATTTCTCTCCTGTTCAGAAAATCCACTTTTAGGCTTAATATTAATTACAAGCTACTTGACCTATTAGCTCAAGCTTATTAACTAACTCTTACAATTAACCCAATTCTATTATTCTATACTTCACCACGAGGCTCATGGCTTCCACCCTGCTTCTCCAGCAACTGCAAATTTCTCTCTCAACCCTGCCTTCTTTCTGCTTGTATTCAATTTGTCTTTCCTGCCTAGCTATATTCTGCCATGTCATAGGCCAAAGAAGTTTCTTTGTTAACCAATGGTAATAAGCATATTCACAGCATACAGAGGGGACTCCCACATCAACTGACCCTCATATTTACAAAGTTAGACATAGAGGCGTACAGCTTTAATGCCAGGCCTGTGGATACAAGACAGAAGTATAAGTGAGACTCATTGGTGGTCTGGTCCAGCCAATCAGTGAGTTCCAGGGTCAGTGAGAGGCTCTGGCACAAAAAATAATGTGAAGGAGCTACTGAGGATGACTGGTACCCACACATACGTATACACATGCAAATGTACATGGACATGTGGTACCCACATAGACATTAAACAAAGGCAAATGCAAGAATGATCCTCAAAAGAAGTATTATTCATTTCATCTTAAAGGCTTAAGTGAGAACTTCAGTCTATAGGTATAGATGATTATGAAGTTATTTCTCTCTGACTTTTAATTTTCAAAATGACAAATACAAATTGCACTCTATATTTAGAAAAGAAACTGAGCATTTCTCCTGTTTACCTAAAATATATAGGTAAACACACCTAGTTATTCATTTATTCAGTGGTTTAGAAGGCCTTCCTGATATGCCTTTTACTTAAGGCTTGAGTTTGCTTATGATTTTAGTTCATGTTTTTAAGAGTTTTGCTTTCCTTTTAAGATTAAGAATTCATTGAAATGACTATGTTTCCTGATTACAGGACTTACTTGAGGGTGCTGAAGGATTTTATTAGTATCTTTCTTGTTTTTTTTTTTTCACTTGGTTAGTAGTTCAGTAGGGTCAGAATTCTAGGTGGGAAGGAATTTGGAAATATTTTCTTATTATTTTTAGTGGCATCAGACACCATAGGATGCCCAACAGTATTCCCATTCTTAGCTTTTGTGTGAATTGCGTTTTGGCGTTCTGTGGTTGTGTGAATTTTTCCACTGTGTCCACTTCTCTGAAAGCCACGATACCATATCTTGTTCCAATGCTCCTTTCATTCATTGTGGTAGGACACGGTGAGGAATTCAATCTCTGCTCCACCGCAACTTCTCTTATTATACCTTCACTTGTTTCCTTCTGGGTGTTTAAGTTCCTTTTTCTGAAGCTCCATTCCATAGCTCAGGAAGATTCCCTGGGATATTGGCACTTCCAGTGTCCCAGAAGTTTCCCTCTCCCGCCCTCTTCCTTACCCATGCGGCCCTGTGTTGGTTTCGCTCCTTTCAGAATTTTGCTCATACTGTTTCAATCTGATTGATAACTTCTGAATTATACAGCCATATTTTAGGTTTTCAAAGGGCTCTTCTGATCTCTGCATATTCCATCTTTACAGTGTCTGTTCTATGTAAGATAGGGCATCTTACACCATTTCCAAGGGTATCAATGTACATTTAAAGTTTCTTAAAATTTAATCTGAATTTTACAAGATGACTTTAGCCTTTTTGTTCATGTTGGGTTTTACTCTTCCTACTGAGTGCTTTTTTTTTTTTGAGTTTCTGCTTATTATTGGCTCAAATTGAAGAGACCTGATGTCATTATGATATTCCCCCACTCACAAGACCAGTCTCTGCTCAGCACCGTTTTCCCAGGTGTGTCCTTGTTGGGTCACCCCTCTTATTTATTTTGTTCATTTTATTCTTTTTTTTTTGATATCTTTTTCTGGTTTAGCTAGACATCTTAAGACATCCAGGACTTTTCCATGCCTTGGTTTCCCCCTGACTTCCGCTTTCGAGTCATGCCTCGGATCATTTTTCTTTCCCACTGATGTCAACATGGGCCTTTCCACCCTCTGTGCAGTTGGCATCCCTGCGTTGGGATTGGGAGGGACCAGACACTAAGAGCTCCTCAAACTTATTTGTTTTCCTGGTAAATAGACCTTAACATAGGATATTTCTCTTCCTATTCATGATCTTCTCTCTCTTCTCCTGCAGACATATGTACCCCCAGACCCCCACAAGCTTCCACATGCCCTGACCGCAAAGGAATGACCTGATCTTCATGCCTTATTTAGGAGCATGTCCTTGTCCCTAACCTCAGCAGCACCCTGCAGAGTTACTTGAGATTTTATCAGTTAGGTTTACCCATCAACATGTCCTTCAACCCAGTTTGGTTTTTAGTGCTGCCAGCAAAATGCTACCCCAGTCTTTGTGTGAATTGTGCAGTCTTTGCTTTTCTGAAGAGTTTTGATGTGTATGATTTCCTCTTCTCCACAGGCCTTTAGTGAGAGCCTAGGGCTGCTAGGCCAGGATATTTTAAAAGATGCCATTTGCGATGGAAGCTGAACTGGCCTTACCATGCCCCAAATCTCCCTCTTAATTTCCCAAAGTGCTCTGTTTTGTAAAGTCTGCCACAACGCAGCAATTCTCAATTTCTTAAGAAAACAACGTGGACATTTGCCCTTTCCACCGATTAAGCAAATTCACATACAACTTCTGCACTTGGCTTCAGGCTCAGTAATCCAGTGATTGGCTCTGTTCCATGTCTGCGGTGATGAGAAATGTGAACTAGGCTGACTGAGCGTGCTCGCTGCTGAGAGCCGCGCGGCAGCATTGATACTGCCATTATTTATTATTTACATATTTAATGACCTTATTGATATCATGTGCTGTTAGCACCACTAATTATAACACAATGAACATAATTTATAAACACAGTGCACGGTGATATACATAATCAAGCATGAGCGGCAATACCTGGAGCAGCTGCCTCCTCCCCTCCGGGAGGCCTATCCTGTGAGAGCAAGCCATCAGCTCACAGAGCCTTTAAAGTAAAATAAAAATATTTTAATGAATTAGAAACAGATTGTGGATAACATGTGTGATGCTGCCTCGATATAAATCCAACTGATGGTTTTATGAGAGTGGTGTGGTTCCCTGTCCTTGGAACGCCACAAGACATTCACAGGGACTCTCCGGTCTAACTTCACAGTTGGATTTATTGTGCAGGTCACCTTAAGAGGCTAGAGGATCCCAGGAAAATGGCATGGTACCAAAGAAGAGAAGAGGGTGTAACTGGGGTTCCACTTGACCTTGAAGTCTAGAAAATGTGGTACACAGAAATCAAAACACTTTTTGTTTAAATCTGGAGACAGAGAATTCAGGAGTAGTTGTGTGAGAAAAGACATGCCTGGATAGACTACATTTCTGGTCAACCATCCAAAGGAACAAAAATAGTGCTTTGACCTCTTTTGCCAGAGTCACTAGGCATTTAGAGAGGCCACAGAATTTGGCCACAGAAAGCTGTTCCTACTCTCTTCATTACATATGCTCATGGTGTGTGAAACATATTCATCACTCAATAATATCACCAAGGTGCCGATGACATCAATGAAATGCTATTTGTGTTTTCATACTAGTAGGTTTTTAAATAGTGTTGATTTCTAGTTGCTAATCAACCGCTTTTGGAAGAGACAGCTCATTTGTTTCCTGGCTGCCCATACTCAAATAACACAGAAACTATGTTTATTTGTTTTAATTCTTGGCCTTTTAGCTTAGGCTTCTCATTAACCAACTCTTACATCTTAAATTAACCCTTTCTATTATTCTGTATATGGCCACACGGCTATGGCTTACTAGGTTAAGTTCCAGCCTCTGTTTCCTTCAGCAGCTACATGGCGTCTCTCTGACTCCACCTTCTTTTCTCCTCTATCTCTGCTTGGAATTCCCACCTTGCTCTATTCTGCCCTGCATAGGCACAACACAATTTCTTTATTAACCAATGGTAACAAAACCCATTCACGGTATACAGAAGGGGAATCCCACATCAAACCACTTTAATTTAACTAATATTATTTTACATATTACAGATAACTTCAGAATGATGTGCGGTGTTCAGCCAGTCACTTCATCTAATCAGGTCTCATAATGGTTTCACTTCAGGGTACCTGCATATCAAGAAGACAAACAGCTATGCCCACTCTCACTCCAGCTGTTGGATTGGCCAGTCATTATTGTCAACCTGACCAGTTTTAGACCTCCTAGGAAATACTGTACATCTGTTTCCCAGAGCGCTTCCAGATAGAATTAATAAACTTCCCCGTACACAGGTGGCACCAGAGTCCTGAACTGAATGAACCTGGGGAAAAGGAGAAAGCCAGGTGAACACAAGCATTCTTTCTCTGGCTTCTGATGCACCCAGATGTGAGGAAGTGACTGCCCACAGCCACAGCTGCTGCTGTCTGCTGCCTTCAAGTCTTCCCTACCATGGGACTGGGTCCTCAAACTGTGAGCAAAACCAAAGCAAAACAAACTCCTCCTCCTTTCCTTCCTAAGAGAAAGATACCCACTGCAGATGTTCCGTGCTGTGTATTCTGGTGGCAAATCCTCCCTCTGTGCACACATCTTCAGGGCCTTTCTCATTGCTCACCCCTGAGTCGGCCCTTCCTCTTTTGTCACAGTCTCCTCAAATCTGCTGTGTCTGTGTGTAACTCTTTTCCCCCATTCCTCAAAGGCTCGAATGACAGCAGCTACCTTCAAGTTTAAAATTAATGTGATTTCTAGCAGCAAGACATATTTCTCCCAGGAAGCATTTTCTTGGTAGAAGAGTGTGAAATTTCCCTAAATATGTATATACCGGAGTGTGCTGCTCCTTTGTCTATCAATCTCATCCCAAATGTCATGGTATTATTTTACTGTATTTTCTAATTCCCCATTTGAAAATATTTGCTCAGCTAAATTGTCCCTTTATTAATGGGAACATTTGTTCTTTAGGGTTTTAAATTCTTTTAAAATTTGATGTGTCTATCTGCATGTATGTATGTGTACCACATGAGTAGAGGCCTGGAGAGGCAAGAAGAGGGTTTCTGATGCCCTAGAACTAGAATTACAAAAGGTCATGAGCCCTGAAGTCTGTGCTGGGAAGTAAAACCAGGTTCTGGTGTAGGAGTTCCTTCTGTTTGTGTGTTGCTTTCGTTGGTTAATGAATAAAGAAACTGCCTTGGCCTAGTTGATAGGGGAGAATTTAGGTAGGCGGGGAAGACAGAACTGAATGCTGGGAGGAAGAAAGCAGAGGGAGAGAGACACCATGGAGCCACCAGAGATAGACATGCTGAATCTTTCTCGGTAAGTCACTGCCATGTGATGATACACAGATTAATACAAATGGGTTAAATTAATATGTAAGAGTTAGCCAATAAGAAGTTAGAGCTAATGGGCCAGAAGTGTTTTAATTAAGACAGTTTCTGTGTGGTTATTTTGGGTGTAAGCTAGCTGGGCGGCCGGGAACCAACAAGCGGGCCCTCCTTGCAACAAGGGTCTTTGGAAGAGCATCAGGTGTTCTTAATCACCGAGCCAGCTCTCAAGCCCCAAGGTTTCTGAGTTCTTTAGGTGTTCTAGATGTCAGCGCCCTGCCTGAGAGGAACACCTGGAAGATCCCCTCTCCTGCTGGGGTCTACATCTTTACTGTGCCTTTGCCCTGCCTGAGAGGAACACCTGGAAGATCCCCTCTCCTGCTGGGGTCTACATCTTTACTGTGCCTTTGCCCTGCCTGAGAGGAACACCGGGAAGATCCCCTCTCCTGCTGGGGTCTACATCTTTACTGTGCCTTTGCCCTGCCTGAGAGGAACACCTGGAAGATCCCCTCTCCTGCTGGGGTCTACACTGAGAGGAACACCTGGAAGATCCTCTCCTGTTGGGGTCTACATCTTTACTGTGCCTTTCGATGCACAGAGCTTTCCTGACTTTTCCTACAGTAACGGGATCTGAGCATCAGACTTGTACACACGAGCCAAGCACTCTGTCACCGGGCTCCGTCTTTGACCATCTTATTTTCCCTCATCACTTTTGAAACAGGAGCTCACTAAGTCATTGTGTGGGTCTTGAACTTGCAATCCTCCTACCCCAGTCTCCTGCGTGGCTAATGTTTTAGGTCTGTACAATCAGGCCCTCCTTGGTTCTAACTTGATCCACTCTCATTTGCCTGTTCTTACTTACTATGAGAATCCTAATCAGAAAGTCAAATTATCCCTGTTCGTAGATTATAAATCCTGTACAGAAAAGATCTGGGAGAATATGTTTTAGTTAGTGTCTTTATTGCTGTGAAGAAACACCATGACCTTGGCAACTCTTATAAAGAAAACATTTAATTGGGGTTCACTTATATTTTCAGAGGTTATCATTATCATCATGTTGAACATGGCAGTGTGCAGGTAGACATAGTATTGAAGAGGGAGCTGAGTCTCATACATCTTTCAGGCAAAAAAAAGTTGACAGAGACACCGCGCAGTATCCTGAACACAGAACACCTCAAAGCCTACCGGCACATTGACATACCTCCTCTAACAAAACCATATCCACGCCAGCATAGCCACATCTCCTAATAGTGCCACTCCCTGTAAGATTATGGGGGCCAATTACATTCAAACTGCCATGTTATCTATCTGAAGATTCTGTAATGTGATATTTTCAGCCAACTGGCGGGATACAATATCAGCACACAAAAATCAATAGTCTTTCTGTATGCCCATAACAAACTTACTGAGAAAAAAAATTAAGGAGGAAAATCCCGTTCCTAACAACTTCATTCAAAAAGTAAAGTATCTAGTAATACATCTAACCTAAATGAAGAGATGAAAGACCTCTACAATGAAAACCATGAGACACCAAATGAAGAAATAATAGAGACACTAGAATATGGAACAACCTCCCATGTTCATGGATTGGCAGAAGGAATGTTGTGAAAAGTGGCCACACCACTAAATAGGACACACTGTTTGGGTGCAATTTCAAGTCAATACTCCAATGACATTCTTCACAAAAATAGGGAAAAAACCCTAAAATTCATATGGAAGCACAGATATGGCTAAGTCAGCTCTAAGTGCAAATACTAACACTGGGGGTATCATAATATCCAGCTTCAAACTGTAATGGTGGAAACAGCTTGGTACAGGCACAAAATAGATTCAGATTCAACAGAATGTGACGAAGAACCCAGGAACAAACCTATACAAGTACAGCTTCCTAGTCTTCGACAAAAGTATCAAAGTCTTTGGTGGGGAACAGAGAGGACCCTTTGAAGTGTTGATGAATATCCATTTGTGGAAGAGTAAAAGTAGATCCTATCTCTCACCCTGTACCAAAGTCAACTCAGAATGCATCATGGATCTTAATGTAAAAACTGAAACTTTGATGTTACTGTAGGAGAACAGATGTGCCCCAAACACCCATTTACAGGTTTATCCACTAGACTGAATGATGTCCTGAAATTTCTAGGATTCTCCAGCAGAACGATGAACATGATTTCCCCATGGAAACCTTCACAGCCAACCTCCTCATGGAACAGTGAGGCAGCCATGGCTCTTCCCGGAATTAGTAGGCGTATGCAATTCCACTGTGCTCAGTTTTCCTTCTGCACTCCTGTGACGTAGACAGACACAGCACGAAGAAGTCTGTAGAAGAATTCATTCACTGTATTTCACAGATATTTCTTATTTGAAATGGGGGAAATTTTTACTTTGTTTAATGACTAAGTATTCATGAGCTAATTTAGTAACTCTGAACAAATCTCGTAAATGGCATCTTCCAGCTAAAATGTTCAAAGCGTAAGGTGCCAGTCTATAAAACACATGCTCAGTCAGAGTGCGCCTCTTCTTTTACTGGAAAGCATTGTTTCCATATCTGCAGAAAGTTCCTGATAGGTCAGGGACCAGCACATTCCCAGATGCCTGGCAGCACTGTATAGAACTGCTCCTATCAGGCAATATTGTTACACAAAGGGCATTTTTATGCGGCTTAGTCAAATATCAAAACACTAGAGATGCTTTCTAGACACAGTACATTTTATTCCACACACCTAAGCAAATAAGAAATGCTGGGTGACCAGCTAAGTGGCTTAAATAGCACACCAGCTTTTGTTACAGTTGAAAACATATGAGTCTCTCAGAAAGCTTATTTGGCTCTCTGAAATACTGGTCCTCTCGCCCAGAGAAAGGAGTGCAGTCCCAGGCAAAAAGGCAGGTAATGCTAAGTAAGTTGCAGGCAGCAGAGCCCAGCGCGCAAACCATGCAGTCATTACTCACTGGCCCCATCTCTCCGCAGTGACCCCGGAGACATTTGGAAGTTAGAACATGGCTCAGGATGTCTTTACATGCCTTTACTTCATGTCACTTCCCTTAGCTAAGAGCAGAAATAGATGTCTGCTGGGGATCAGGAAATGGAACCAACCAGATGTGCACAGGATGGATTACTTTTACGTACCCCGGAGAATTGCATTGACAATGTATTAAAATGAACTTATCTTTAAAATTAGCTTGATTAATAACAATATGTAAAGTGAGCTAGGATTTCTAGGATATAAGAACACTACAAAGACTGTGTTGGAGTTAGTTAGTCTCAGGACACCCGCATGGTTAAATTTCCAGCCCCTGGGTGATCTAGTGAGGGAGAATAGGATCCTTCATGGAGCTGGCTCAAGTTCATCCAGAACATTTTAGAAAGTGGTGGAATGATAGAATTGAAGCAGTCATGGGATAATATTTCTTATTCCTTGTCTTTAGGGATTGTCATGTTGGGTAATGACATTTTTCTTGGACCCAGAGCTGGAGGTTTGTGGTTGGACCCGTGACTGGACACATTCCATATAATATGGAAGGACTCACTAACACTACCACCTGCTGCGTCCTCGGTGTTCTGTAATACACGAATGGTTTCTCAAAACAAATTTCCAGTTAACACATGCTTTGTCCAAATATGATCACAAAGCACCAAGTGATATTACCATTTAATTAAATTGTAAGAGCATGCAGAAACATGTCTTCATAGGCGGAAAAAGTGAAAATTCACGTGGTACTTGCCTAATGACAAAGATCTACATATCTGGAAATTGCATGTTTTCCTGGCATCATATGGACCGAGCATTTTTGTGAAACAAATTCATGGCATGTCATCTCCATAGTTGTTTACATTCTAGAGCTAGACCGTTCATTTTCCTAGTTTCTGTCCATGTAAACAATCTTTGGTTGTCCCCACAGTGACAAGCAGAGAGAGGGGCTTCCAGGGGAATGAGACAGCACATGGTGTCCCAGTGGGTAAACCCAAGCGCTGGGTCTCACAGCCGGGTGCCAGTGTCTTATTTCCTATTTTCCAATAAGAAAACTACCTGGTATTGTATGTGATGAATTTTTCAGACTATGTGATTCCTAAAAAAGCAGGTACTCAAAACCTCTTTTCAGTTTGAGAGCTTACATAGATGCCCTAGGAAAGACAAGACAGAGAGAGATGCAGAAGCCTTGAGTGAACACATCTTTGAAGAAGACACAGAAATGGGCAATCTGGGTGTGCAAAGATGCTCCAGTCAGTAGTAATCGGGGAAACGCAGATCAAGGCTACACACAGCATCACACCCCTTACCCCCTAGGGTGACTGCTCTCGGATGGTCAGCAGACAAACGTGGCCAAAGGCCTAGAGAAAAGACAATGATTGTGGGCCATCAGTGGGAACGCAGATTGGAGCAGTCATTTTGGATAACTATGAGAAATTAAAAGTAGAGCTATCCCCTGACTCAGCCATCCTACAGAAATAACCTTGTCACAAAGGAAATGAAATCACCCCCTTGAAATCACCCCTTGCAACGCCCCTGGGTGTTGCAGAGGTGCTCATGACAGCCAAGTCAAACACACAACTGATGGTTCTACTGGGAGACAAATGAGCAAAGACACACGTGCACTGTACAATGCAGGCAGAGAATGAGCCTTGCCATTTACTACAGCATGGAGGAAACAGGAGAACTTTATACTGTAGTGTGAGAAGACAGACACAGAAGAAATCACTGCATGTGGTCTCACATGTGTAGAACCACAAACCCCAATACAAACACACAGGGCTAGATAACAAAGTAATGGTCACCAGGGATAAGGGTTAGGGAGGAACGTGAAGGGGACATACCAGGACACATGCCAGATGAAGATGATGGGTAAGAATTAGTCATGCTATTGGGATTTGTGATAAATAAGCAGATTTTAGCTGTTCTTGTACGACTGAAAAGGTCAGCCGTTTGAGATGAGTATGTCAATTTCCTTGAATGCCAGTAACTGTTTTGTAAGTCGGTATCCTATAACATATGATGTATAGCTTGAAATATAGAATAAGGGCTACGGAAAAGTTCATTGGGTAAAAACTTGCCAGACAAGGATGAGGTCCTGAATTCTAATCCTCAGAACCCACATAAAATTCCAGGTGTGGTCCCAAGCTCATCTGTAACCAAAAGCTGTGTGGAGTGGAGGCGGGGAACGCTGGGACGTGTCGGCTGTCAGTCTACGAGAAAGTCAAACTCTAGGTTCAAGGAGAGATACCTTGTCAATAGGATAAGGTTTATATTGACAGAGCACCCGATGTCCTCATCTGGCCCTGTATATGACACGCTGTCATGGGCATGTGTACCAACAGTCCTACATGCTCATGCACCATACATCACACATATACAATTTTAAAAATACAGAATAAAGTGTAGCTTAAAGATACTAAAATAAGAAACTCAGTATTTGATGTGAAATTATTTGAACAAAAATTAACTGGAAAATAAAGGTAAGCTTTTGGATTCAGTAAAACAAACACTTGCCCTTGGGCAGCCTCATAGGGTTTGATAAAATCCGTGAACAGTAAAGCAATGCCTTAGGTAATTGCAAGAGTAGTTTCTTCGGTGTGCTAGACAGGCAATGGCGATACCTCACAGAATCGTGAAACCAAGGGACAAGGCTAGGGTGGAAATGGGGTGGCAGGGTGAGCATGATGATGCTGGGCGCTGTGAGCCCCGATAGGGACGCAACCCATCATCTCTTTCACGTACCAAGTGGGCAGGGCTGAGGAGCAGACAGAGCGCTCCCTGGAAGCTGACGTGTCTCCCATCACTCAGCGGGTGGCCTCGGTCGTTTGGATGGGAGTTTTGTGTTCTCACCCATTGAGCCTCACTGGCCCAAGCAGGTGGAATCAGTTTCCAGAGGAAGTATGTCCACATATGTGGCTGCAAAGTCCAAGATGTGCATCAGCATTGGAGTAAAAATATGTGTTCATTGTCATGAAATCGATAAGGAAGAGAAAGAGGCGAGGAGATATGAATATGTTAAAGTGCAGGAAAGGGCAGGGGAACCCAGAACTAAAAGGAAATGAGACAAAAGTTCTTTAAAGTGTATTTGGAAAGAAAAATAGCGAGAGGATCCATAGATGTGTGTCAGACTCCTGATATCCAGGGCAAGCTGACACAGCACCGCGACATCCTCAGACCCAGGGGCTCATTCCTGCCTCTTCCATGAGTGGAGGCAGCGCACAGTCCTGCAGCACCCAGCATAGCCATCCGTGGCTCTAAGTGGCTGTGAGAGAAGCCAGAGATGGAACTCAGAGCTGCCACACCACGACTCCTCGCAAGCCGTCTGTCTGAAGCAATGGAAATGAACTGTGTTGACTCTTCCTTTGAAACAGCCTGTCATGTTCGCCACTGTCGGCAGGGCTCTGGCCACTTTTCCCTCAGCCCCTCACCCATGTAAGTAAGACACATGACTCGTCGTCGAGACACACGGAGCATCCTTCCTGGGACCACTCTGGATCTGGCATCGCTTCCTTGATATCCTTCATCCAATCACTAAGCATCCATATCCATGGGTTCCTGATAGTACCAGAGACACTGGGCCACCCAGACCCCACAGCCACACAACCTTACAGTCTAGGCTGCAAACAAACCAGCCTACGAGGGTCATTTCTGTGGTATAAAGATTCAAAGAATTACATCAAAAATTAATTGTCACGGACGAAAATTACTGAAACGTGATGGAGTTAGAGTCAGATGGTTTCTCTGAACTCCTGTAGTTCCAGGATCCTAATTTTTCCCGGCATAATTTTAAAGATTAACATTCTTTCCCCTCCCCACCCCCAAGGAGAGCTGATCACTTATGGAGATTTATGTCCATCATCTTCAGGAGCAGCTCCGAGTCAGGGTGGATATTTTTTACATAAGTGTAATTATATGTAAGTGCTATAATTTAATTACCACGATTCCATCCCTATTGATTTCAGATACTCACTTAGAGCCCACAGACATGGCTGTGTGAGGCAGACAGACAGGATCATCTGTTCCGAGGCCCACAGTTGCAGATGGAATGTGGGAAATGTGGGAAAGACCACTGGTTAAAGAACCTTGGCGGGGGTGGAGTGGGAGGGGGGTTGTTCTTCCAGGAGAGGCTACGGTAGCGATTTTAAATTAAGGGCTGATCTTCAGGTAGAAAGGACAAAATACAGCATGGCTGTAGGAGGCTGATAGGCAACATTTGAGAAAAATACACACAGAAGGTTAAATACACAGATAGAAATTAAATATCAAGATGTAAATAGATGCATAAACCTTAGCACTGGAGAAAAGCATGATAGCAGCAGCCACTCACGAATGTGGGCGTCAGTGTGGAAGCAATGAAGATTCTACTTGTCAGGATGCACACTAACATGGCTACCAAGGCATCTCTTGGAATAAGAGGTTAAGCTCACATTGTCTTCTGGTTGGAGAAAGTGACCCTGGAAGCAGCTCTCTCAAGAGAAAGTTCCACCACACAACTGCGAGGTGCTCTTGGTGCCTGGGCAGCATCTGGAAGGGCATATTTCAGATTTCACATGTTTTGAGACCATTATTTTAAGCCTGGGAAACACCTCAGGCTGGTAGGGGGAGAGCAGGATTTTTTTTTTACAGGATACAATCATTGCTACTGTGGGGGAAGACAGTCTGTCACAGCCAGAACTAGGATATCTGAATACAAGGGTTCTTGTACCCCACTGCTAAAGTTCCAAGATCATAATAAAATAAATATATAACTGAGTGTAGTGGTGCATGCCTTTAATCTCAGCACTTGCAAGGCAGAACTTGTAGGTTTGAGGCCAGCCTGTTGTATGTAGTGAGCTTCAGGACAGCCAGGACTATATAGAGATGTCCTATTCCTCAATAGATAGATAGGAAGATAGATAGATAGATAGATAGATAGATAGATAGATAGATAGATAGATAGATAGATGAATTGATAGAGGGATGAATGGATAGAATATATATATGGATAGATTGAGAGATATAGATAGATAGATGATAGATAGATGAGATACCAATACCTAAACACTTTCTCTTTTATTATTATTATTATTTATTTTTTTATTTATTAAAAATTTCCACCTCCTCCCCGCCTCCCTTTTCCCTCCCCCTCCCCACCTCCTCCTCTCTCTCTAGCCTTAAGAGCAGTCAGGGTTCCCTGCCCTGTGGGAAGTCCAAGGTCCTCCCCGCTCCATCCAGGTTTATAAAGGTGAGCATCCAAACAAACCAGGCTCCCTCAAAGTCAGTTCATGCACTAGAATAAAAATCCAGTGCCATTGTCCCCAGTTTCTCAGTCAGCCTTCTTTACCAGCCACGTTCAGAGTGTCCATTTTGATCACATGCTCCATTGCTTCCAGTCCAGCTGGCCTTGGTGAGCTCCCATTAGATCAGTCCCACCGTCTCAGTGGGTGGACACACCCCTCGTGATCCTGACTTCCTGAAATAGAAGAAAAACATGTAAAACTTATGACAAAGATGAAGAGTCACAGATGAGTAAACAATTTTTAAAATTGCTACAAATATCTTTATTTACTCAATATTATAAAAAATTTTAACTGAATAAGAATTCCATATAGAAGAATCTACAAAAATCATCTGATAAAAGACAGTGAGCTATTGGAGACAGAACGTACAACCTTCAGTTAGCTTCTGCTTCTAGGTTGGAGCTGTAAATACAATACGATACAAAGTAGTTTTATATAAATGATTCCCCAGCTCGCACAAATTCTATCTGGTCAACAGCTGCGAGGCTTTGCACTGAGTAATAGCAGTGAATTTTGGTGTGTGTGTTAGAAGATCTTCTCGAAAGGGTAATATTAATTACAGGAGTAAAACTTTCATTCAAAATTGATGGTTTTATTGCTAGACTACTGGTGGGTTTTTAATTCATATTTATTAATTATATCTTGAACTCCCCCATGAGGTATCCTGGACCCTGGACAGATTTCTGATTAAATGTTTCATGTAAGTAATAAATGTGTTCAGTCTTCCTTTGGCCTCTAGTGTTTACAGCCAGGGCGGTGTGGTGGGAACTCTCAGAGTCAATGCCCACAAGTGGTGTGCGGTTCAGTCATCCTCACTGACCCGAGTGCTGTAATGACAGCTTTCTGTGGATTTGATGACACATCTGTGAAACTGAATCCAATAACAAGAGCACCCTTTGTGGTCCAGATAGGAGCCACAGAATCATCTGGAAAGTTTAGAATCAGAAATAAGGTCTCAGTAGAAGAGCAGACTGAACATAAGTTGTTTGTAGCTAGTGGTGTTAACCTTAGCCTGCTCTAGGGGACCCAGTCTAATCAAGTTTCATTAACTTTTCTCTGTCTTGCAAACCCATGAGTGCGCACACACACATGTAACATGAGGACCTGCTTGTTGGGGTTTCTGTCCTGCCTGGTTCCCACAGTCATTAGGTCCCAAAGAATCACACAGAAGGTCTACAAAAGTTATAAAACCGATTGGCCCATTAGCTCAGGCTTCATATTAGTTCTTATAACTTATATTAGCCCATTATTCTAGTATATGTTAGCCACATGACTCAGTACCTTTTTCAGTAAGGTAGGTCGCATCCTGCTTCTTCAGTATCTGGACAGGACTGAGAAAAGATCTTCCTTCTTCCCAGAATACTCCTGTTCTCATTGCCCTGCCTCTACATCCTGTCTGGTTGTTCCACCTATACCCCCTGCCTGGCTACTGGCCAATCAACGTTTATTTAAAACATGATTGACAGAATACAGACAATTCTCCTGCAACACACACACACACACACACACACACACACACACACACACAGAGTGTTTCTCTAGCCTAGCCCTGATTGACTGTCAATGAGCACAGGGTGTGTGGTAACAAGTCTCAGAAGAATTAAGCAGGTGTAGAGCTGGTTGGCTGCAGACTCTTGAAGAATTATTAGTAAGGAACATACAGAAAAGCTGGGTTGCCTTGAAGAGCTCTTGGTAGAAAAAAGGTGCTAAGGGCATGTCTCTTGGGGGCTCAGGGAGAAATAGACACATTGTCTTGGTCACTGCTCTATTTTCTTGAAGAGATACCATGAACAATGCAATGCTTAGAAAAGAAAGCACTTAATTGTGGCCTTGATTAGAGCTTGAGAGGGTTAGTCTGGTCACCATGGCAGGAAGCAGACAGGCATGGTGCTGAACCGTAGCTGAGAGCTTTCCTTTCTGATTCTCAGGCAGTAGGCAGAGAGGAGAGAATGGCTGATGTGGGCTTTTGGAACCTTGAAGGCCACCTCCTCCAACAAGGACACACCTCACAATCCTCCATAAACAGTTTATTGACTGGGGATGAAGCATTCAAACCTGTGAGCCTGTGGGGATCATTATCAGTCAAACCACCACAGCCATATCACTGCTAAGTGCCTCTGCTTTCTATCCAGTCTAGTCTTTGTACCGTCCTTCCTTTCCCCCTTCCCTTCCTCCATTTCCTTCCTTTCTTCATTACATTCCTCTAATGTTCTTTCCTTTTTCTTTTATTGTATTCTTGCCTCTCTTCCTTCTATTCTCCCCTTTCCTCTCTCTCTTTCTTTCCTTCCTCCCTTCTTTTTCTCCTCATCCACACCAATTCTTCTTCTTCATCTTCCTTTCTTCCTTTTTGTGTTTTTGTTTCTGTGGCGAGGTCTTACCTTTTGTGGTAACTTGAATGTAATTGGCCACCATAAGCTCAGAGGAAGAAGCACTATTAAGAGATGTGACTTTGTTGGAGTGAGTATGGCCTTGATGGAGGAAGTGTGTCACTGTGGGGCCTGCTTTGAGGTTTCTTATGCTCAGGACACCGTACAGTGCCTCAGTTGACTTCATGTTGCCTGCAAAATCTAGGACTCTCAGCTACTTCTCCAGCACCGTGTTTGCCTGCATGCCACCATGCTCTTCACCAAGCTGATAATGTACTGAACCTTTGAACTGCAAGCTGCCACATCAATTAAATAGTTTCCTTTATAAGAGTTGCCATGGTCATGGTGTCTCTTCAGAGCAATATAAAACCCAACTAAGACACCGTGCATCCTCATATTGACTGTCCTGTCATTCTTCAGAATGCTAGAATTGTAAGCAGTCACGTCTATGTTCAGATTTCCTTTGCAAGGTTTAGTACCAGACAGAATCAGCCTTTTGTCCCAAATCCTCCAGTAGCTGCTGGTCCCTCAGGGGAAAAGGTTGGGTACTTTTGCTGGCCCACCAAGCCCATGAGAACTGCCCACTGTTAGCTGAGACCTCACTTATTTCCCTCTTCCTGTTCCTCCACCACCTATTACTCCAGCCTCCCTGGTCCTCTGTTCTTCTTGACCATGCTGGGGAGTTACTCTGGAGTTCCTCTGTCCACCATGTCCTTCCCCAGGGCTGTACTCTCTCTGGGGGCTCCAGAACATAATTCCTGTTGCCCTCCTGGTTTTCGAAGCCATGAGCAATCTTCAGGATTCCTTGTCAACAGATGCTTTACCCAGTTGCCTCATCACTCACCACATGGCCTCCCATGGAGTAGTAAACACAGGATTTATGAATTATGAAACTTGGCCCCAGCCACAGTCTGAGTCTTTCTTGTGACAGCATCACGGTGTAGGCATCTGCCTTGTGCTCTTTCAGCCACTCCTTGCCCACCAGGACATACCGTCCTCTCTCAAACTGTGAGTGAAAAAGATAAAAACTCCCCTTCTTTAGGTTGCTTTTCTCCATATATTTTAATCACAGCAACAAGAAATAAAACCAATACATACAATCTCATAATATATGTAATCACATTGACAGGTGCAGTTGTTACATCCATGAGGTCGGAGAGCACTGGCCTAGGTCACTGGGAGGTAAATCTGTCGCAAAATGAGAACCAATTCGCTGGGAGGTGATTCAAAGATCAGAATCTTAGGATTTGTTAACATTTAAACGTCTAGGAGAATTTTCTTCCCAAGAACATGCCTTGGACTGGACTCTTACCCTTTCTACAATGTGAAGTTGACTTTATCTGGAAATAGAGACTTTGTGAAGAAGATCATTCAGTTAGGATAAGGCCATGAAACATGGTTCTACCGATCAGTACTGGACTCCAAACAGAAGTCATGGCGCACAGAGACGAAGGGACAATGGAGACAACGGCAAATGAAGGGGAGGAGTGGAGTGGCACACCGACAACCCTTGATGCTGGAGGCAAGAGGAGGACATGGAACACGTTTTCCCTAGAATTGGATGAAGTACATGCAAGCTCACATCTTGATTTGAGCATTGTGTTGTTTGAAGGCACCAAGTTTGTTATGCTTTGGAAGTGAATACGGAGAAGTACCAGAATAGGCAAGTATTCTGCTTGTGATGGAAAAGGAGGCAGACTGCTCATCCGTTTAGCACGGACCCCTGAATCCAGACCAGAAGATTGGAAATATATTGTCTAGGAGATCACAAATCTTGAATTTTATGGCCTTGAGAGTGCTCAGTATCCTGGGTGTTATCCTTCTAGCCCCTAGAACACTAACTCTTTGGTCTCCTTGAAAGACATTAGAGGTGTTTTACTCTTCCTTTATAGACAAAGCACTTAATGAGATGAATGCTTGCATTGCTGGTGCTCCTGGAAGGTAAAGAGTGTCAGACATCCAGGGAGTTTTCAAAAATCGGAAATGTAGGCATTATTTACTTCCCTGAAATGACTAAAATCTCATATTGGTAATAAAACAACATTAGGTGATTCTTATAGGACTGAAATTGTACAAAACATGTTCTCTGGTTACACTGAGTCAAATTGAAAAATTAATAACAAGAATTTACATGAAAATCCCTAAGCATTTGAAAATTAAGTAATACATATTTCAGAGTAAAGTACAGACCAAGGAATAACTTATAAATTAGTAAAATATCTTAACTAAAGCAAATAAACTGCCATTTCCAAAATGTGTGGGATGCATTAAAAAATAGTATTCTGAGAAAAATTTCTGTCATTAAATACCTACATTAATAAATAAAGTCTCAAATCAATTACCTAAGTTTCCTTGTTAAAAATATAAAAAACTCAGAAAGAGGCAACCCATTCCTGGTACTGGGAGTTTATTTGCTAGCACATAATATCAAATAGGGGCATTGACACCCTCATTATATGACAATATCATTTAAATTCCTTTTATTTATCTTATTTATCTATATATTTTAGGAAGCTTCTACAGTAGTAAGTTTCTATATGGATTTTCAAAAGTCCTTAGGGTAGTCCTCTCTCCCCTATTGACCCCTACACCCTGGACCCCAGGCCCTTCCCATTAATCTCCTATTCTAATTTTCCCTTTATCCTTTTATAACACCACATTCTATTTCCCCTTCTATAAAAGACTCTCTCCTCCATCCCGATCGCTTACCACATACTTAAGCTCTGTAGTTATTTGGTCTGAAACTCACTTAAAGCTCAAAAGACAAGATTCACATATTTGTCTTTCTGGTCATGGGCTGCCTCACTCAGGATGATTGATTGGAGCTCTGTCCACCAACCTACAAGTTTCGTAATTTAATTTTCTTAACAGCTAAATAATATTCCACTGTGCAAGTCTACCGCATGTTCATTGCTCATTAATCAGTTGGTGATCATCTGGACTGTATTTAGTTGCTGGCTGTTATGAATAGGGAAGCAATCAACACAGAAGGATGAGCAAGCGTCTTTGTAGTAAGACAAGGATTGAGAGTTTTTTGAGTATCTGGTGGGTTTTGTGGTGGATTTATCTTTTTTTGTTTGTTTGTTTTTGAGGAACTGCACAATGATTTCAACAGTGGCTCTACCCGTTTGTACTTCCATCAGCAGGAATAGCACCCCCCCTTTCCTTACAGCCTACTGCTGTTTTAGGTCATATTAATCTTGTTCATTCTGATGGGGTTAAGAAGAAATATCGAAGTAGTCTTAGTTTGCATCCCATAATAGTTGATATGAACATCTTTCTGATTCGTTAGCCTGTAGACCGTGTGCTCACCACGAAGTCTTACAGACTATTGCCAAGGCTATTGAATACCCTCGATTGTCCCACCACTAAACAAGGAATTATTTGCAATTGATAGGTGCTGAGAGATACAAGGTTACTTTGTCTCAGCGTAGCAATACCAGGTATGTCAACCGCACTCTGTGACAGGCCTCATACTAAGGAGTAGTAGGCCAAGACAAAACAAAAGACTCTATGGTGTGTGTGTGTGTGTGTGTGTGTGTGTGTGTGTGTGTGTTATGAATGACTGGGGCAGTTATTTTGTTTAATATAATCTGCATTCCTGGATTTGTGGTTTAGTGTTTATATTAATTCTATAATATTTTTGACTACATTTCCTCTCCTGTCCTCTCTCTTTTCTGGGATAAGGATATACATATTTTCAACCCCCTACTGCGGCCTCTTTACCAGCCTGACAGGAGGACTGTGTTGCATGTATTTGAGTGTGTGGTTGTGTGGAGGCCAGCAGACAACCAGAGGAAGCCATTGTCTTCCTTATCAGTTTCCACCTTACTGCCCAGGGGTAGAGTGTCCCACTGAACCAGTAGTGGCCTTTTCTTCTAAGTTGCTCGGCAGTGAGATCCAGGTATCTGCCATCCCTGACCCCAGACTGGGGTTATAGGCCTGTGACAGACATGGCCAGCTCTTGCACACATTCTCAGGATTTGAACTCATGTTTCCATAGCAACACTTTACACACTGAGCCTTCTTTTCTTCATATTTTTCCCGGGAGGGAGGTGATTTTTCTCTTTTTGTTTGTTTTTGGTTGGTTGATAAGTGTTTGCCCTTGTTTTAGGAGCCAAGAGTCTGACTATGTTGCTCTTGCTGGCCTGAAATGAGTGATGCAAACCTAACCGTCTTAGGGAGTTCAGAGACCCACCTGCCTCTGCCATACAAGTGCTGTGATCAAACTATTAGCCACCACACCTGGCATGGTAGTGGGTCTGAGTTTTTGTTTGTTTGTTTGTTTTCATTTTGCAAAGTCTCATTGGCTTACACTTGCTTCAGTCTCCCATGTTCTGTGATTATAGGAACCAGACGCCGTGCCTGGCATATGTAAATTTTTCATATAACCTATTTTGATCTAATTTTTTCTTCCATAAATTCCTCCCACATCCTTCCTCAAGCCACTCAATTTCATGTTCTTCCTCTCTTGAAAACAAAACTGAAAACCAAACCAATGCATGGTCATCAATACCGCAGAGAGAGAGAGAGAGAGAGAGAGAGAGAGAGAGAGAGAGAGAGAGAAACAGAGACAAAGGGAGAGACAGAGACAGAGAGAAGTTAAAGTCTTGAGAACATTATTCACTATTTCTAAATGAAAATTTTATATCTAATAATTTTATATCTTGTTTTTTAAAACAAAAAAATGCCCTAAAAAACCTAACTAAATTTCAAGGATATTATTGGCAGAAGTCTAATCACACACACATGCACACACGCACACACACACATAAATAAATAAATACAAATAAGGTAAATAAGTAAGAACAGAAATGTTAAGGGAAGCTTTTCTGGTTGAAGAAATATAATATTTCATGAAAAACTGAGCTTTAGGAAAGAAGATAACGATAGATGATTTTTTTCTATCAATTTACTTCTTATGACGGATTATTGCTACACAAAACAGAACCCAACGAATTTATAGTGCAAATAATAACCAGGATGTATGACCGATGCCACCAGCATGGGGCGGGTGGCTCCGAACACACTGTTGTAAGAGTGTCACTCCTCAAGGGAAGCGAGGCAGCATTGTGCGAGAATACACACGGGTGAACTGACCACTGTCTGAGAAAAGAATGAGACATACAAACAATTCAACAGGAAAAGCTAAGATTCATCAGAAGTGTGTAACCCAAGGGAGGGATGTACACTGGAAACTGAGAAGCACAGACTAAGGGAACAGCCTGCAGCAGCAGGCTCTTCTCATCCTCTCTCTCTGAACCCTACCATTCAGCCTCCAGTGCAGGCAGATGACGGGGACTCGCTTCCTTCTCCTCCCCCCAGCAGAAACACGAGCAGTCTGGAAACTGCAAGATACAGCTGTAGAAGAACCCCGAGACGGGGGAAGCAAAGATTCCTGATGAGGGACCTGTGGCCGGAAGCCTGCAGGGTCTCTTCAGGTCCACCCACCTCTCATTTCCAACATAGACAGGGTAAGCTTTCCCCTGTCTGCTCAAAGGGAATTCCTTGAGAGACTTCTGTCAGAAGGTTGAACTATAGACACAGGTGTGTAGAGAAATGTCATCTCCTACAAGACAGAGATGAGGAATAAATAAAGGCCCCTGAAAACTCAGCAGTCAAAAAGAAAAACCAAACAACAAATAGAAAATGTGTAAAACATGTAAGGAGACATTTTATCGGAAAGGGTATACAGATGGCATGTAAGCCCGTGCAAAGATGTTCAGCGTCATTAGCCATTCGGGAAATGTAAATTAAAAGTACAGTGAGCTATCTCTCCACACCTATCAAACTGAGTTCCATAAGAGATGGTGACATTACCAACTGTTGGCAAGGCCACAAGGAGACTGTGCTCTCCCTGCAGTGGTGGTAGGTATAGAAGACGATGTGACCGCTGTGAGAAACAGTTTGGCAATTTCTCATAAAAACTCCACGTTTTTGCCGCACAACACAGAAATTGCACTCTTGGTGATAAAAGCCAGAAAATGAAAATCCACATTCCTACAAAAACCTGCGCAGAAGTGCACCTTAAAGCTGTGACATTTAGCGGAAGAACATGAAGAGCAGTCAGTAATCAGGTGGAAATTCAATCCACACAAATTAGATCCCAGAAGATTCCGCTTAGGGTAAAGAGAGCCATTAGATGTGATCTGTAGGCGCCTGTGTCTATGGGCTACTGTCCCCCCAGCTCTCAGCGACAGTCAGATGAAGGTTCATATGTATGTCAAGGCTTAGAGCTTGTGACATCTCAGGCTCAGGTGGGCTTCCTTTCCTCGGGAACCAATAAGGTCTCATTGTGAATTGGTCACCATTGACCCCCTTGGAGGGTCATCACTCAGGAATTGTGGATGCTCCAGGGGAAGCCCCGCCTGACAAACATCTTGCTGTGGTTCCAGAGAATAACTTCCTAGAAATGGATACCAACATCTGTATTTATGACAATCTGAAATTTCATTTATCCATTTCTCACATTTCAGGATCTTCTTTCACTTTTTTGCTCACTATTTTTTCCCCTTGGGTCTGTACCCAAGTTCACATTAGTGAACTCAATGAAGATTAAAATAAGTTTCCTTAATTTCTCAAGGATCCTGATGTTTTAGAAAGGAACTTAAGATTGTGAAATCAACCATAATTATGGACAAACAACAGCAGGCATCATTTTATAAAACAGAGTAGACATTTACTCCAAAGCAAAATACCGTGATCTTTTGCACAGAAGTTTCAAATTTAGCTATGTCTACTTGCCTTTTCCAAAAGAAAATAATTATACTACGCCTTCAGTAAATGGCTTGCAATGGTTTACACGTGTGTGTTAGTTTAAGGGGAGACTGGAAACGTGACGGAAGCTCCTAACACCGTCACCAGAGAAAACCTTTCATCGCGAACATCATCCTCTCAGCCACCATCACTGAGATTTTCAGACATCCACTGAGGCTCTTTAGAAGAACAGACATGGAGTAGGTTGTATGATTATTAGAGGGGTTGGGGGCAACTGAGAATCCCTAGGAAGAGATGGGAAAGAGTAGACAAGGTACAACTTGGGTCAGAAGAAGAGGAACCGTTTTTGCTGTCTTGATAAGAAAGTCTCATAGAATCCTAAATCAGTTCATTTGAGCAAACAGCTTAATCTGAATCTTCAGGACAGGTCTATTGCTGTACTAACATAAATGCGTGCAATCAGATCCGACTCTCCGGGCTGGAATCTCTAAAGTAGAAGTCAGGAATGCCTTGGAAGCTGGACACTGGTGCCCTGGGTGTGCTTCCTCAGGTTTTGTGGGTTTCTAGGGCAACAGGCTGAAACGGTTTGCATTGGAGGTCGTTCCATTCTCTGCCTGTCTGAATCACACTACCGCCATCTTTTCACGTGAGTCTTCCGAGCCAGTTTCAGTCTACAGAAATCACGGCTTTATTTTATGTTTTAAATTGCATCCAGCCCTTCAGAGTCCATCGAAGTGATAAAACTGAAATAGAATGGGCCCCGCTGATGGACCTTTGTCACTAATGCAGTGGGGAATGACCGGGAAGAATAAGCCCCACCGGAGACAGATGCATTTGTGTTCCGAGGCAATAAAGTGCAGCAAAAACCGGAAATGGACACTCTGTAATAAAACCTGAGGGAATCCCAGCAATTTGGTCCTTCTCTTGTACTAAGAAATCACTTTAGCTCATGGTTGTTTTTTTGAAGATGTGTAGTTTTTTCCCCCACTTCCTTCAATTTGATTTGCTTGTAGCTCTTTCAGTGTTTTACCACGTGAAGTATGGGCATTTCAAGAAATGACCCACCTCGGTATTATATTTATTACCTCATAATGTGACTATTGAAGTTCTGATGTTTGTGCTCTAAAGAGCTCACTGGGAAGATTTCTGCCGGCCCTGGAAATATGACCTACACACAGGAAACCGGCCAAGGCAGACACCAAGACTCAGCACACAGTACGATGAATGTCCTTGGATCGTACGAAATCCCTTCTTTATGTCTCCCCTCTCTTAAGCTAGGCACGGAATACTTTCATAAAGTGACAGTTTATCCACAGACTCTCTTTAGTTCTGGGCTGACGCTGCTGGGAGTGCCCTGGACAGCTCAGTTTGGGAGTGCTCTGGTCCCCTAGGTGGCTGAAGTATTGCTGGCTGTCTCTCTGGCTCCTTGCTAGAGGTACCAGTTGGTTACTCGACTGCCAGTGCCACTCTTGTTTCCTGTGGTGACAAGAGTGTGGATCTGTGCACACGTGGGGACTTCAGAGCCTTAAACTACACAAAGGCCATTTCAGATGGGTATGAACCCATCACCATCCTGTCCCGCGGCAACAGGTGATTGACAACTGTGAATATGAGTTGTTGGCTCACTCCATTCAATGGATCCAATCCTGACATTGCTTAGGTGGTAAAGAACGTTAGACTAAATAGGCCAGAGAGATGGAGGAAAGTTAGCGAAGCAACAAAAAGACTCCTAACGACATCTGCTACACTCATAGATCAGTGCCTTGCTCAGACAGCACCAGAGAAGCTTCCTCTTGCAGTGAATGGAAATAAACAGAGACCCACAGCTGAACAATGAGAGAGAAAATGAGGAAGTTTGGAACACTCAGTCCTAAATAGGATGTCTCCATCCAATGCCCCCCCTTCACAGTTCAGGGACCTCTGCAGAAGAGGAGGTGGGAAAATTGCAAGAGTCAGAGGGGATAGAGAACACTGAGGAAGCAAGGTCTTCTGAACACAGCAGGACCAAGGCACATATGAACCCACAAATACCGCACAGGCCTGATGGGGTCCCAGTGCTGAGAGTGGGAACAGACACAGACCACATCCTTAACCCAGCAGCTATCTCCAATTAATAACCACTTATAAACGAAAACATTTTTCTCCAAAGGACTCTCATTAGGTATACAGACAGCAGACTCCGTACCCAACAGTAAATTGCCAGCACAAAATGTACCCAGTAGTAATTTGGGGGGTTTGTCTCATACTGCTTTGTCTGGGAATTTTTTTTTACCCCCGTACCCTACAAGTCTTTTGCTTACATAGTATGCTTTCCGATTTTGTGTTTTAGAGGATTTCTATGTGTGTCACTGTGTGTTCCTACATCTATAATCTATATGTGTTTCTTGTGTTCTACTTTCTTTGACTTTTTGTTTCTAAGGTTTGTTTTGACCTATACGGGCTTGTTTGTTTATATTTTATGTTATTTCATTCTTTTTTCCCTATCTTTTTAGATGCCTGCTTGTTTTCTAATGAGAAAGATCAAGAGACCATGTGGATTTGGGAGATCTGGGAAGAACTGTAAAACTGTAATCAGAATATATTGTATGAAAGCAAAATGTTCTTTCCATGAAAAAAGAAAGAAAGAAAGGAAGGAAGGAAGGAAGGAAGGAAGGAAGGAAGGAAGGAAGGAAGGAAGGAAGGAGGAAAACAGACAATCTAGAACAACAACAACAACAACAACAACAACTACAAAGCCCTGGAAGGAGCTCCTTCCCACTGCACACTCTAGCAGACCGCTAACTGATAGCATTTTAATGATTGTGGAGAGGTTGGAATGTTACAAGTCCAGAGCCAAATCCTTGGGTCAATCTTAAGCCCCTTTAATAGCCATTTATTATCCCCTCTGTATGTGTGCTAAGATCTTTGTGACCATTAGGTAAATCCTTTGGAATGTACAAACAGACCCCCTAGTTCCCATCACCCGAAGGACTAAGAATGCTGTCAGATAGCATCTGAGGTCTAGGGCTGAGATTTCCCAGGTTTTCTCTCGGCCCCATCGACTTCATGTTTCTACCAACGTGTTTGCAAAAGGCCTTGATTTATGATTTTCTTTGTTCTGTTTTTTATAAAACTTCTTGTTGAAACACGGAATGTTGGGTAACCTGAACCTGTGTCCCTGGGCCATGTACACCCATTTCAGCTCAAGAATAAAGCCTCTTGATCCCACTGAGGGGAGAGTTGTATCTTTTCTTTAGTCAAACATACCATGGCATGGGCAGATTGTAAGGCAGGCACCTGGAAGTGGCTGGCACAGGTAATTCTTCAAATGAGCTGAAAAGTGATATTTTCAAACGATGGTCCTTGCAAGTAGATTCTAGCTGTATTCACATGTATGGAAGCTGTGGCCCTTGCTGAACAGCCCTTGGCAGTCATTTCTACAGTCACTGGCTTCCTTTCATTCATTCTCTGTTGTGCTGACTGAGAGGGAGAGCGAGCAAAAAACCATGTCATTTGCGGTACTGAGTCCTCAGCAGGAGCCTTGGGCCCTTGCAAATGCGCAGTTGAGAGTCCACACAAGTACCTTCTCTTGTTTATTTCCATTACCACCCCTGGCAACATTGACCTTGGCCTCCTTTCTCCTTGTGCTTTTAAAGAAGTGCTCAGGTCTCCCCAGCAAGAACCAGGACAGGAAGCGTTCTTGTGGAGACAGTTGAAAGATCTCCTGGCTTCAAGCACCAGCTGGTTGTACACTGAATTATGAATTCCAGAATTAACTCTCCCCAGATCCGACGGGTTGACTAAGTAGCCTCGAGACCCCAGAACTCTCTCTGGAGCCCAAATGCTTCCAGAAATAGGTGACCATGTCAGTATCTGGGGCATGGGCATGCCGTTCTTCTCCACCTTGACAGTCTTGCTTATTTCAGGCCTTGCAAACACCTGGTCATGACCCTAAGTTGTCCTTGTAGTCTGGAAGTCAAAAAGGCTATTTACCCTGCAAAGAAGTAGGGAGTTATTGGTTTAAAAGCCAACAAATTATTTTTAAAGCTATGCAACCCATCATGGACTCTCAGGTCCTCATTCTAAATAGCTATCAGATGTCCCCCCTAGGAAACATAAAAAACAACCTCTGGGTTTGAAGTTTTCGTACTTCTCAATTATGGTGGTATCCTTATTTCATTTTTGTTGTAAAGACCTAAAGATTTTTTCAGAAAGCTTTAGGATGAAAACACTTGTTTAGAGACAAATGAAAATGACTTTAAAACTGTGGAAAAGCATAAAGCCCTTTTCCCCTTCCACCCATCTAGGATGCATCTTAACAAGAGCTCAGCAAGGTCCTGGCTTATCTTCCCCCATCTAAAGCAACAGCAGGGCATAGCCTGCTCAGCACAGGCAAGGGTCACACAAGGAAGCTTTAGAGGCTGTCTTTGCTTCGAAGTGCCTGCTCCTTGCCTGGGCTCTCTGAAGCAGCATGGGAGCTGCCATCTCTACCTCTGTTGTGTTAATTCTCCATTGACAGTACAGGCAGACTTCTCCTCCTTGCCCTTTCGTCTTGAGTCATCTTGAATTTTAGGAACAGGTGCCCTCACACCTTCCAGGTGGGGACAGTTCTCCAGAAGGAGGAGAGGCTACACCCTGGAGCAGGAGCAATCATCTCCTCTAGAGATGCCTGAGATGAAGATGTATGACCATCTTGCAGAACCCAAACTGACAACACCCACCAAGCGGACCACACCTTGACCAGGACTTCTGATGCGGCAGACCTCTGGGCCTTTTTTCTACACTTTGTTTACTGAAACACTAAGCTCAGATCAGTGACTCAGAGGCAGACAGAGGGGTCATTGGACTCTTTTTGCTCATCTTCCCAATATGATCACATTTAAATCTCTGTCCGTTTTTCATCATTACTTGTTTCTTTGATTGACATATTGGAGTCAAGGGTTGAGCCTAGTTTGTCAGGGCTGTAGGAATCCTGTGTTGTTGTTGTTGTTTTTTAATCCCAAAGCCCATCACTTACATGTGTATACTTGAACTAAAACAGATTTTCCTCAGAGTAATATATGAACAAGGTAAAATAATTTCAACAACACATTAGTAATTTAAAAATTGCTATCTTTTCTTTGCTATTCCCATCCAAAACATTTTCTCTTCAGATATGTTGATTGTTATAGTACAATTTAAATCAGATGTTGTGTTCGGGTACTATTCACTTCTAATTTCTATTACATGTGGAGAGGGGTTCTTGGAACATACATGAGGTCCGGAGCTCTGTTCATGACCTGATGGAAAAGATGGCACATGACATCCCTACACAACATCATCTCTTGCTGCCCTTCCTTCCATTTTGTTCATTTAACTTATTTCTACTTCTTCTCCACTGGATGGAGTATAAGGAATATATATCGCCATCTATTCCTCATTCTTCCAGCAACAGGAATTATCAGCTTTTCATCAAGGACCTGGAAAACAGAAGGTCTAAATAGCCCCAATCCTTTCACCTCCAACACTGGCTTATGAATGGAGATTCATAAGCCTTTAGCTGTTCAAAAAATAAACCGTCTCTCATTACATGGAAATATAACAAAGGCACTACACACATCACTACTATTTTAAGAAGTACAGATAAGGTTAACCCATTGGGCAATGCAGTTAATGGTATCTACAAAACAAACAAAAACCAGATATAAAGAGGAAAGCAACTCATCTTTGCTTGCTTAGTTAAATAGGAAAGAGCTCAAATTCATGCATAAGCATATTTGCTTTAGATCTGTCCCTTTAAACATATGATAATATTGATGTCATTGTTTTCCTTTATAGCTTTATTTAAGATGTCAAGTTGTTTTAGATATTTTTGAACAAAAGCAACACAATGAATTCTCTGTTACTCCAGTAAGATCTTGCAGGCTCCATTACACATTAGGGGGGTGCATCCAAATCAGGCTTTCTCTGTGTATCTTTGACTGTCCTGGAACTCACTCTGTAGACCAGGCTGGCCTCGAATTCACAGAGATCCACTTGACTCTGCTTCCTGAGTGCTGGGATTAAAGGCGTGCACCACTGTCTTAGTTAGAGTTTCTATGGAGAGACACCATGACCACTGAAACTCTTACAATGAAAAACATTTTATTGGAGTGACTTATGTTTTCAAAGTTTAGTCCACTATCATCATGGTGTAACATGGTGGCATGCAGGAAGACATGGTGCTGATCAGGAGCTGAGAGTCCTTACATCTTCACTCACAGGCAACACGAAGTGAGTGATCTGAGACACTGGGCGTGGCTTGAGTACGTATGAGATCTCAAAGCCTGCCTTCACAGTGACCCACTTTCTCCAACAAGACCACACCTCCTTATAGTGCCACTCCCTTTGGGGGTCATTTGTTTCAAACCACCACAGCCATCTTTATGTATTTTCTTTTCTATTTCTTGCTGGATTCAGGTTGTTATTGTTTCTTATTAAAAATCTTTCCATGTGTGTTCATGAGGTATATTGGATTCTAATTTTAATTGCTTTTCAACCTTCGATACTAGGATAATGTGGGACTCACAGGATAAATTGAAAAATAATTCCTGATTTTTCTAGTTATAATTTCTGGGTTTTTTTGTATAATTGCTATTATTTTTGTCTTAAGTGATCATTAGAATTTGATAGTAAATTTGATAAAACCTTTATTTGAGGTTTTCTTTATAAGTTTCATTTCTTTCTGCATACAGTTTACTTAATAGACGGAGGGCTATTGGTTTACCAGTAATTTCCTGACTGGATATGGTTGGTTTACATCTTTATAGAGATTCTGATCTTTCTAATTTGTTAGACCTTGTCCTTTATGCACACTTACTATTATATACATACATGAATGTAAGTATATATATTTATTTACATATATATATATATACACACATATATATTATGTGTTTGCCTGTATATATGTGTGCTCATCTTGTGCATGCCTGGTTATCATATTTGTCAGAAGCGGGGGTCAGATCCCCCAGAACTGGAGTTGCAGACGGTTGTTAGCCACCATGTGGTCATTGAGAACAGAACAAACTCAGAGTCTTTGTGAGAGCATGGGCTACACTCTGCTGAGCCTCTCTCCATCCCCCTTATTTTAATGACATTCTGTGAATAGTGAAGCCACGCTTTTTTCTGACATTGAGGATATTTCCCTTCCCACTTTTTACTACCACGATAAACCTCTCAACTTTTACTTTCTATTGTTTTCCTTACTTTTTCTAAACTTCCAATTCAGTAATTTCTACTCTGACCTTTACAGTTTGCCTTCCCCGCGCTTAAGTAAAATGCCTGACTTAAATTTCTTTCTCCTTTTATTTTCTAACCTGACCATGATTTATGAACAAGTAGTAGTATTCTTATTTTCAAAGCTTTTCTCCAGCTTATTTATTTATTGTGGTTTTCCTGGGTTCTTTGGAAATTTGACTTGACACATTTTATAAGCACTGGAAAATGCAACTCAAATATCAAGAGGGTGTAAAGATCCCGACTCCAGCCCCAGGGGTCTCTTGTTCTCACACAGATCATTAGAAGCTTCTAGCCACAGGCCATGGCTTCCCAGTGATCCTTCCCATCTAAGCCACCCATTGGCTTCTCCTGTGTACAAGCCAACTTCAGCAGTCATATCCTCCATCCTATCCAATGGCTTCTTCTGTAGGCTACCCAGTCCCGGGAACTGTACTCACTGCCTCCCTAGGTCATTTGCTCAGACTTTGGGAAGAGAATTGTCTCGCCACTTTTTGCATCGTCAGTCCAAGAAAAGAAGAGAGCTGTCAGCTTGCTCAGCTTTTGAATGCGACGTAGTTGGGGGTGATGCCTGCAGAGCCCCTTCACCTGGAGTTGAAACAGAAGTTTAAGTTATGATTTGGGGGTTTCTATTTCAGCTTTTGTACTTTGCATTCCAAACGTTTAAAAAATTACTATAAAGCCCCCTTATTAGATAGATGGATACCTTTCCAAGTTTGCCTTATCTTTGGGACTATTACCCCCTTTATCATGAAGTATTTCATTTTTATCCCCAGTTGTTGCTTATTTAGAGGTTTACTTAGTTTGATAAAGTTAAAGCCATAGTTCATTCATATCAGCATGGAGTCTTTTCTTATATCATTTTCACAGACCTGTATGCCTACTCTGTCAGACAGGACACCTTGGGGATCCCCTTCAGGGCCAAGTAGTTGATTATCTCTCAGTTTACCCAACTCGAGGATTTCTATCTTTAATTGCTCTGCTTATGTTGAGTCCTCTTATGTTTTGTATGGTAGTTAACATATTTGCTTCTGCTCACTTCCTTTCCTATATAGTCTTCTACCTCAGGCTTGCTTTGGGCTTGAGATATGTTTTCCCTTTATTTCCACCCATGGACCCATATTGTATACATCTTCTTAGCATGCTCATGTGATTGTCTGTGACTTTTTGATATATCTTTCCAATTCATACAATATATCTAGTTTTAAATAATATCATCACTTCTGTGCAAATATACATTAGTCTGTCTTTTAATACCTTCATTTCTACATGATTCTACTATTCTTATCTGTTTTATGGTTGGATATCATCTAAAGAAAATCAGTTTGTAATTTCTTTATTTTTTTCTTTCTGTTAAATTCCAGATTTTTGAAGATTTAGAATTTTTCAAACTATATGTGTGTATGGAGGTATGATGGTTTGAATAAGAATGTCCCCCATAGGCTCATATAATTGAAGTCTTTGCCACCAGGGAGTGGCACTCTATGAACAGATTAGAAGAATTACAAGTATCCTCTTGGCAGAATTATGTAAATGAGGATGGAGTTTGAACCCATTCCAAGACCAGTCTTTGTCTCTCTGTTTGCATGTGTGTGTGTGAGTGTGTGTCTATCTGTCTGTCTGTCTATCTGTCTATCTATCTATCCATCTATCTATCTATCTATCTATCTATCTATCTATCTGACCATTGGACTATGGATCAGGATATTGAACTCTCAGTTATTTCTCCAACACATTATCTGTCACCATGCTCCTTACCATGATGATATTGGACTTGCCTATGAAACTATAAGCAAGCCCACAATTAAATGTCTTCATATATAAATGTGAGTGTGTGTACATATATAATATTTAATATATATATATATATACATACATACATATGTGTGTATTCCTCACAGCAATAACAGCAATAGAACAGTGACTAAGACAGTAGGTGTGTACATGTGGGTGTGGGTGGTTACAGAGCCTAGAGGTATTGGATCCCTTGGAGCTGGAGTTACAAGCTATTGTGAATTACTAGTCCTGGGTACTAACTATGCTCAGGTCCTCTGCAAGAGGAGTCCATCCTTCTAACTGCTGAGCCCTGGCTTCCAGTTTTCATGTACCTCACAAAAGCAGAACAAGATGAAGTCACTTCCCCTTCAGTATGTCTGTAATACTGCAGACTTCACTAATTTAATTGCTAGCTTGATAAACCTTGCATCCATATGCATACATCTTTTTACCCCCACTGATATTAAGACAGAGAACATTTTAGAACCCTATATAGGTCCTTTAAGTCCTGTTCTTATCAGTATCACCAAAGCTGACTTTTATTTAAATTTCTAGTACCATAGGTTAGTTGTATCTGCTTCCTAACTCCATAGAGTTCCCATATGTCCCGTGTGACTTACATTCTCCCATGCCTGCTTCTATTCCCAGTCTCATATCTGTGAGGTCAGCTGTGTTGTCTCCAATGGTATAATTGTGCTTTATACTGCTGTGCAGTGTTTCTTTGTATAACACATCACAACTGTCTCTCGCTGAGGGTTCGCTGAGGCATTTGGGTTCTCTTTTCTCCTGGTGATTTCTTGCTTGCCATGAATGGAGCTTCTGGAAACCTTTCTGAACAAACACCTTCTAGTAGACACTGAGCATGCGTCTTTGAGATGTAGTCTCAGGAAAGGACTTCCTGGGTGGAAGTGTGGTTCCATGTTTAATTTAGTGGATGCCATTCACCAGCTTCTCAGAGTCACTGAAACAATTCATATTCTCGGAAGAAATATATAAGAGCGTCACTCACTCGTATCTTCACCAGTGTTAGGCTTTACAGTGCCATCTCATTATGGCTTTATTTTGGATTTTCCAAAAGACTAATGTCATCAACAGCGTCCCCTAGGCTTATTTCAACGATTCTCTTATAAAAGACCTTTTGACATTATTTGTTTGTTTTTAAATTGTACTCTTTCACATGTTCTTGCTAATGTGTGGTGGTTCTTCCTGTGTTCAAGATACGCACCTTCGTCAGATTCACATATGATAAGCTTGTTTCCTCAGCCTGTGTTTCTTTCGGTGTTTTCACATACAAACACACCTGTTGTTCGATAGAAGAACCAATGTCGGTTTTCATATTAAACCTCACCTGCAGTAGCTGCTCATTGTGTCCCGAAAGGTTGTTGCTTTCCTCAGAACAGTAGAAGGACCCTCTTTTTTCTTCTAGAAATTGTATTTATCCACTTTAAACCCTTAAGTGGCTTGCTAGCTTTAGTCTGAATTTCTTGATGGGCAGGCAGGGTTGGGGCATTACTGCGAGTGTTCTTGAATTGCATATTGCACTGCTTTTGCAAAAAGGTATTTGCTTAGAGATTAGCAACATATTCTGTGACAGGGAGTTCAGGCTACTGTTTTAGAAACATGGAAACTGCATTGCTTCTCTCACCACTAGCACTTTTTAGAGTTGAAGCTTATTTTCTAATTCAATGCACATTAATTGCTTTTAGAGACCAAATCTTTAAATTTTCACACTTCCAAATTATTGCAAACTACTGGGGAAACTAACATGACTAAATTTCTGAATCAAATAGAAAATTAATTTCACACGTTTGTAAGATTTGGATATATGTTATTTAATACAGAATGTCTAAATGGCTCAAGATTTTACTTTTCCAGTAGATATTGTATTGTGTAGGCTTCTTGTGTCACCATAGAGCAAATAAAAGTGATCCAATGGTGTACCGCGGCTGAGGCTAAAAAAAATAAACAAACCGAGAAGCAGCCTCTGAACTATCATTTAGATTTCACAAAGGGCATGAACGATGAGTAGTACGAGGTGGAAATCAATGTACATCTCTCTGCTGAGCTAACTCCATAGCAGTGCGCTCCATTCTGGAAAGATCTTCTTAGGAAGGACCCTGACGGACAGAACAGTTTCAATACCAGGAAGATGACTAAGGGACTAAGTAAATCGAGCCATCAGCATAGAATAGGGCTGCTGAGGAGGACGTGGAAGAGAAGACACACACGGTTATTCACGAAGGCAGACAAATGTGGGTGGTGGAGTCAGGCTGTGGGAGGCGGAGTCAGGCTGTGGGAGGCGGAGTCAGGCTGTGGGAGGCAGAGTCAGGAAGTGGGAGGTGGGCTCAGGCTGTGAGGGGACTTTAATATCCATTCCTTTGATGCTTCTTCTCACTGGAGATGCTGGAGGTGGACCAGTGACCCTATAGCGCATGCGTGTGGTGTAAGTCCTTCCTTCTCTAGAGCATATGCCAGGATGCAAAGAAAATACTTAAGATGCTTTCCCAAAGGTAGGCCGAAGTGCCCAAGATAGTACAGCTGGGGAAGAAGGGAGGAAATGCGAATACGGATGCATTTCTAAAAGCAAAAGTGACCTAGGCCCATTCGCTGTGGGCAGCTCCGGCCCTTTTCCCCCCTCTCTGCGGAGACAGGACAGGAAGGCGGCCATTTCTGCACATCATCACCAGCGATGGGAGGATCTCTGCGCAGAACAGCACAGGGAAATGAGACCCATAGCTGGAGATGTGAAAGTGTTGGTTCGGAACACTCCTTGACAGCTGCTGTGACATCCCCATCATCTGAAATCCTTTAAAGACACACAGGAAACTTCCAGTGAAAACTGGAATGGAAAAAAAAAATGGCACCACAATTAAAGCCTCACTAGACACCGAGTGCCTGGGCTCTGGGAAAATGAGGCCTTCTACCAGGCGAAGGAACGAACGAGCAAGTGGAAGCAGCTCGCCAGCCTGCCTCCCCCCATGGTTAATGAAGGCACTGTGAGGCAGTGTGCTCAGGGGAGCCAGGTTCTTTCTTCACTCCAAGAACTGTGCTGTGGGCGATGTCAGACGAAGCAACTTGAGAATTGTGGCTGGGAATATTCCTGAGAGTGATCTGAACTATACACCACATCTCAAGCTCCAAGAAGACTGCTTGTTCCACTCAGAAAACATGCAAGTTAGCTCATCAATTAATTTTTGAGGATGAAGGTTGAGCGTGCCGTTTTGACTAATGCTTTCACCTAACCCCTCTGTCCCTCTAAGTTAAGAAAACAACGGGGCAACTCTAGGCTTTTTATTCTCCCTTCTCTTCGTCATGAATCAAGTCCCCTGTATGAAACAAATCGTTCCAACAACAAGGAGTGACAGTCTGACAGCCCAGTTGGTTATTAACGGGAGTGACAGCCAGCAAATCAGAAATCATGGCGGTGCGTGTGCATGAACGACAATTGGTGCTTAGTTGAATAATGGGGAAACTCGGGATATCTGGGAGACAGAGCAAGAGCGAAATCAAACAGAGACGTTTCTATCCATCCCACACTACCCTCACATGATTGACAAGTTGAAGGACAGCAGCTTCCAGAACATGTACAGTACTAACTTCGCTTTCACGCTTGACACACCCAAGGGTTTAAAAATCAAACCAACAAAAAGCACTTTCTAGTTACTTCTTACAAGACTCGTTCCATGGTGCACTGCCCAGCTAATTATGTTCTGCTTGATTTCCTGGGAATTTCTAACTGCATATTATCCAGAGGTTGAAAGAGAAATCACATCTATCAGAAACCCGACTTCTTAAAGTTTCAACACGATTCACATAAGCGGGGACATTCTGTTCTCTACACCTCAAGGGCTTATTACCAATCCTCTTGTTCATTTTTATTATTTCAAAAAAACCCAGCATACATCTTCCAGAAGAGAGTTGTAGGAGTAGAAATATACCCCAAACTACCATGCTCACACTCCCAGAATGCCAAGTATTAATTTCTCACTGATTAGTGTCTGAGTACTTGTTCATCAGGTGCAGGACTTGCGGTTGAGACTGTATATCCAAGGAAGCCTGGGATGACTGCTACGGAAGCCCACAAGAACTGGGAAGAGACACGGGCTCATCCTCACTCCCGTGCAGCTGAGGGGAACACAAAGCTGTGCCGCTAACATGATGATGGTGGTGGTGGTGGTGGTGGTGGTGATGGTGGTGGTGGTGGTGGTGGTGGTGATGGTGGTGGTGGAGGTGGTGGTGGTGATGGTGGTGGTGGAGGTGGTGATGGTGGTGGTGGTGGTGGTGGTGATGGTGGTGGTGATGGTGGTGGTGGTGGTGGTGGTGGTGGTGGTGATGATGATGGTGGTGGTGGTGGTGATGGTGGTGGTGGTGGTGATGATGATGATGGTGGTGGTGGTGGTGGTGGTGGAGCACTAGAAGATCAGCTCAACCGCAGCACAGGTATCCTAGAGCCAAGCATGTGCAGGTGGGAAGGAGGAGAGCTCTTGTGGGGAGAAGATGGATTCTCTTTCACCTTCAGATTCCTCGTGGTTCTGTAGCTAGGTTCCCATGGGCCAGAGGCTGTGCACATGTCCTGCTGAGCCATCTCCCCAGTGGAATGCATGGCATTACAAGAGGATGGGAAGACTTGAGTCCTCTTCCTCTCCCTTCCTCCATTGCCCCCAGCCTTGTCTGTTAGGCTTGATTTAGATGAAGAAGAATGTTCAAAAAAAAAAAGCCATTATAAATGGCAATACATGTCAGAGAGGTGGTTCCATTGGTAAAGCTAAGCACGAGGACCTGGGCTCTATCCCCAGAACTCATTTTACATTTTTAAAAAGAAAGCCAGGCCTGGTGGCAACCAATTGTTATTCAAGTAGTGAGAATGCAGAAGCCAGCAAGTAAGGCCCAGGGTTACTGACCCACATCCTGTCCTTCCGGACAAGCGCTAGGCCACGAAGAGAGTTTTTCGCCAAGTAATAAGGTGGAGATATTTAATGAAGATGGTGCCTATGGCTCTGTTGTCATCTGGCCTCCACATGTACTCACTCCCATGTGCCCCGAACATGCAAACACAGACCTGCAAATGCACAAACATCCACACACTCATAGCAACAATGTGGATGTGGTACGTGTGTAATCTTCCACTAAAAGGGAAGTCAGAAGTCAATAGAAATGGTGTATTCACCATTTTTGCCAGTTAGAGCGGTCGCTCCTATGGGAAGTTAACATTTCATACACTCAAGGTTTCTATGAGTTCAGGTTTTTCTGCTATTTACACCAGAGACAGAAAAATATCCTAGTTTTTCTAGAGGGACTAGAGGCAGTCATACTCTGTCTCGATGTGGATGATGAGAACTCCCTTCCCGGGATGGTGGTAGTTCTGCAGGTGCCCATCAAATCCAGAACTGCTGCTCATTTCTGCTGATTGACTAAAGGACAAACGAGAGGCCTTCGAAAATCCCGAAACGTATTTTTATTAACACTGCAACAACAACAAAAAAATCACATGCCTCTAGATTAAAAATGAAAATCAGAGCAGGCAGTTATCTGTGTCATGGTGGACACATGTGGATGGCGGATTTATAGGCAGCTGGCACGGGTGTCTAACAGACACTTCAGGGATTAGGAACCGGGTAAGAAATTGGGTAGATGACAGTAATGGAGAATATTCTATGGAGAAAGTAACGGTGAAGATAAGGAAGGACTAGACATGTACATGCATAAAATGTAAGTTAAACCTATTTCAACACTGGCTCATGTGACGTTTTATGGGTTTTATATCAGCTGCTGATAAAGGACTCACAGTCAAGGAAAGCTGGTCACATGAGAAGCTCCAGTAGGAGGGAGACACCAGTCTGCTACCAGGTCAGTGCAGAGGCTCCTAAATCTGAGAAGCAGATGGGCTGATAGCCCCCCAAGTATGACTCTCAGGGAGCCACGGGGCTTGAGAGTAAGTTCTAGCTCTTCTAGTGCCCTTATACATCTAGAGAAAAGTTACTTCCTCTCCGTCATGGCTTCACGGAACTGAAGTCCCTGACCCACAGATACCTCCTGAGCAATAAATGAGAGGATTGTGCATATTCATATAACATGGTGACTGGTGCACGGTACATATCAAAGACAGCACCAGGAGGAGTAAGCTGAAAGACATGAAAAAAACCTATTACAAAAAAGATTCAAAAAGCTTCAGTCCCCACAATGATTCACCGAGCTGTGCCCTGCACCAGCTAACTAAGCTGGTACCAGATGGCAATGATGAGTCCATTGTTTATCCTCCATGTGTTTTAGGAGGATTCCTATTCACCTAGCGGTCTCCATACCCAGAACAGTCAGCCTACATCACAACACACCCTCTCAGTCACTTATAGTCTATGCTTCCAAATAGCTCTGTGCATCCTACCATGTCTAGCATAGTATCCCTCAAGTCAGCACCTAGGACTTCCTATTTGTGCTTTAACACCCTCTTGTTTACCACAGAATGAGTGACTATGTAAAGAGTGGGTGAAATCCTGAGTAAATGTGTATTGTTTGGTATGGGTATCACCATATCAAGGACCCAATGTTACAAACCTAGAGGAAAGTAGGAAAGCCTTTCCCCAGGTCAGGTTCAGAATGGCAAAGACTTTTACTGATGCAGGATGTCCTTCTGCATATGTGCTGCTTTGATTGGTTAATGAATAAAACTGTTTCAGCCCATGGCTAGCAGAGCAAAGCCAGGTGGGAAATCCAAACAGAGATATAGAGAGAGAGTAGGTAGAGTCAGAGAGATGCCATGTAGCTGCTGAAGGAGACAGAAGCCAGAATTTTACCCCGTAGGCCACAGCCTTTTAGTGATACACAAATTAATAGAAATGGGTTAATTTAAAATATAAGAGCTAGGTAGGAACATGCCAAAGCTGTAGGTCAGGCAGTGTTGTAATTAATATAGTTTCTGTATGATTCTTTGGGTCTGGGCAGCTGGGAAACAAATGAGCAGTCCCCCTTTACAAGTATGAGTGCTTATTAATGAGTGTTTGAAAAAGCTAGCAACTGAAACTACCTACTCCCAAATGTTTACAGCCTGAGAAGGTACACCTATATAGACTCCACCACCACCGAGACTAGCTAACTACTTCTCCTGTGCTTTGCATAACGAACATGCTGGATTTCCGAATTATTGTGATTCCCTTGGAGCTCACACAGTCCTCCTGACCCCGGCTTTTCTGCATGTGAGTCTGTGTTGGTCTTTTCGTCATTCCCTCATTGTCCTCTATTAGGTTCTCAGGACTGAGCCATACTGAATACAGCTACTTAATAGTAGAGATCTCCCATTTATCCAAGGAGATAAGTCACTGATAAACTCCAGAAAGAGTCTACATGTCTAGACATGTTCATGCCCATTACTAGTGAAATCTGAAATGATGTAGACATCTAGACATGTTCATACACCTCACCAGTGAACTCTGGGATGGGCCTAGACATCTAGACATGTTCATGTTCATCTGGATTCCAATTCTAAGATGTCAAGAAACTGTTGACAGCTTACATTGTTTTGAAAACATCTCTGAAATTGGGCTCTACAATCTGTCTTTCTCTTGAGATACCAGACTATATGTCACCTACAATCATTCAGAGTTTTCAGAGCACTTGGGGAACTTGGGCAAAGCAGTTCTTCCCTATGGATGGGAAATCAATGTGCTACCCTGTGGACAACTTTGTCTCAGGTTATTGCCAGCATTCATTGGGCGATGACATCATCTTCATCACAGCTGAGTATAAGAAGCACACGTCCTGCCCTGTACACTGGCCAGGGCCTTCATTGAAACCCCTCCCTTGCCTGAATTACAACCCCATATGCCTTTCAGAATATTGATGTCCTAGAATGATTGTTTCCATAATTTTAATATAGTTTGCTTAGGTCGTTGATCTAAACTCAAAGGATAGAAGGAATAATACTCAGAGATTCTAGTGGTGTATGTGGGACCCTTTCTCACAAAATCTGCCAGAGCCTGGGGCAGAATGTCATAGGTATGGTGACTATAGGTTCTGAGTAATTTCTTATGTGTACCTGGAATGAGATTTTATTTGAATATAGGGTTTTCTGAGATATAATTAATGTGTGTAACAAAATGGGGTCACTATGAACTAGGTGAACTTTAATAAGAATATCTGGGAAAGCACAGAAAAGGACACCAGAGATCGAACAGAAGCAGAGATCAGACCTCCTAGAAGCTGTAAAATTCTCTCTAGAAACCTTAGAGATTATGTGGCCCTCCCCACATCTTAATTTTGGTCTTCTTCTGGAGTGGTGAGAGTCCCCCTTTTGTTTCAGCCACATAGTTTATAATACTTTGTTTCTGCACTCCAAAAGCAAACAGGGACTCTTCTCAAAAACCCTTACAGCAGAGTAAGGAGGAAGGCAGCTGGAGCTGGAGAGTTAGGACAGCTTCACTCAGGATGTCGTCAAAGTGCTTCTCGTGGCTTAGAAACAGAGTTGTGTAGGAAGACCACTGAGGGGTTCTGAGTGCGTCCCCAAGGAACTAGCAGCATCAGTGCCAGAAGAGAGAACACTAGGGCAAAAATGGCACCTCCCTTATGAGGAGACGCCAGTCAGAGCCTAGAAGTTTCTGAGTGGACACATTTCTTGTCTTCATTACAAACTGAGAAGAGCAAAGTGATGTTGACTTGCTCTGGTAAAGGGACCACATTTTTAAGGAAATGACAGTTGGTCTGTATAATCAGACACAAAGGTCACAGAATTTTGAGGCAAGTTCAAAGACAATGCGCTGTTCATAACAAAGATCATGGCTCCTGAGCATAGGATTATCAGAAATGTCAGAAGGGTGTACACTCTGTGACTCTACAAAATTAGAGAGATAAATAGGTTAGTGATGTCCAGGACTTAAAACAGGGATGAGAGAGACACACACAACATAAGACTCCTTGTCCCATGGCAAGAAGTTGTGGACCATGTGTTGAGGACACAAATCTACACAGGGAAACAAACTACAAAGAACTCAGTGCATGCATGTGCAGGCACTCCAACCACCGCAGCCAGACAAGCAGAATCTGCATCCAGCTGGTGGATTAGATGGATGTTAATTTCCTAGGAATATTATGCTATAGATTTGCAAGATGTTAGCGCTGGGAGAACAGAGGTGACTGTATGCAAACTCTCTTCTGTTTTATTTCTTAAACTTGCATATGATTTCATAAATAATTCAAAATAGAAAGTTTTTAAAATTAATTTTTAAAAACATAGTGCTTGGGTGAAGAAATTAAAAGAGAGCTGCCAATGAAGGAGGTGAGTAGACACTAAATCATAGTTCCCAAGACCCATGAAGGCCAGGCAGCTCTCCACCCCAGAGGAATGGAGGCCACCAGGAGAGGTCCAGAAAGCATGTGTTTGGTACATACAACACTTGTTTCCTGTGGGTGTGAGGGGGTTGTTCTTTTGTCCAGAACTAAGATGAAAAGAAATCACTGTTTACAAAGAAAACACATCTTACTCAGTAGGCTATGAGTTGAGTACTCTCAAGGGGGAAAATGAAGGACGGCTTAAGGATTTAATTCTGCTCACAAATAAATAAGATACAAAAGTACTTGGAACCTCAAGAAGTACTAATTCAATTTGTCAATTAAAAACAGCAAGGCAAGAGAAAGAAAAATACCTTTATGCTTATATCAAAACCTTAGGAAGATCTACATTTCTGCCATAAGAAACAGAACTGAAATTCCAAATAATAAATTTTAAGATAATTAGAAATAGTAAAAAACAGAATAAGCAACGGACAGCAATTTATACTGATATGGCGATTACAAATAAGAATTAGAAATTGCGGCTGGTGCACTGGCACAGTGGTTAGGTACACGTGCTGCTCACTCAGAGGACTCGAGTTCAGTTCTTGGCAGCATCTACATCAGCCTACTGAAAGCTACTCGTAACTCTAGTTCCAGGAGATAGGAGCTCTGATTTGGGCTTCCATGGCACATGCTTACACATAGTTCTCTCTCTCTCTCTCTCTCTCTCTCTCTCTCTCTCTCTCTCTCTCGCTCTCTCTCTCTCTCGCTCTCGCTCTCACACACACACAATTCTTTTTAAAATGACTCTGTCTTTCAGAGTTCCTTCTCTCCACCCTTATGCTTCAAGTCAATGTGGTCTCATCCACCAGAAATTCAGCCACTGAACCAGGAATGATGTTTTTCTCTGATGATCCCTGTTTAGCAAGGAAAGCAAGTCTCACAAGGTTTATGTGTGCCTGCTTCTCCGGTGGGAACAGTCCCCAAAAAGACACTGTCTGAGTGAATGTAGCCATGTGAAGGTTCTTCTTTGTTTCCTTGCTAAAGAATGTGTGGTTTTCTGTCTTTTTTTTTTCAGCAGTTTTTCTCCTGGCAACATCTAAAACCTGATTTTGAGCTTTTCTGAGGTTGATGAAATATGGCTCCCACTTCCCTCAGTCTGTGGGTGCTTTGCATCCATTGCCAGACTGCATCATGGAGTTGCCTCAGGCATTGTTACCCTCCACTACTGAAGTGAAGGCAAGCTTGTGCCTCTCAGGCATCTTGTGAAATACAACAAACACCTCCTTGTTTCCAAGAAATCTTTTCTTTCTTTTTTTCTTTTTTTAAAAAAATTCCTTTTTGTCAACATAAATTCTAGACAAAACAGACTAAAACTGTAGTAATGGTGGCCCATCTGTCACAACGAGAAGCTGCTTCTATCTCTCCCGCCAATCCTGGAGAAGACCGCATGGATCCCAAGCAATGTTTGCAAACAGTTGTTCTGGGGACTAGCTTTCAAACACTGAGATTTCCACTGTGATATGCCGTTTAAGGAAGTTTCTGGGTGCTGAGGTAGAAGAGGTTCCTTGGCTCCCTGACAACTACAGACCCCCTGTGTACGCAGTCACTGAGACTCCCCTCAAGGGACAGTATGGCAGGTCTCTGCAGCAGCTCGTACCACTGCAACCCTGCTTCACAGAGGACTGGGTCACTCCAGATCATATCCGGACTTGCTGTTACTCTGACAAACACCTGAGGCAAGCCATTTGCACAGAGAATGGCTTATTTGGCTTGCGTTGTTCCATCTATGATGAACTGGCTTTGTTACCTTTGAATCTGTAGTGAGGCAGGAACCATGCAAGAACCATGTTAGCGAGCAAAGTCAAACTCTCCATGGCTGGGAAGGGAAAGTAGAAAGAGATACTGAACTTCACAACTTTCCTGGAGGTGCAAACCCTCTGGGGCTTTATCTAATAAACATTCTACCACCTCTCGGCAACACCCAACAGGTGTCTAAGATGTGGCCCTTGGGGACATTCCAGACCCATGGTAGATCACAGTATCTAAAGAATGACCAGAAGTGACAACGTATAGACAGACAGAAATTCCAAAGCTACTACATCTTAGGTGTTGCTGGTGACAAATTGCTCACTGATACATAGATTTTCTTAGGCTACGATATCAAGTCTGTCTAGAGATCCCGTGTGTGTTAGGAAAGTGCTCCTGGTCAGCCTAGGCTCACCCATGTAGTTTGAGCCACTCCTCTGTGTCTGGAATAATACGATTCTCACAGCTAGCAGGATACAACGTTGCAAGCAGAAACACCTGATCATTAAAACTAGGAGTCACATCTGATCACCACAGATGCCTTTGCTGATGACCCCCCCCATTTCAGCAGGCATCTGGCCATCTAAATCTGGAAAGCGTTTAGGACAACAGAGACCAATCCACTCTACAAATGCTGTCTTTGCTCTTTGTATTCCACCATCCTTCATGATTTCTACAATGATTCCTCCAAAGTGCAGGCCATAGAGTAATTGATCAGATCAGTTTGCAATTGATTTTATTGTCAACTTTCCAATATATAAGCAACTTCATCGAGTAAAAAGCAGAGACAAGAAGTGCAAAGGAAAAACAGGTTACTCCCAATGAGTCAACGCTATCGTCATGATAACTCAGAATCCTTGTGGCTGGGGTTGGAGGGCAGATCAGTGGGGATGTTCCACTTGGAAGGAAATGACTGTAAGTTGTATTTTTTTGGTGAACATTTCTGTAGATATAACTTGCTTGTGAAAGGGTCATCTCTGCCCACTATGAATCCCAAACTTTTGGTAAGTTAAGACAGAGATGTCTATCTTACAGCATACACCATTTTCTTAAAAAGTCTGTGGTTGGAGTTTTGACATAGAAATTTGTACATCACAGTACTCACATTAAATTGCTATCCAAGAATGGAAGGATAGAATCTGAGGCTGAGGGGTTTTTTAAATCTAAAACAAATGAAGAAAATGGAACTTGGCATAGGACTAATTGTCTGGAAAATTAAAAGTCACTATGAAAGATTTGGAATTGGAAGATAAACCCTCCACACACCTGGATGATTAGAACACCTCAGGTCTGTGTTTGACTACAACATTTTAGACACCATAATCTGAATAGGAAGTCATTGGAAAGACCGTTAGGAATTCATTCCCTTAAGATACTTCTAGTGCCAGTGAAGGACTGCAAGGAAGTTCAGGCACTAAGATGGTCAGGACTGTCAATAGTGCCCCATAGCCTGGGCACCTCCCCATCAGATCAACACAGAATGTAGGATTTATTGGAATGCTAGGAAAACACAAGGCAACCCCATTCTAAACAGACGCAACAGGATACCTTGGCTCATTTCCATGTGTAAGGTGAAAAAGACATACGTATGAGACCCTCATTGGTTGTCTGCATGTTCCTGAGCATATCTAACATATTCTGAGACATTTGAATAAACAAAAGTGGAGGAGAGGTCTCTGGCATACAGCGGATGGTGTATTAGACTTTAAAAATACATTTTACAAGAAAACAAAGAATTAGAGAATATGTACTTGTTATTCTATAAAGAATCTAATACATTAAAAAATAAAACTCTGTAAGAAGAAGCAGGGGGATAGATATAGTTTGGTATAAATGAAATAAAGGAAGATACATCAAGGGGCCACATAGTTAATTAGAGATGAAGCCAAGGCCATAAAAGCCAAGTGTCACACTCATAAAATGAAATGAGTTGTGGGGCAACACAACAGAGGACACAGAAATTAGCCACACATGGTGGGGTACACCTATCTTCCAAACACTTACAAGTGGGTTCCAGAGCTACTGGGTGAAACTGTGTCCCTTTATCGCCTCCCAAATCCAAGAAAATAAAATGAAATAATAAAAATATAATAAAAAGAAAACAAAACTTGACCCACCATCATTGGTTAAAGATGGCCACTTACTTTGACACAAGAACTATTAGAATACATAAAATCAATTATAAACACCTACAATGAAGTATAACAATCAGCATCAAGATAAATACAGAAATTAAATTGATACTAGAACCTGTACATCCATATACTGAAAAACCTGTGTGATAATAATGTCTATCTAAAAGCTGGAATTGTATCATAATAAATGGGAAAGTTGTTGGAAGTATAAAACCACAGGAATAGTAAATTCAATTGTAATTATCCAGGTAATATCAAAGGCAAAATCCGATAACCAAGAAAAATAATTTAACATTTATACAAACATGAGAATGTTGCTTAAATTGTACATGATAACATTATATCATAAATTATTTTTAAAATATGAACATTAAAATTAGTTATCTGAGACAAGTAGACCAATGCAATCGAATCAAATACTGATATTAATCCACACACCTATAAACTCCTGATCTTTGTCAAAGAAACTGAAACTATAAAGTGGAACAAAAGAAAGCATCTTCAACAAATGATGCTAGCATAACTGGATGTCTGTATGTGGAAAAAAAAGGAAATAGATCTATATCTGTTACCTATCATAAAACTTAAGTTCTCAACATAAAACCAACCACAGTGAACATCATAGACGAGAAAGCGGGAGGTACATTGGCACAGGAGACCACTTCCTGAATATAAGCCCAGTAGCACAGCCACTGAGAGCAATAATTAATAAATGGGACCTTCTGAAACTCAGAAGCTTCTGTAAAGTTAAGTACATAGTCAACAAGACAAAATGGAAGCCTACAGAATGGGAAAAAAATCTTCACCAACCCAACATCTGAAAGAGGATTGATCTCTAAATTATATAAAGAACTCAAGAAACTAAACATCAATAGACCGAATAATCCAATAAAAAAATGGGACACAGATCTAACAGAGAACTCTCAACAGAGGAATCACAAATGGCCAAAAGGTACTTAAGGAAATTCTCAACATCCTTAGCCATCAAAGAAATGCAAAGCAAAACAACTTTGTGATACCATCTTACACCTATCAGAACGGCCAAGATCAAAAACTCTGATGACAATTTATGTTGGAGAGGTTGTGGGGAAAAGGGAACACTCCTCCATTGCTGGTGGGAGTGCCATCTTGTACAACTGCTTTAGAAATCAGTATGGCGGTTTCTCAGAATATTGGGAATTAATCTACCTCAAGACCCAGTAATTCCACTCTTGGGCATATACCCAAAGGATGCACACTCACACCACAAGGACATTTGCTCAACAATGTTCATAGCAGCATTATTCATAATGCCGGAATCTGTAAACAACCTCAATGCCTCTCAACTGAAGAATGGATAAACATAATGTGGTACATTTACACAATGGACTACTACTCAGCAGTAAAAAAAAAATGATATCTTAAAATTTGCAGGCAAATACATGGGACTAGAAAAAGATATTCTGAGTGAGGTAACACAGACCCAGAAAGGCAAATATAATATGTACTCACTCATAAGTAGATAATGCACATAAAACAAATGACAACCAACCTACAGGCCACAGCTCTGAGAACCTAGGTAACAAAGATGACCCTAGGAGAGACACACATGGATATGCCTAGGAAGGGGACAAAAGACAAGATCTCCTGAGTAAATTGGGAGCATGGCGGGCAAGGTGATAGATGGAAGGGGAGAAAGGAGGAGGAGAAGGGAATGGGAGGGAATGTATAGCACATGCCTATCCAAACAATTAAAATGAGGATTAAAAAAATTAGTTATCTGGGCAATGATGAAGGATTCTGCCACAATAATATATTAAGTACTTAGCTAGATGGTTCAACATCATTGAATGAATGACCATCCACAAAATGTGATAATCTCAAAATGGCTGGCATTTGTGCAAATTCTTATAATACAAGTGCTGTGATTGTTGTGCATGTCTCTATCCCAAACCAGTCACTGAATTTGCTGCATAGTAGTTAGTTGATATTTATTGAGGAAATTGAACAAAGGAGAGAAGTGTGTATATGGTTCCATGAATGGACGAATATGGATGGGGGTGTAGATGGATATAGAAAGAAAGATGAATGGGGATGGAAAGATGGAGGAAGTAGGTGAATGGATGGGTGAATGGATGGGTGGATGGGGGTGGATGAGTTGATATGGATGGATGAACAGACATACAACTATTCCCAGTAAATGGAAGACATAAAAATTGGTTCATGTCTTCCTTATTCACTCACAAATATACTACAGATGATTACAAAAAGGAAATATGAAGGATAAAACATACCTGAAAACAGAAATATAATAGATAACAGAATTTGCTGTAGACACAGATGTGAAATGACTCAAACAATGAATTTTAAAGCTTGACAGATTGTAATAGGTCTGCATTTATAGTTAACTTCCAGAAACACTTAAAGAGCATTTTTTTATCACTTGATGTGAGTAGTGTTGATGGTTAAAACAAGCATATTATTCCTGACTTCCATATGACACCCAAGGACCACGACTCAAGTTGAATATGAATAAGAGAATGAGTGGGAACTATGGTGTCACTCACACTGTACCCTTGTAAAGAGACCACACAAGGGACTCACTGGGATTACACATTCTGGAGATGGAGGAAATAAAACATCACATAAATGCTATATAGCACAAGTTGATTAGCACCAACACTTTGACGTAAAACCTACTAACTAAGGACGTCACTTTGACTTCAAACGTACGTAGCAAACTGGCTGGGTGTCTATGATACTCAGCTTTCAGTTACACCCATTGGGCTTCGATACTCATGAAAATGGCTAAGGCATCTCAGTGCTCACACCTCTCTGGAGATACCACAGCAACAACAATAAAATGGTACCTCATCCAGAGTTATGGAAACAGATACTGTCAACAATGTCAAATTTACATTTCTTATAATAACTAAAGCTAATAATCCCACTTGGATAGATGCAGGAAGGCTCAACAGTGTGCAATACTTTCTAAGATTGGATCTTGTTTTACCAGGGTTGAATTTAGAACTCTGATTGCACAAAGAGGCATAGACTTATTAAGGATGTTAACGAAACACCGTATGATAACCACATAGCACCTGTATTTGTTAATATTGATAGCTAAGGGAGCAGCAAAGATGGCTCAGTGGGTAAGCATACTTACTTTGCAAACAAGAGAGCCTGAGTTTAGAACCTTGGTATCCATGTAAAAAGCCAAGGGTGACTGTGGATATGTTTGATCCTAACCCTGGAGGGACCAGAGACAGGAGGATCACTATAATTGGCTGGCAGCCAGTCTAGTGGATAATGGAGAGCTTTAGGTTCAGTGTTGTATTAAGAAACAATGTGGAAAGCAAGAGAAGAAGACACCAGACTTCCTCTTTTGACCTTCACAGATGTACACATAGGCTTCTGCACCTGCACATATGTGCACTTGTGCACACACACACACGTGTGAGGGTGCATACACACACACACACACACACACACACACACACACACACACACACATCTTCAGGCACAAAGTCTAAAAGTAAATCTTGCCTGAAATGTAGCCTGTAATAGAGAGCACGGAATGAAAACCGAATCCTTTCAGAATGAAGAAGAAGCCAATACAGCATTGTGTGCTCATTACATAAGCATGAAGACTCCCTTCAGTTTGTCACTAAAATTAAACAACGGTATCTTGAAGGTAAAATAGGCAAGCCTGGACAGAAGCGGTGACAAGAACATAAACCAGCTCCTCCCACTAAGAAACTCAGCCCTCTCCAACACAAACCTTGATACCAATCACACTGAACTAGGTTCACTGCTACAGCCTCAGCACACTAGGTACCTCAATGCCTGGAAAGATGGAGATGAAGGTGGCAGGGCAGTTCAGCAAGCACCTTCATCTCCTACACACACAACACAGGCAGGATGGAGACATTGGAGGCAGAACACCCAGAGCCTCACAAAGGGACTAAGCACATGCATAGTTTATTCTTTCAGAAATATTCAGCAAGCATACATATATACCAGGCTGCCAACTTTCTCAGCCACTGGGAGTAAAGAAGTAGAAGAACTCCACCTTGTCTGGATGGTCACCTAATATGTTCTCTAAGATCAGGCTAATGCCATAGACGTCTGTCCAAAGAAGTCACGGAAATAGAATTGTTGGGCAGTCAAGGAACATCTCTTCAAGCCACTGACATTTGCTCACTGATCTGGATTAAACTAGCAAAATTAGCTTGGGGAAATCAGCTATGACCAAACGCAAAGCCCTGGGTTGGGAATGAGTTTTTTGTGTTAGAAGCAAAATCAAGGAAACAAGACGGTCAATGTGAGGCAGGCAGAAATAAGAGAAAGGGAAAAAAGAGTAAGAGGGCAAAAGTAAGTCTTGTTGGGCATTCAGGTTCCAACTGTCTAAGAAGTATTTACAGGCTTCTCCTTTTCAAATGAGTACATGAAGATAAAACATAAGAATTTTTTGTCAAAGAACACTGGCTTCCATCTGAAAGGTGACCATGACTGTCTGATCTCTTTATGCTGTGAATACCATTGGTTAATAAAGAATCTTCTTTGGGCCTATAGCAGGGCAGAATATAGCAAGGTGGGAAATCCAAACAGAGATATAGAGAGAGAGTAGGCAGAGTCAAGGAAGCGCCATGTAGTTGCCAAAAGAGATAGACACTGGACCCTTACCAGTAAGCCACAGCCCCATGCCAATACACAGCTTAATAGAAAAGGGTTAATTCAAGATGTAAGAGTTAGTTAATAAAAAGTCTGAGCTAATAGGCCAAACAGTGTTTGTAATTAATACAGTTTCTGTTTGATTATTCTGGTCTGAGCAGTCTCCGCCTACAACTTGTCCCTTCCACAGGGGGTACAGAAGAGAATAGGTGAAGGTGTCACTTGGGAATCCTTGGTTGGGAAATGATGGACATCATACAGTGTGGGAATGGCATGTTTGGACCTGAATCCAATGCCAACATGAGTTGTCAACAGACAGAAGCTGAGCCTGGAGGGAGAAGGCATGGCTGGCTCCCATGATTCTGGCCTGGACAACTGAGAGAATATTGACAGTGAAAGGATCCAGTTTGGAGGCAAAACTGGAGTTCGGCTTTGGTTTGGAAGTTGTTGGACCATCGTGTTTTGGATAGGAAACTGCCTAAACTGTGACTCGTTAGCTGTGAGAGTCTGCAGAGCCTGCTCTGCTCGGTGTTTGTTTCCTGTCTAACTGATAATCAGACGTGAGCAGCTTATCAGTTCAGGCAAATGACAAACCACGTCCATAATTGCATGTGGCATGCAGAGAGAGAGAAATTGGTCCTGCCACTTCTGTGCTTTGATCTACAGCATGTAAAGGGTTCTCGGTGTCAATCTTGATTCATTGTGAATGGTCAGAAAGATCTGACATGATCTGAGAAAACAATGTAGTCACAGAAAGTAATTTTTCCTCTTTTGGTTAAAAAGTCACCAAGATTAGAGGAAATATGAAGACTCTAAATGGAGTAAGGGTTTGGATATATCAGCCTTGGGGATATCTGCTAGGCACAATCAGTATGTGTGTGGGTGTGTGTGCGCGCGCATGCGCATGTGTGTGTGCAGATGCAAATTGTCCTCTATTGCTTTCCTCCTTATTTCTTGATACAAAGTCTCTTAATAACCTAAAACTCACCATTTTGCACTAGACTGCCTGCTGGCTGACCCCAATGAAGTGTTCATGTGTGTGCGTGCATGAATGTGTGTGTGTGTGTGCTTGCGTGCGTGTGTGTGTGTGTGTGTGTGTGTGTGTGTGTGTGTGTGTGTGTGTGCATGGGCATGTCAGAATAAACAGTGAAATCTTAGGGTCTTGTGACAGTGTACACTCTGCCCCTGGAGCTGAGCAGACAAGAACGATCACACAGGAGAGGCAGATCCAGCCCTCATTATCACACGACCCTAGTGAAGGAAGCACTGTTTGTTGTCATTGGTGGTTTTCCTCATGACATAAGAATCCTTTAATTTCTGGAATATTCTATTTAATTTTTAACTTTCATTTAGTCTTTGAAAATATATATAATATATAATATATGTAATCTTGATCATATCTCCTCCTCACCCCCTTTCAACTGACTTTTCCAAGAATTCTCTCACATGTCCTCCACAACTTCATGTCCCCTATTGTATTTTTAACATCATAAAGTTATTCAGATTTCCCCAGATAACTAGCAACAAGTTTATTTCATGTCCTGGGCTCAGGAAGAACATGAAGGTGTGTAGTGCATGAATGGTTTTCCACAACATGTATGTGGCCCAAAGCACCATTGCCTCTGTCCTATTGCAGACAATGTCACTGACTGAAAGGCCTCTGGAACCTAGCAAGTGGAGTTCGATTTCAAAGTAACTTACTTCGTTCCACGGATTCTAGTAGAAATTCTTGAATGTGCATTTTATTTGTACCTACAGTTCACAGATGTTTCTGGTGAGCTAGCTCAGTGACTACTAAAGAAGCTTCAAATATCAGGAAGTTTTAATGTATTTGGGTATTCTGGGAACATAAGGGAGAAGCAACAGTCTGTGTATTTTGTGTCCAGACTCCAATAGAGAAACTGACTTACTGACTTCCTTGGGAATAAGACAGAGAAAGAACTGTGAGCCCCAAGAATCAACAGCTCACTAGATACAGAGATTTCTCTGCCAGCAACAAGTTATTAACTGAAATAAAAATAAAGAGGGAGAAAACAATTCTGGCCACTGATTCATTTTCCCCATACATATTTACCTAAAAATAGGCTGCCTCTGGTGGAAAATAGGGTGTGAAATACAGCCCTAAAGTATCGAAGAAGGGGGAGCAAAAACAAGAAATGAAAATGCTTACTGGGATCAAGTATTTTTAGTGCGTGCGTGCATGCATGCATGTGTGTGGGGGGGAGTATGTGCAAACATATGTGTACTTGTATATGGAGGTCAGAGATCAAGGTGGGAGTTCTCCACAATTGCTCTCCATCTTGGGTTTTGAGAGAGTGTCTTCCATTGAATCTGGAGCTCACCTATTCAGCAAAATCAGCTGGCTAACAAGGCAAGGGATTCTTGTGTCTCTACCTGCCCTGCACAGGGTTACAGGAATGGACCACAATGTCCAGCTTTATATATGGATCCTGGGATCTGGACTCAGGTACTTGATACTTGTGCAGCATGCCTTCCGCTGACACCCATTCTCTGTCTTTAAAATGTCTCTTCTTGAACTCAGGACATCAGCCAGTGCTCTTAACCGCTGAGCTATCTCTGATCATGTTTCTTGAGCTGGTCTCACATTCCTGGCTCCATGGTCTTCCTGACTCCTCAGTCTTCACCACAGCTTGACTTGTGCCAATATACCACGGTGACTTGCTAAAAGACTCCAATCTAATATACAAATAAGTAGCAAAAAGTGTTTCAGAGAGAAGACATTTGCACATCGTTTCAGAAAATTGCCTTCCCTGTATGGTTAGAGCACAAAGCATTTCAGGGCTTTTGACTCAATAATTGTCTTTCAGGGAACTTGAAGTGCTTTACGACAATCAGAGCAATGCGAAAGGATTGACCCAAAAAGAAAAGAGACAGAAGAACACCATTAAGATGCTTGTTGCAAAGCCTCCTATGCTACTAACAATGAGAAGCAACCTAGATGTCTGAAACTGCTGGCGAGAGGAAGCCATCCGCTCTAGTGGTGCAGCCGCTCCAGAGTGACCGGGACATCCACATTAGCACACCCAAGTGGCCCCATTAAACACAGTGGGTCACAAAGCAAAACCAAGACAAAAGGACATGAAAGTGTGCTAGGAACTTGGTGGAGAGGTAAAGGAAGAGGGAGGAGGTGGGAAGAGAATGAACCAGAAGGTGTTATATGCATGTGTGAAGCTGGCAATGGATAGATTTACTTAAAAGTAGAGAGCAATACTCGAATAACAATACCAAGAATGACAAGATGACAATGACAGATTCAGACAAAATTATGCCTTACCCAAGAGCTATCCCTTAGCAAACATACTCTTCTGGCTATTTTATCTCTTGGGGAGGGTATTAGTCTTCCTGTTTTGGAAGAAGATTTTGTTCCCTCTGTATTCTCTATTACCGCTTAATTTCATCTAATTCTTCTTGGTCTTTCTTGTGTCATTTGTTTACTTGAGGCTTACATTTTCACAGAAAGCACAAGTTATAAGTATAATAATAATTTCTTGCAACCTACTGGGTTGGGTTTTGGTTTGTTCTTTTTGTTTCCTCCAAAATCTTTTAAGTTGCATCATTAAGTCATTTATTTGCGCTGTTTCTGATTTTTTTTTTAATGTAGGCATTTAGGGCTATAAACTTTTCTCTTGGAGCTACTTTTAATGTGTCCCAGAGGTTTTGCTGTGTTGTGTTTTGTTCTCATTTAGTTCCAGGAATATTTTAATTTCTTCTCTGAGCCATTTGTCATTGAGTAATGAGTTGTTTAGTCTTCATGGGTTTACATAAGTTACTATATTCTAACTCTCATCCTGATACTCATGGGTTTACATAACTTACCATATTCTAACTCTCATCCTGATACTCACAGAGAAGGGTATCTATCCACCCTCATGGATGCTTTACAGAAATTGCAGACCTTCTTTCTTTCTCTCTCTCTCTCTCTCTCTCTCTCTGATGGGGAAGCTCAAAGACAAAAGGGGGAGAGGATGGGGAAGCTCAACCAATCATATCTGGTTAGGGTGTGGCTGCCTGGAGCCCAGGGAGAGAGAGAGAGAGAGGGAGACAGAGAGAGAGAGAGAGAGGGAGAGAGAGAGAGAGAGAGAGAGAGAGAGAGAGAGAGAGAGAGAGAGAGAGAGCGAGCCTGCATCTCCCAGTTTTTCTACCTGGGCTCCAGGCGGCCACACCTTAATCAGATGTGATTGGTTGAGCTTCCCCATCATCATCATCATCATCCTCTTTCTCTCTATCTCTCTCTCTCTATCTCTCTCTATCTCTCTCTCTCTTTGTCACACACACACACACACACACACACACACACACACACACGAGCCAGAATATCAGGAAGTCTGCTGTGAAACCATATCTCTTAGAAGTGACTTAGCATACAAGACCAGAACATATCAATGGGCATGTCAACATCAACATGGAACGGGGAAAACTTCACAGGGCTGCACCCTCAGACAGAGATCCTACAGACAACTAATAACTTCTGGAAGAAGGATGATTGCCCTGTCAGGAATGACCCCCTTATTGGTTGCCCAATGCAGAGGGGTCAGACTTGAAACCATATACACACAAGCAACAAAAATAGACTTACAAAATTGTATGCATATACACCTGTGCATACACATGCGTGCACACACTCATACAGATGTAACAGTAAAAGAAAGAAAAAGAGAATACCAATTTAAGAGTGGAAGTGTTCATGGGAGGGGTTTGAGGGTGTGTAACTGGAAGGTGCTGGGAGAAAGGGGAGAGAGGAAGTTATGTAATTCTGTTTAAATTAAAAACGTATTTTTAAAACTAAAGAAAACCGTTCTGAAAATAAATAAAAATTAAAGATTAAAATATCAATTAAAAAACTAATAAAGAAAAAGATGACCATTAACACCATAAGTATATGGGAATTAAACTACAAAAATTCTCAATTCTGATTCAGTCATTCTGTCTATAAAAATTATTTACAATATATGGATTTTAAAAATTGGAAGCTACAGCTCAAAACTTGAAGCTACTGAAGAAATTAGATACATTCTAATGGTTTGATCATCAACAAACATTCAGAATATTCTGATGCACTCTGGCAAATGCCTGAAAGACCACTCCTAAAATACATACCAACCAAAAGCCAGTGTAGCTCAGTCTCAGTCTATATGGCCCTGATTGAAAAATGCAAAGGAAAGCTTAAGCAGGAGAAATATGCATTCATTCTTCTTTGTAAATATGAATGTCAGAAAATAATTAAGATAATTTAAAACTGAATGAAGTGTATGATTAAGCAAATAATCCAGCACAAGTAGGTAGGATCTCCCCCCCAAAAAAACTAAAGAAATTTCAACAGTTAAAATATTAGGAGTTTGTTACTTATGATGTATTCAAGAGAGATTTAAGAGACAAATTTACTCTCTAATATTTATATATATATGGATATAGATGTTTGTAAGTATAATTATTAATATAGGTAAACTTTTTAATAACAAATTAATTAAAAATTAATTATCCTCACAAGCCTGAAGAGTTCATCTTGTCAGGGACATATGGTCCTGGGAATGAGCCTAGAGACAGTGTCATCTCAATGGGAGCACTAGAGGCAATGGCGCTGAGAAGTGGCCGATGAGGCAGCATTGTCCCAAAGACTTTCACCTTTTTACAATATTCTGTGCGGTTTAGCCAGAGCAATATGACAGAAAACACAGCACAGTAAGTATAAGAAGGGAAGAAAGTATTTAAGCTGTGATTTCTTTCTGCACTATCACATACAAGGTGATCCAGCAGAAACCATCAGTTACTAGTCAAAAGGCCAAGGCAGTTTCTTTATTCAACCAATGAAAACAACACATAGTCAGAAGAACCTCCTACACCACTTTTCTATTACTGTTGTCTAAAAAAACAAACAATTGATATTGATAAAGAAGAATAAACACTGAGACGGTATTCTCAAACCTATGTAGGTTTTGCAATATTAAATCCTAGCCCATCAACGAATCCTTAACAAGTTTGCAGAATGACTAGTAGTAGATGGTGTTCTTTGATAAACAGAAATTAAGCTGCAAGTTAATCAGGAAAAAAAACTATATTTATTTTTCTTCTTTTTCAAGACAGGACTTCTTTTATGTATCCCAGACTGGCCTTGAACACAGTCACCAAGGGTGACTTCAAACTTCCTCTTTCTAGTTCTGAAGCAGTAGGATTAGAAACATATACCATACCCAGTATGATGCTGGATGTCAAACCCAGAGCTTCGTGTAGACTCGGCAAACACTCTACCACCTGAGCTATATGTCCAGCCCATAAGTGGTGAGTCATTTCAAAAAAAATTATTAAAGGTAAAAAAAAATTAAGTTCAGTGTTGGTTAGTAGGTGATGAAAACAAGAGATAAAATGTTATATACTAAAAATTAGGAGTCTCCGCTTAGTTACCTGAATGTCAATTTAATTCCATTTTAGAAGATCCTGATGTGCTAACAAGGCAAGTCTGGTGAAACTCATAAATGAGCTAATAAAAACCAAAATCGATGGCAGAGGAAACAGTATGAAACATGGCAACAAAGCCAAAAGTCAGCTCCATGGGAAGCTGTAAATTGGCCTGAGTGTGAAGCATGTGTTGCAGCTCTTACTTCCAGGAGCCCGAAGCAGAAGGGTCACGAGTTCGTGAGCAGCAGGGACTATACAGTGAGTCTGTCTTAAATTGTTTTTAAAAAGTGAAGCATGGAAGATTAGGCTTCTTTGGAACGCAGGAGACTATTACTTTATGCATAAAAGGTAACAGGTATTGAAAATACAGAAAATACGACGAACATCTTTAGAGTAGTATTTTTGAAGTTTAGATATAGATCCTATAAAACAAATAAATCCTGTAAAATGTAAATAAAATTCTATAGAACATAAATTAGAAACTTATATACAAAAACTCCTATAATATTTTCAGTTAATTCAACACATTAAATTCCCTTTTGAAGAAAACACTTTCCTGGACAGTCACCTCAAACATTTTAGAAACCCCAATCTCACATAAAACCCTTTTAGTGCTCAGGGTGAATCATCTGCAGCTGTTTGTGAGGGTGGTCCAACTCTAATGCTAAGCACATGCTCCAAACAGAAAGAAAAGAGAATGCTAGACCCATTACTTCATTTATAAATATTCTAGACATGCTTTAAACAAACTGAGTGCAGTACACATAAGAGCATTTTTGAAGATATAGTTGTATTTATATGTATATGTGTTTATGTCCACCATGCAAATGCCAGTGCCTGTAGAGGCCAGAAGAGGTCAGCAGATACCCTGGAGCAAGAGTTAAACAAGGTAGGTTATGAGCACTCTGCTGCATGCAATGCCATGTAGAGTCTGGGAACCAAACACGGGTTCTAGAACCAGCAAGAGCAGTGGCCAAGTGCTTTTCAACCACCTCCCCCGTCAAAAATATTTCATGAGTTTTTTTCTGTAAATTTCAATTCTCTATCATCAAGAAATGCATTGAGATGGTTAAAGTTGCCAACTGGAAAGGCCCTAGCATGGCAGAAGAGACAAGCCTCTGATAGCTAGATTCATTTAACTGAGGTAGAAAACCCGAAATATGGGTGGCAGCATTGCCTGTACTGGGATCCAGGTATTATACGGAGAAAAAGAGCTGAACACAGGGCTGCATCCCTCTACTGCTTCATGTGGACATGATGTGACCCACTGCCTCCCACTCCAGCCACTGGATTCCCCATCACAATGGGACATGGAATGTTCTTTCAAACCCTGAGCCAATGACATCACTCCTCCCCCAAGCTGTTTCTTGTCAGGTACTGAGAAAAGTACACGACATATCTATTCAGTAATTGCTGCAACTGTTATATTTCATCTATAGCTGGAGAAATTGTCCCAGAAATCCAAAATGATTTACTCGGGATAAAAAAGTACTAAATGACAGTTTTGAGTGTGGATTCTGACCCTGGAGTCTACATGTAACATATCGGGCATTTGCTTAAATTTCCACTCGGAATTTAGGTAACAAACATGTTTTCTTACTTGGAGCATGTTTGGTCCTTACTTAAATTTTTACTGAATGAATATATTCCCATGTCAGTCTATTTTTCTTCACTATAATGAGTACAGGAAGCTTATAAAGAATAAAGGTTCCAGGGCTGGAGAGATGGCTCAGAGGTTAAGAGCACTGGCTGTTCTTCCAGAGGTCCTGAGTTCAATTCCCAGCAACGACATGGTGGCTCACAACCATCTGTAATGAGATCTGGCGCCCTCTTCTGGCGTGCGGGCATACATGGAGGCAGAATGATGCATACATAATAAATAAATGATAAACCTTTAAAAAAAAAGAATAAAGTTTCCTTTTGGCTTATGGTTTAGAAAATTCAGCCTACGCATTGGAAGCACTATGACTTTTGCCGTGGTGAAAGGCAGGTTATGGCACGCAGTGTCTCAGCAAGAGGCAATGAACTAGGAGCAAAAGGGTTGCCACCATTTTAACAAATAATTTATGCTAAACTACTCCAAATGCAATGACTGGCACTTCAAAGTTTTCCTCCAAGATATAAGCATTTACTATCCTCCTCCTTCATCCCAATCACCGCCATCTTAGGATGTCTGGTTTATTTTTAATCTTTGAATTTTTTTTAAGATCCAAGGATCAGTTAGCATGTTTTTAGTTACAACGTCATTGATAAACATTTGACATTGTCTTGAGATGTCAGGATTTGAGGCCTGTGTCTTCATTTAACATTTATGCTGTTGTGGATCCCAGGCAGGGTTTAAAGTGGTGACCCCTTTTGGCTGATGCCCACTTCATTATTCTGAGTCTTCTCTCTCCATTCTCCCATTTTCTTTTACCTCTGTGTTGTCTTTGTTTTTTCTTACCTTCCAAATCCCTTTTCTCTGCCCTTCTCCTCACATTCACAAGCAGAAATAAAGCAAACACCTTCCAGCAGCCCCTGGGCCACCGTCCTCAGCGCTTTGCCTCCATCCCCCAAACCATCAATAAGTTGACATACAAGGTCCTAGCTTTAGGATTTCTGTGAATACAAAGTAGTCCACTGATTATGTCATCAGTGTCACACTGTCAGGGAAGCTGGCTTAGTCATCACCCCTAGTGGACAAGACAGAGTGACATTTCCAGGCTAGAGACATGGCTGGTACAGCTCCATTCTGGTCACACGAGCATACCCCCATGATCCATTTTTCTTGCTGTGTAATATTTATATTGTTATGCAAGTATCTCTATTCATCAAATGAGGCCATTAACACCTAGCAATGCTTCCAGATGCTGAGTTCTTCCTCACCATGGGTGATCACTAAGAAGCCATTTGGGACAACTAGGTCAAACACGGCACAATCCAGGAGTCATGACCACTCTCCAGAGAAAGTCGAACACGTTGCCACTACCCAAGGCGGAAATGCATCTGGAAGTCCATGAGCAAACTAGAGGTGAACAACATCCAGACATTAGAAGGAGTTAGGCAGGGTGGCCTGTGCAGGACCCATAATGTGGGACAGGTGTTATGCCTAAGGAAACCACCACTTCCTAACTTCTGAGGTAGAGTCAGTCCCTCAAGAGTCAGGACAACACATTCAAAAGCACTCAGATCGTCAACCAGAGGATGTGGACTGTCACCTGCTAAAGAGCACCTTATCTGGAAGCCACAGGCTTTCTGTGTACACAGACTCACAGCTCTACATGTGTCCTTGCCTCACCTACATGCATGGGCAGAAAGCAGAAGCAGAAATGGGTTGTGTTCTGAAAGATGAAAGCAGAGGGAGCTTCTCGGAGCTGATGCTCCATGAGATTTTATAACACAGTATATGTGAGCACATGAGAAAGGATGCAGTCTGCCCCCACAGGACTTGGATGCAAGGAGACGTGACCCAAATACTACTCAAGCCAAGCCTCTTCCTCTTTCCCACACAGTGTTTGCTCTTTATGGGCAATGACTGCAAACCAGAAGAGCCCAACACAGAAGACATCTGTCTAATAGAGAAGCGAGGGAATTCACAAATTCTAAATCATGACCACAAATTTCCAGAAACACCACCCTCAGGGAAATCACAAGCCACTTCTTCTCTGGTCCTTTCCTACCACTTGACAGCAACCTGGACTTGGTCGAAATCAGCTCTTCATTTCCTGAAGTGTTACGGAAGGACTTGGTGAGCACACAGCCTGAACTCTAGAAGACCCATTCCCAATTCCTGCTCAGAACAGGATCTTCCAGGTCCCTAACAAAGTCATGATAGCTCTACTATATAGCTAAGGTGCTTGCTGTGTTTGCACAGGTGATGAGTACGTAGGTAGGTGCGTTAGATAGATGGTAGATGTTAAACAGGCAGACAATAGGTTGTTAGATGAATAGGTTATAGATTAGGTAGATGATAGATGGATGGATAGATGGATAGATAATAGATGATAGATAGATAGATAGATAGATAGATAGATAGATGATAGCTAGATAGATGATAGATGATAGATAGATAGATAGATAGATAGATAGATAGATAGATAGATAGATATAGATAGATAGATAGATAGATAGATAGATAGATAGATAGATAGATAGATAGATAGATTATAGATATAGAAAATAAAGAATAGATAGGTCATAGATATATAATAGACAGATACATGTATACACACTGATACATAGGTAACAGATGTAAATATGTCTACAGAGCAGGGCATGGTGGCACATACCTAGAATTTCAAATTTTGCAGACCAAATTTCAAATTTTGTAGGAGAAAGACTAGTTCAAGATCTGGTCATATTTGTTCTTCCCCCATAGAACATTTGTTTTCATCTGAATTGCACAGTTGTCTATGGGTTGTCTATGGTCCTTGTAAGTACAAAACCAATGAATTAGCAACAAGGACCAGAAAATGACCTCCACCTCCCTCCACTTCTCCAGCACCTGACTCTTCACACCCAGAAGCTAGCGCCTGTTTCCCACCCATCTCAGAAGAGACAGAAATACATACACAATACACCACAACTCACTGTCCTAACACCAAAATGTATCAGTGTCACAGTGCGGATAGTGAGGAGGTGCACAGGGTATCCTGGTACTTTTGACTGTGTGCGTTCTCTGTCCTTCTGATTCACTGGAGCACAGTCCAGCCAGGGCATCATTGGCTTGGGTGGGGTGAGGATGTGGAGATCATGTCCTTTTACACTCGAGCTATTTCTCTGCCTGTGGGACAGTTTCCTGGATGTGATAGTATTTATATGTAGGATGTGCTCAGATACTACCCAATTGACTTTGAAGTCTGTGACACTTCCGCCACACCAGCGATCCGATCCTTAGGAATACCTTCTTTCTTGACGCCTTTGATCATTATCATTCTGTGGTATTTGTTTATCTGCTGGTCCCGAATTCCCTGCAGTTTTCACCCCTCTTCCCTGACTCTGAGCAAAGCCTAGCCCTTCACTTTCGACTGAGAACTATTTCCTGAGTTATTCATGATGCTTCAATCCATTTCAGGAGACTTTTACATATGACAGGTGGCCACCTTTTGTCATGTGTGCTAATACTGTTTTTACATTATTCGGATTCTCTTTTGATTTCTGTGTATGAATTCTTGGCCACCCAAAAATGTTTCATAGTTGTGTGGTAGAAAATGTCTAGGATTTTCTCCTTCACCACATTAAGTGTGTGATTTACATGTGTTTTCCAACCCCGGTGGTTTGCCAAAGGCTTGCTGGTATTTTAAAACCTGTAAAGTTGTCATTCTCTCCCGCAGCCCCTCGTATATTCAGCCAGCACAGGAGCATTCTCATCTATTCTAGTTGGCTTTGTTTTTCCCTTTCTTCTTTAACGACCTTTATGTATCAAATCTGGCAAGTCTATTAAGACTGTTATTGGGGTGGGGGGTTCATCTGGAAAGGGAAAATAGACCAAAAAACGCTGAGCGTAAATTTCGCACTTTTCCACTGAGTTGAAAATTTTTAGCTTTGAATGGATTTCGCCTGCCTTGAATATTCTGCCACTTCCGGAATAAAAAGTTAGAGTATCTGTGGACCCAATTTCCCCTCTCCCTGGCAGCAATATATTCTATTTCTCCTCCTACTTCACAGCTCAGAAATATTGGCCCATAGACCAGGAATAGGAGAGAGAGTCCGTGATTGACGTGCTTAGCAGGAGAATGGCAAGATGTCAAGGGAGAAAACGAGACGGCGGTGTGATGGATACTATGGGAAACTGTGGGGGTCTGTTGAGTGCAAGGTGTAGTTAACACTGATACGGCTAAATAATTTAAATGCAATTGGGGTTTGAATAATAACAGAAAATATAATGATAGGTAATTATAGAAGACACAATTGAATTGTTTTATTCTCCCTTCTAGTTACCCAGGAATCACAGTGAAGGCTAACAGGAGGGACAGATGGTGACCTGACTGATAGATGGTGAGTGTGCAGAGAGAGATACAAGCTGATAAGTAGGTATAGAGTAAGGAGGTTAGAGAGGTAGGTAGGTAGATAGATAGATAGATAGATAGATAGATAGATAGATAATCATAAGTGCATAGATAGCATCCAGACAGATTAGATAGATAAAAGATTAGTAAGATGACAGATAAATGTGGATTAGATGATAGAGAAATAGATTTCAGATGAAACAAACAATCACTACTCAATAGTTAGATAAGCACAAACAAACATGCAGATAGGCATATCGAGCCGTGGGGGTACAGACTCGTTACTCTAGCACCTGGAGACGGACGCAGAGGGACAATGAGTCTGAGACCTTGTTTCAGAAAAACACAACACATACACGTAGATACAATCAGAATACAACATTCCAAAGAGAGAGAGAGCCTTTGAAACATTAAAGTTGGTATCATGATTTTTAATAATACAGTGGTTTATTAGAAACAGTCTTTCCTAATGGTTCTGATCAAAACTGTGAGTGCAGCTTTCTCCAAGAGGCAGCACACTGAACTGAGTGTCACGTTTGTGAACCTAGCTTTGCTTCAAACATTTGTCTCACCCTGAACACGGCACAGAGATATGGAGATGGCTGCAGGACACCACGGAGCTCTCATGAGCTTCCCATGTCTCCTGTAAGGACTCAGCAAGGCCATAAGGATCCCCTATTCCCCCCCACACACCCATCTTAGACAATAGCCCTAACATTCTCTGCTAGTAGCCATGGATATTTCTATATGGAGAAATGGGATCTCTACTTAAAGTGTAATCTCCAACGTGGTTCTCCGCCTCCGGTCCAAATAAGAGGCAGAAGGAAAGAGAACGTGAGCAAAGAAGGCAAGGGCAGAGGAAACCTTCATCCGACGTTGGATGGCGATACAGATGGAGACCCATATTGGAACACCGAACTGAGCACTCCACGGTCCAAATGAGGAACAGAAAGATGAAGAAAATAAAAAAAGTAATCAGGACTGCAAGGGATCCGAGCACCCACTGATACAAGGGAACTGATATAATGAGAGTTCACCAAGGCCTGTTGGACTGGGACTGAACGAGGACGTGATCCAACCAGATTCTCTGACTGTGGCTGGCCCGGAGCCTTTTTGAAAAGCCATTGACAATGACACTGGGACTTGCTTCCTCTGCATATACTGGATTTTGGCGCTCCAGTCTGTTTGGACTTTCACCTTTCCTGGACCTGGAGGGAAGGGGGAGGAACTTGAACTTCCCACAGGGCAGGAAACCCTGACTGCTCTAGGGGATGGAGAGGGAGGAGGAGAGGGAGTGGGGGGAGTGGGAGGGTGTTGGGAGGAGGGGCCAAAATAGAAACTTTTATAATTTAATAAAAAAAAAAGAAAAGAAAAGTTAACAAAAAAAAATAAAGTGTAATCTCAATGGAAGACCTTTACCTTGCCCATAAACACAATGCTACAGATAGGCCATGAAAACCGTAGCTCAATTGCAGTTTCTGTGTACCCACTTCCATGCTCCCACAGGTTTCTCCCTTCCTAGTCTCACTATGATTATTTGTGTTTATTTGCATTGTTTTGCCTAATTGCATGTTGTATTGTATGTATCATGCTATTTCTGAAAAAAATCAGCATTTATTGAAGTGAAAGTGAACAGGTAGCTGTCGGGAAATGACAGTCTGTTGATTTATGTAAAATATAAGCAACCAGATGTTCTAGAAAATACTTCAGTGAGAAATAAAAAATTCTAGGAACACAACACTGCTCTTAGCAGGCAGGTAATGGCTCTATACAGTCTTAGGGATGCTTTTATCCAGGAACATTTCTGGACCTCACCCCTTGCCCAGGAGCCCAAAGCCCAGGAAACTGACAGACAGCTGGAGCCGACCAGCACTGCCGCCCAAACTGGCTAGACGAAGAAGCACAGAAAATTTCCCAGGGGCAGTGGTTCCCCCAAGAAAGCTGAGCGTTTGGTGTTGGAGTCTTAGAAGGCAAGTTTGCACGCTTGTTATTCCCAGAGGATACTGTCTGTCTGCTTTTGGTTCTGTCAGTGTCACAGGCAAGAGCAGAGTGCAGACCTGTCCCTTTGTCTTCACTTCCTTATGAACTGGGTGTACCGCATGCATGTGGTTTTCTTTACAGTGATGAAGGTAGCAGCCATAGCATTCCCTACACCTTGGTTCATTGCTTTGGGTGAACTGTCACTCCTTTTCCTCCAGATCAGCTTGTTACAAAAGTCCAGACTGCACCAGATGAGTCTCAAAGCTACAGTTCCAGGTGTGGGATTTTTTTGGCGAGCCAATTCTCATGCCCTTGGAGAGCTTTGAATCATTCATTTACGGCTAGAATATGGTCTTTTTGTGGAAGAAAACATAAATATAGAAAAGTAAAACAAGCTTTCATCTTTGGCAAGCTAGTAACTGCAAGGTAGGAGTGACCGATGACCGCCCAGGCTCCTTTTTGGTGTCTAGACGGTCACTGGAAAGAGGTGGTCCTTGCTAGATTGCTGAGTATACCAGTGTTTAATGGCTGGCTGCACCTGTTCTTGGGATAACTCAGGCTCCTATGGTCAAGGTCGTTGGTAGACTGCTGGAAAGTGTTCCCACTCTTATTAGTAGGAAGTGGACATCTACATATAATCATGTCTCCTATTTTCCTTCACATCTTTGCTCTTTTCTCAGAAGCACAAATGGCTCTTTCCTTGTAGACCATTTGGAATCCAGGGACAGAGCAAAGCCTTGTTGTGCTGGTATACCTGGGGCCTCCACGTGGGGCCCAGAGAGCATTGTGGGAAGAGAGGGCGCTGAGCATCAGTATGCAAATGAACATATCAGCAGTCTGTCTTGTCAAAATCTATTGTGTCACAATTATTACCACAAGTCCCGCTTTGCTGCCAGGGATTTTACATCCATGACAGCTACAAGAAGATGAGATCTTTCCCTCTCCCCCCAGCCCCCCTTTTCCCTTACAGGCATATGGCGCACCAGCCCAGCAGCGTGAATCAATATACAGGGAGGTGCACCATTAGATGTGGCCGAGGAGCCATACAACACAACAGTGAGACATTTTAAAGGAAAGGTTGCCCCACAAGTGAGCCGAGCTGCTCCCCCCGCTGGTTGGCACTGCCTTGCTGTTGAGCCTTGCTCTCTTAATCCGGAAATAGTATTCCAGCCCCTGCCTCTTCCATATCCCATGTTCATCCTGGACATTGCTGCCCCTTACAGCCTGGGTAAACCAGAGCTGAACTTCCTTCCACAGAGAACACGGCAGATGTAGCTCTTGGTATTTACCCCAGGTGTCTGCACAGATAACAGATTCTTCCAAGAAAGCCAGTGTGATCTAATCTTCCTCTTTCCCATAGGATTCACATCTCTTAAGAGAATTATGAGCAATAAGCAATGCAAATTTTAAACATACACATATTTAAGTCATGGGTATTCTATTTCTGTAAAATTGTTTAATTAAGCTAACATTTTTATCTTTAAGGAATGCTTCTAAAGATCCCTAGCTCCCTGCTTTCTTTTCCCAGTGTTTTACTAAGCCCAAATATTGTGGTCCTATCAGTCTATTTTCTTTAAGCACACATCACTAGCTTTCTGCTACTGTATGCGACTATCTGAGACATTGATAATTAACTCAGAGAGAAAGGGCCCATTTCAGTGGAGTTTGGGAGGTTCTAGTCTAACAACAGTTGGCTTCATTGCCTTGGGCCTGTGGTGAGGTGACCTGAGCAATGTCTTCATGTTGTGAACCAGGCATCAAAAGAAAAAGGTCAAGTCTAGAGTTTCTAGTCATCTGCAGGGACCGCATCCCAAAAGTTCCACCACCTTCCGATAGCAATAGGGGCTGGGAACAACACATTTACTACAGAGGCATTTAGAGGTGTCTCATGTATACACCAAACATGCTTACTATTGATTTTCACCTCTTGATTTATAGGTCACTGTGAATTTCCAGTCCTGCTTTCCAGGTACAATCCACAGTTAGAAAAACAATTAAGGTCATGGACCATTCTACACCGCCATGGATAACCAAACAAACTTCAAATGTCCTTTTCTTTTTCTAATAATTTGATATTCTCTATAATAGTCTTCCATGCTCATCACCAATCTCTAGTTATTATTTATTTTGTTAACTGAGAAAGCCTTAGTCTCAAGCCAAAAATGTATGAGATTTCTTATCCGAAGTTCAGGGACAAGATAAAGCCATATTACCCAGAAACTGGGACCTGAGAGGCCAGTCACATAACTTTGAAAGGTTTTCTGGGTGTTGAATTTTCAAGGCCAGACTCAGAGAATTAGACGGTCACCTAGAAAGGCCTGCAAGAGTGGGTATCTCACTCTTAACAATCAATAGTAATAGGCTCTGAGCAATGGGAATGCTAGAAGGACTTGAGCAGGTGCTCTCTCACGGTGCTGGAAAATGTCTGTCTTGAGAGTGGATCATAGCTGTGGCATTTGTCACTATGACCTGGGAAACAATGTTCTAGACTAACAAGAGTGTAATCAGGCCTTGAGTCCAGCACTGGCACAGGCTAGATGTGCAATGTGGCAAATTTCTGAGCTTCTATGAGAGAAACAGACTAAGGTTAAATAGCTTCCCCACCTGGAAGTCTCATTTCAAACCTGATGTCCTTGGTTCAAGCATGTGTATTGCTTAGATATCTTTTAAAGGGTTGGGGTGGGGTTGGGGAGATGACTAGTGCTTAGGAGCGCGTCCTGCTCTTCCAGAGGACGCTAGTTTGATTCCCACCACCCGCATCAAGCAGCTCACAACCCGTTATGACTACAACTCCTAGAAGATCACCATACCTGCGCTCACAAGCTCATACCAACATACAGACATACAATGAAAAAAAGAGTGCTGAATTATTCACTGAATCCCAAGGTAATTTAGCAGCTATCCTATCAATCCATTTGGACATCCTATTGTGTACGTTTGCATTTTAATGTTTGTAAATTTAACTTATGGTTTCTGGCTAGGCACTACCATAATCATGTCTGCTTGCACTTCATTTATTAATCTAGGTTAAAGGTATTTCTGAAATGATTCACAGGAGTTTATCAAGCAATTATTATGGTGGGGGCAGTCAAAGAAGAGAGTATAGTTATTGAAAACGAAGCTACATAAAATTGAACCCAATGCTGATGCATCTTCTAATTATCTGAGAAACACTATCAATATTTAAACGCCGTTCTTGTACTATTTAATAGGACCATTCTCCACCACATCATATATTCAGTTGACTGAATTTCTATGGTCTTCCATACCAGTTTCTAATATTTTGAGTTTTAGTTTGGGGTTTGCGCTGCCTAGTTTATGTCAACTTGACACAAGCTAGAATCATCGGAGAAGAAGAAGCCTAAATTGAGGAAATGCATCCACCAGACTGGTCTGTGGGCAAGTTGATAGGGTATTTTCTTATTTAGTGATTGATGGAGGAGGACATAGCCCATTATGGAGGTACAAGCCCAGGTTTTGTGGTCCATAAGAAAGCAGGCTGAGCAAGTCACAAGGAGCAAACCAAGAAGCAGCGTTTCTCCACAGCTTCTGTATCAATCAGCCCCGGCCTCCAGGTTCCTGATTTCCTTCGATAATGAACAATGATATGGAAGTGTAAGCCAAATAAACCTTTTTCTTCCCCAAGTTGCTTTTGGTTATGGTGTTTCTCACAGCAATTATAACCCTAATTAAGAATGCGTCTCATGTAGCTAGGCTAACCTCAAACTTGCTAGGTAGCTGAGGATAGTGGACTTCTGATTCTCTTGCCTTCAGAGTAGTAAGATTATAGGTCTTCACTACTATGCCCACTTTAGTCAGTGCTGTGTCTTAAATTAAATTGTCCTCTGGGTTAAGGTATGCTAGGTAAGTACTCTATAGACTGAATGTCATCCATAGCTCACAAATGCACACGCACACACATGCGCACACACACACACACACACACACACACACACGCACAGAGTGAAGGAGTACTTGTTTGAATGAATGTCTGTGCACTTTGTATGCACAATGCCCACAGAAGCCGGAAGAGGGCATGGTTCCCCTGAAACTGGAGTTACAGACAGTTGTGAACCACCACGTGGGTGCTAAAAATCAAACCCAGATTGTTTGGAAGAACAGCCAACGTTCTTAATTGCTGAGTCATCTCTCCAGCCCCACCTAATACAGATTTTGATTAGTGGCATCAAATCCCTTCAGGATAGATTCTGTTCTTCTAGAACACCTTTTCCTGCGTGTTTGTGAGTGTGAAGTATTCTAAATTTATAAAGCTGAAGGTCAAGTGCAAATTAGTACTGAAACAACCACAGACTATCCTCTGCAGAGTCTGCTCCATTCTCATGCAAATCTAAAGCAGGCTCCAGGCAAGAACAACTTGAATCCCTGTCAGAGCATCTTGCCAGCAGGGCAATCAGTTTGTTACAGGGCACAGAGACATCCACACATATCCCAAGACCGGATCAAAATTTCGGTTCACAAACATGATTATGTTGGCCAGAAGGATCCCTTCCAGAATTTTATCTTGGCTCTTCTTTTTCTTAATCATGAGTTTCTTTGTGTATATTTTTGTTTTGTTTTGTTTTGTTTTGTCTTTCGAGACAGGGTTTCTCTGTAGCTTTGGAACCTGTCATGAAACTTGCTCTGTAGACCAGGCTGGCCTTGAACTCACAGAGATCTGCCTGCCTTTTCCTCCCAAGTGCTGGGATTAAAGGCAAGGGTGCCACTACTGCCTGGTGAGTTTCTTTGTGTATGTTAATAGCATAATATCTTTCATCTTCTGTTTGCTTGGGCCCATTAGCCATTTCTACATGGACACAGCTATGTCTGTTATTTGTTGATGATACTCTAATCTGAGGTGGACTTGGGTTTTCTCAGATTGTACTAGAGATGGTAGGATCTGGTGCTTCCTGGAGTTTTTGTATTGTTGTTTTAAATCTTTCTTTCCTGAATCTGAAATGAAAACAGTGAATTTACCATTTTAAATATTTCTAGATAAAATGATTGCTGCTTATCCTAGTCACTGTTCTGTTGCTGTGAAAAGACACCATGACCAAGAAAATTTATAAGTGAAAGTCTTTAACTGGGGGCTTGCTTACAGTTTCAGAGGGTCAGTCCACGATCATCATGGAAGCATGGGGCCAAGCAGGCAGGCAGGCAGGCAGACTTTGGAACAACAGCTGAGAGCTTAGTCCTGATCTGAAGGCAGAAGTCAGAGAGAGAGAGAGAGAGAGAGAGAGAGAGAGAGAGAGAGAGAGAGAGAGAAGGGAGGGAGAGAGAGACCTGGTGGCATGGGCTTTTGAAACTTCAAAGCCCACCCCTAGTGACACATCTCCTCTAACAAGCCCACACCTTCTATTCCTTCCTAAACTGTCCACCAGCTGGGAACCAAGCATTCAAATTTGAGCCTATGCAGTCTTCTCATTCAAACCCACACTGCTCAAGCATCAAGACCTCAGTTCTCTCTCCAGCACACATCTAAAAGCCAGCAACTTTTAGTATTCCAGGCACTAAAGAGCAGAGGTAAGAGGTTTCCTGGAGCCTGCTGTCTGGTCCAGGCCAACCCCTCACCTCCGGGTTTCATGAGAGACCAGGCTTCAAAAACCAAAGTGGGGCGTAACTGGAGAAGAATCTGCACGGCTGTGGGCACCTGCATATACCTATGCAGATAAACACACACACACACACATACACCACAACCACCACCATCACCGCCCCCATCACCACCACCACTACCACCTGATATGCCAGAGAATGAGCCGGGAAGTCAACTGCCTTGTCTTGGTTAGCCAGAATCCCAGCCCCACTAATCCCCAAGCGCTTGACAACTCAGTCATCTTTACTTCCCGTGTTCATTGTCTTTAAGGAGCAATGTTTGACTTATTAACTAGAGTAGGGAGCATGGAGTCAGCAGAGAATAAGTCAGATGTAGGCTCCTCAAGTTTGCACAGAGTGAAACCCCTGGAGATGCTACAGCTCGTCTGACGTGTATTTGTTCGCTCTTTACGTTGGGAATGCATAAATTCCCTTTGTACCACAAACCACACTTCCAGGATACTCTCATAGGATCTATCTACCTAACTCTTCACACAACTTTCTAGAAAACATAGAATTCTGGAGTTTTCTCTGGAAATTCTGAGCAGACCTAAGACGATGCCCACTAACACCACGGTGAACCAGCATGGGTTTCCCAGCTTTCTCTTGCTATGCAGTATTCGGCTTCCTTTTGCTCCTATCATTTAAGGGAAGATGTTTTATTTGATGTAAATCAACTGTACGGCTGTGTTTGTTTTACTAAAACACTTACTCACTCACCCTTCTCGGAGCTGTTGCCTTTGCTGTTAGACATCCTCTTTAGCCAAATCCATCTATTTACCAAGCGATTGAGAATGCAAACCACAGTCTCAGTATGGTCAACCCTACCTCTTCATGTGTCAGCACCCCTTAAACCACTGTCAATATTTGCATCAAACACTTATTGACCAAGCTTTGACAGTGGCCTCAACACACCGAGGAGACCTGGCGCCGATGGGAGTGGAGACTGCTGGAAGGATGGCCATCTCTGGATGGGAATAGAAATGTGGTTATTTATCAGCCCAGAAAGAGTCAGGGGCTCAGTAGCCGCACAAAGACAGCCAAGGAACCATTACCTCAGAACATTTTAAGTCACCTTTTGCATAAATGAGAAGAGAAAAGGGTGGAATGAGTCTGGCAAACAGAGATGGCTAATCTCCGGGTCCCCAGGGGTTCCTAGTGACTAGTGGAAACATGTTCAAACACTGGGTTTTCTGTGCTGACCAGCTTATGAAAATCTCACCATCAATATGGACACAGAGTTAGAGAGTGCGGGGAAAAAAGTCATTTCCTGTGGTTTTTTTTTCCATCAATGCAGAAATGGCTCACAAGATCAGGATTTTTGGGAACAAGGTGGCAGTCACAGAACATGCTGTGTGTGGTAGCCCAGAAAGTTTTCTGCCGATCACAAGAGAACTGAGTGAATGAAAATCTGAACGATATGAAAAGCACCAGTGGTTCCTTCTTTACTTAGTCTTTCCAGTTTGCACACACAATAAACTTTCAAACATTTTCCCCAGAACATTAATGTTAGGAAAGTTCCTGTTTTCTACTGGTGGAGCTTGCTTATATTCAGGGTCCACCCTGAAGTTTAATTGAAGCAATACACTTGAACTGGCATATTCTTTAGAGGTCTGATTTCACTTGTTTCCTAAGGTAACTAAAAGTTGTTTAATTAAAACAGTCAATAGTCAATATATAAGTAACTGTGAACGCTGATGCACATTTTAAACTCACTTTTAAATCTACAAACCCATTCAATAGTATAGCACGGATAACAAAAACCCAGAGACAGATACTGGGGTTTAAGCTGAAAGATCAGAGAAGCAAAGCAGCCAACTCTATGAAATCTTCAGACTGAAAGGAGAGCGAGTTCCTGTCTCACCCCACCTTATATTCCTCTCTAGTGCTGGCATTAAAGGTATACACCACCATTGCTTGGTCTCTATGGCTAACTAGTGTGGCTGCTGGGATTAAGGGTGTGTGTCACCACTGCCTTGTCTGTATGGCTGACAAGTGTGGCTAGCTCTGCGCTTTGATCTTCAGGCAAGCTTTACTCGTTAGACCATAAACAAAATACCACTACACAACAGAAACACTGGTCCTCAGTTCTTTTCCTTCCAATCATCTACCATGTTTGAACGGAGAATAGGAACAGCCTGGCCGACAGACACGTAGGACTGTTTTTAAAAGTGGTTCTAGAACAACAGAACACAGCGCTGTCCCATGCCTCCTCCGTCTTTGCCGGATTGGTAAGATGGCTCCATCAGTAGGCATCTTTGCTGCACAACCCTGAGGACCTGACGTCAGATGCCAGTGCCCAAATAAAACCTAATCATAGCAGCACACACCTACAGGGCCAGTCAGGGAGATCCATGGAGCTAGCCAATGAACTGGTGAGTTCTGGGCTCAGTGAGAGAACATGTCTCAAAAACAAATGAGGTGGTGGGGGCAACTGAGGGAAATACCTGTCAGACTCTGCCCCCACACACCACATCCCTTGAAGAACTTATATTCTGGAATTCTTAGGGAAATTCTTGGAGGGAAAATGACCCTCTGACCCCTTCTTGTGCATACTGCCCAAAGCTCGGGGGAAAAGAACTTGCTGTGAAAATTAATCTCTGGTTTATTCCTTTTTGGTAACATCACGGCAACCAGTACAGGACAGAGTCCTCTTTTTCTGCTGTTCTGCATCTACCTGACACCCTTGATGACTGCATTGGCCTCCTCCTTGGATTTCCCACTTTTCCAAAGGGCAGAAAGCTTGGCGTGCTGATTCTCTGCTAGAGTGCGTGTTCCCACTGACTCTGTTTCCTAAGACGCACACCTCCCTGTCCTAGTTACTTAACTCATACAAAAATAATCACCAAGAACCAAAAACAACTTGGAGAGGAAAGGGCTTACTCCATCCTACAGGTTATAGCCCCTCCTAGAGGAAAACCAAGGCAGGAACTCAGGCAGAGGTTTGAAGATAAGGCCATGAAACCATTCTGTTTAATGGCTTGCCCTACCCAGCATCTACTTAGTCAGCTTTCATGTACAAATACAGCCCAGAATCTCCTCCTTAGGGATGGTACTGCCCACAGTGGACAGTGGACTGAGTCCTTTCAGATCAATTAGCAGTCATGAAAATGTCCCTCAGACATGCCCACAGGCCAGTCTGCTCAAGGCATTCCTCCAATTGAGCTCCCTCAGATAACTTTGCACTCAGCTCACAGCTGAAGCTAACTAGGAGACTCCTCGCCTCCTCACCAGTTTCTTTAACAGGTCAGGGGTCCCAGAAATGCTCCTGCTTCCTGGGACAAAGGTGCTACTGTTCTTTCTGAGACAGCCTTCTCCGTTGTGTAGAGAGGCCTGCGCACACTTAGTCTGCTGGCGGCCAAACTGGATCAGAGAGAAAGATTGGTAGCAGAAGTATCCAAGGTGACGGCTGCCAGGTATTGTGGGAGAAGCTCCCCTAACACCTCCGTGGTTTGAACTCCCTCAGATGAAGCTTGGAATCACATTCACCTTCCTCAGACTACAAAATAAGATGCAGGTTTGAACCTCTTAGAGGTGTTGTCGGGTAGAGCAGCTCCTGTTGGGCTTTCCACTGCTGATGAAGAAAGTATGCCTTTGTTAGCATTCCTGGCTGTTATGTAGATGTCCTGTGGCCCAGACCCAGGGCTCCTTTTGCTCTATTCTGGTGAATGGTGAGGGGAAGCTTGCTGGGTGTTGGCAGCCCTAAACTCATGAGTGACAAAGGTTTAATGTATGGCCCCAACTCAACAGGTTTACACTGAGAAACAGATTTGTAATTTGTTTGCTAAACAAGAGACCTATTGTAGGTGCTCAGGTAGGGAGCACTCTCAAGGTCAGCAAACACTCTCAAGGTCAGCAGCCGATCTGCATCCAGAGCTGGTTTTGCATCCTCCAGGCTGTGGGTATTGGATCCCCAGACTCCTTTCTCTTGGTCGCTCTCTGGAATTCTTCCAGTGACTCTCACTCACAGTTTCAGGGAGTCTTTCGCCATCACTGGTTTTCTCTCTCCATCACCAGCTCTTCTTCTTTGCCTTCCTTCAGCATCTCCATAGGCTCTGCCCACAGCTTTCTCTGAACTCTTCAGCAGTCTCTCCTAGCTTCAGAGTGAGCCAAGGGCTCGCTCACAACCACAGGCATCTCGCTCAGTTGCTTCCCAGCTGTTTGCAGTCAGGTACCAGGAGCCCAAGGCTCAGGCTCTCAGCTGCTCCAGATATCACCATCTCAGTGTGCTGAGTATGTGATGAAGACCATGGGGGGTCAGCAAGGACTGCTCACCCAAGAGGAGCCTTTAATGAACCTGATGTGGTGATCATAGGGGCACGAGTGACCAGGTGAACCTTCTGGTACTCGATCAATACAATTGGGAAATAGTGGGCTTAGAAAGATGGACAAGGGTCATGCAACATTTGTTCTTTGACTGTCTTTCCACCAATCACAGCCTTGCATGAGTAACTACTTCTCGAGCCACCAATCACCATGCATCTATCACTGCCTTTCTGTTGAGCCACTGGAAAGTACTCCCCATTTTGTCCTGTGAGAACAGCAAGCATTTAGAAGTAAGGTCAGAGTATTATCTGAGCCAGAATGGAATCCCCAAAAGCCTGGGTAGGTTGTGGGGAATGGCGACTAAAACAAGGCCTTCTGAGCAGGAATTCTGGCCTCCGTAGCTGGCGTGCTTGTGGTACCCCTAACTCTGGCCTCCATAGCTGACATGCTTGCGGTATCCCTATCTCTGGCCTCCGTAGCTGGCGTGCTTGCGTTATCCCTAACTCTGGTCTCCGTAGCTGGCGTGCTTGCGGTATCCCTAACTCTGGCCTCTGTAGCTGGCGTGCTTGCGGTATCCCTTTGGAGCTAGAGGCAGCTAGAGCGGGTTTCCTTGAAGTGATGGCAGAGAGATCAAAATATCTGAACTTCCCGAGAGCATCTGTTGGCATACAATAAAGACCTAGAAAACCGCATTCTTCATGGTATTTAGCAACTGCTTCACCCTTAGCCACCTGCTCTTAGGGATGGGTTAGCACTAGACTCAACCAGGAAATCCCCTAAGATTCTGCAGAGTTGAGCACCGCTGGTTGTTGTCTCGTTCCCAGTGCTCACAGCACCTAACCCAAAGATGGCGATGTGCTCAACAACAGTATCAGATATCTAAGTCATGCTTGTGGGAAGCCCTTACGTCTCAAAGTAGCTGTGCAGGACAATAATATGAGAGCCGCAATTTGACAGACCTCCACCCCGCACGTTGTCTCTGTCAGGATTATGTCCCCGAGTAATGTATTCCTCATCTCCTACTAGAATGACTTGCGCTACATTTGATAAAGTAACATGACAAAAGCAGAGATGAATGAAGGGACACCAGCAAAGTCACAGCCATGCTCCTCCCTCTACTCTAAATACAACCTCCAAGACTTACAAAAATAGCTGGAAGACTAAGGGGACAAAAGATGGAGATATCTACCCATAATAAACTCATTCATCAGAAATACAACAGGTAGAGCTGGGTCTCACAAAGAGCATGGGCCCTTCACCGGTAGTGTTTCAGTGTCCTCCCAAAGCCCTCCAGGCTTTTTCCGGAAACACAGGTGAGTCTGAATGACCACCTTCTCAGGAACATCCTTTGTGAGATACATAATAGTGGGCAACTTGCAAAAATTACTCAGCTGGGGTCTGAATGCTTATTCTGTTATTGCTGTTGTTTAAAATTGACTTTTTAATTTAAAGAGTACAATCCAACAACTGGAGAGATGGCTCAGGGGTTAAATATGCTTTCTGTTGTAGTCCTACATCAGTCGCCAGCACTCACATCCCTGGGTGTCTGCATACACACACAGACACAAAGACACACACACAAACACACAGACACACACACAGACACACAGACACACACACACACTCTCTCTCTAATAAAAAGGAGAAAATATGTATATATACGTATATATGAATGTATATATACATATATATTAAAAAATATTCTTCTATTCTAAAATGATGCAAGCCAGGCTTCATACCCAACACCTCACGTGGGACTTTATCTTTGGTCATTGTCCTTTAACAACATCTACAATGTCAAGAAATCAGCTAATTGGAACCCACCAGTCTACAGATTTGGGAAATAAATTTTGTTAACTGAATGAAAAATTTATGTTGGTAGAGGCTAGAGGCCTCATATGGAAAAACATAACATAAACATCAAGAAAAGGGATTGGAAACACCTGACAAAATGATGTGTCTGTTATTTATCGGGTGCAAAGCAATCTACACCGAGAGCTTGCCACTTTCCGCATATTAAATACAAAACAGCATTCAAGAACAAGATCGTTATCTATAAAAATGAAAGACTAACTCTGTCCAAATGAGTATCTATAGGGAAGTATGTTTGAATAAATAATGATATTACCACAAAATAGAATATCAGACAGCCATTAAAAATGAGGAAGGGTTCTGGGAACAAACTGTAAAAGAACGCAAATATAGACTAGTGTGTGAGGGCTGGAGAGATTGCTCAGTGCTTTGGAGCACTGGCTTTTCTGTTCCCAGCACTGCATGGCAGCTCACAACCAGCCCTAACAACAGTTCTGGGGGTGCCAGAAACGTGACTGGGATGCATGTATACATGCAGGAAAAATGCTCATATGCATAAAAGTAAATAAATCTCTAAAAAAGAATAGTGCATGTAGGTGGCAACACGAAGCAAGAGGAAGAGGAAGAACAACATGCAGACACATGCACACATGTGTGTCTATGTGGCCTCCTATAAGAAAGAGTGCAGAAAAGAATATATATAACTTTACTTTAAAAAACTACTAACCAGGAATGGATTAAAATGATTGTATATGAGTGGAGATGGGTTGGTGGAAGGCCTGGGAACACAATGAGCATTTTGAATATATATTTTCATGTATTTCATTTTATAAACTTGTAAAATAGTTTGCATCTTGAAAAAAAATTGAAAAGAGGTTTACAAGAGTTAGTACGTGTCTGGTGTAACTGTTCTGCTTCCTATAACTGAGTCTGGGGAGTTGCTGAACACCGTCATGGTGCTGGCTGGTTTTCTGTCAGCAACGCAAGCTAGAGTTATTTGAGAGAAGGGAACTTCAGTTGGGGAACTGAATCTGTATGATTGTCTTATAGGCAAGCCTTTGGGGCAGTCTTGATTAATAACTGATGTAGGTAGCCCGAGCCCACTGAGGGTAGCGCCATCCTTGAGCAGATGATCCTAAGCTGTATAAGAAAGCTTCCTTCCATGGCTTTTGCTTCAGTTCCTGCCTCCATGTTCCTGTCCTGTTTCAATTCCTGCCATGACTTCCTTCTGTGAGAGACTAATACCTAGAAGTGCATGATGAAATCAACTCCTTCCTCCTTACGTTGGTTTTGGCCATGGCAATAGAAAAGTAACTAAGATAAACACTAGCCTATGAGCAAAAACATTCTCTACCACCTCATTTCCTCAAGAGCACTGGGTGCCATGCTCCCCACCATCCTCCAGCACCCCTGTCCTGGGGAGTCACAGCGGGTTTTCTTTCCATGAGGGGCCAGTTCTGCTCTCCCTAGAATCAGGTGCAGTGTGGTGATCAGAATAAGAAATCTCCCTCACAGTCTTGGGCATTGGTGGCATTTGATGAAGTATTGCAGGTGCAGCCTGGGTGGAAGTCGTACGTAGCTAGAGGCAGACTTTAATGGTACAAGGCCCTGCCTACTTCCGGTCTGTTCCCTTTACTCACGCGCATGGTGAGGAGTGTGAGCTCTGGGCGTTCTGCTCCAGCTGCATTTCTATTGCTCAATGCTATGCCTCCCCACCATGACAGGCTCTTATCTCTCCTGAACTATGACCTCAAATAAACTCTGTCTTCTATAAGCAACCTTGGTCAACAGTAAAATAACTATTACATCACCAAGGCCATTGGCTGGTAATGTAAGCCAGTTCAGCATCCTGAGGAGAGGGCTAGTAAAGGAGCCCAGCAACACGTGGTATTTACAGAGTTTGGAGTCCAGCCTTTGTGTTTAGTACCAACCCAAGGATGGGTTCATTTTTCCAGCTGGGGTGTCTTTTGTAAGTGGTCCCAAATTGAGACCAACAGATTGGTCTTTCTTCTACACTGTGCTCAGGCGTTGGGTGTGACAACAAAGTCCTCTCTGGACTCTCAGGCGACTTCCGGAGAGGACTGCCAAGTGTTCGCCGTGGCACTCCCGGCCGCTCAAGCAATCAGTCTTTCCACCTGGAGGTGCTCTGATGCACACACCACAGTGGGTGGCAATGTGTGTGCGTCTAGGCAGGACAGCTGGAGCTCCACCTATCAGGCTATCCACAGGCGATCACGAAATCTGAACCCTGCAACTGCAGCTGAAGTTGGGCTCACTGGCTGCCATGCATCTGTGAGTCTATCTCACCTTGAAATGCCCACCGTGGAGGCGCCTCTAACTTTAGCAGCCTGAAGTCTAGGGCAGAGGAATCTTCAATATCTATAGCCTAACCCTGGTATCAGAAGCCAACGGTGCAAGTCGTAACTCTGGCACTTCAGAACACGACAGAAGCCGGTGTCACTGGGTCATAGGCCATTCTGAGTATGGAGGGGTAGACACTGAGTGTGGCTGATGCTCTTACAAAAAGACATTCTAGAAAACCTGACAGACAGACACGTGTGCAAACGGAGTCCGAGAGTGGAGCCGTGTAGTCCAGAGCTGCACACAGACCCAGTCACTGAGAGAGGTGAAGGAGGTTCTTCTTGGAGCAACTCTAATCCTGTGGATGCCTTGGCTCCAGACTTCTGGCTCCGGGACTTGAAGGGAACTCGACCCAGTTCGTGGTATCCTGCTCTTCAGAAGTAGGAGGGCAGAAGCCTGATGCTACACCACACTTCAGATCACTTGGCAGTGTGTAGTAGGAAGACGCAGAGGGGGAAGCACAGTGAAGAACTAAGAGACACGAGTGAGCTCAGAGAGAGGCACTCAGAGAGAGGTGCTGCTGCCCACAACTGCATCCGTGAAAGGTAGCAGCTTTACTCAGGCAGAGGGAGAGCAGACGATACTCGTGAAAGTGAGGCATCATGGGAAAATGGGGCTGATAGATTCTTTATAACCTATCTGAAAGGCTAATTAGGGAGTCAATAGTTATCCTTTAAGGAGTGGCAGAAATTAGGCCCAGAGCTGACTTGCTTCCCTCCATCCCAGAGCGCAGCCTCTTTCTTGTTTGTGATGCAACAGGCGACCTGACATCCATTTCCTCTTTTTTAAAATGTAGCGTATATCTGTTTAAAACAATATTAGTCTTGGCATGGCTTAGCTTGTGTGTACGCGCCTGTCAAAGACATGAAAGAGAAGGAAGAGGGAAAAATGTCCTTGGCTCAGTCTATCCCTGATTTATGTGACAAAAATTCGCATCTGCCAATGTTTGCTGAGGAACGGGGCAAGCTTGGATCGCATCATGCAATTTGTAAACATATTTAAATGGAAAGAAAATGTTTTACTTATGCTCTGCCTCATGAGTGCTCTTGAGTCTGGATAGGAAGTCAGGAAATAGCACAGGAAGAGCCTTAAAAGTATCGCAGGACCTCCAGGGGGAAGGAAGCAAAACAAGTGCCTTTTGATCGGTGTGTGTGTGTGTGTGTGGTCCTGTGGGTATATGTATGTGTGTGCCTGTGTGGGCAGGTGTGTATGTGTGGTCCTGTGTGTATATGTGTGTGTGTGTGCCTGTGTGGGCATGTGTATATATGTAGTCCTGTGTCCTGTGGGTGTGTCTGAATATGTGTGCCTGTGTGGAGATGTGTGTATGTGGCCCTGTGAATATGTGTGAGTATATGCATGTGTGTGTGTGTGTGTGTGTGTGTGTGTGTGTGTGTGTGTGTGAATGTGTGTTTACCTGTGTGGGCATGAGTATATGTGTAATCCTGTGGGTACATGTAAGTGTGTGTGTGTGTGTGTGTGTGTGTGAATGTATGTGTACCTGTGTGGGTATGTGTGTATGTGGCCCTGTGAATATGTGTGAGTATATGCATGTGTGTGTGTGTGTGAATGTGTGTTTACCTGTGTGGGCATGAGTATATGTGTAATCCTGTGGGTACATGTAAGTGTGTGTGTGTGTGTGTGTGTGTATACCTGTGTGGGTATGTGTGTATGTGTGGCCCTGTGGATATATGTGAGTATGTACATGTATGTGTGCACATGCATGCCTCTGTGTGTACCTGTGTGGGTATGTGTGTATATGTGGGTCCTATGGGTATGTGTGAGTGTGTGTGTATGTGTGTATGTGTGCCTGTATATCTGCCTATGTGTCCTGTGTGTATATGTGCTGTGTTTATGTGTGCCTGTGTATGTGCCTACGTGTGCCTGTGGGTATACGTGTCCAAACGGGTATGTGTGAGTGTGTGTATGTGTGTGTGTGTGCTTGTGTGGAATTGTGTGTGTGTGTGCCCTCTATGGGCCTGTCTGAGTGTGTGCAGGTGTGTGTTTGTGTGGACATGTGACTCTGTGTGTGTGCATGTGTGCCTGTGGGAGCATATGTGTGAGTGTGTGTGTGTGCATGAATGTGTGTTCATGGAGGACAGAAGGAATGTGTACGTGTGTGCTTGTGAGGTTCCCTTGAGTGTGACTCCTCAGGAGCTGTCCACTTTGTTTTCTGAGTCAGAATCTCTCGGCGACCTGAGGATCCTCAATTAAACTCATAAAAATCCCCATTATCGAAGCCTTAGCCAGAAATGAAGCATGAAAACTGCCTACTCTCTTCTCCAGAGACTCAGGGACCATTGAGGAAGAGGTAGCACAGAGATTGAAAGAATCAATCAGACTACAGGAAAGTGGTCTTCCAGACACAGAAAGGCAGCTACACATGTGAACTCACAGCAGTTGGACCAGCAGGCACAGGATCTGAGCAAACCCAAGCTGGCGGGAACGCCAGCCTGGAGAGGGGAGTGAGGTAGGGACTGACTGCACAGGACCTGTGCAAACTCAAGCGGGAACGCCAGCCTGGAGAGGGGAGTGAGGCAGGGGACTGCTGGGAGTTGTCAGCTGCTAGGTTAAGAAGGGCCTGTTTTCTCCAAGAGTGTGGCACACTTTATCAGTAGACAGACAGACGCACGTCAGAGGACCAGGAGTGGGTGGGTGTGGAAGCAGGGATGGATCTGGGGAGAGTTGGGAAAGGAAGAGTAAGATAACAAAACACATCGACAACATTCTCAAAGAACTAATCCTTTTTATTTTTATTTATTTATTTATTTAAGATTCCAACTGTTATAAGCCTTGCCACCAAAGGCAAATTCTTCCTCCTAGCTGCATCAGCACCCTGAGACATTTGTGCTTCCTGGCGTTCCTTGAAGCCTCAAAGCATATGAACATCTAGATCAGGTCACTCCTTGGATCAGATTACTGATCAAACTTCAGTAATAGTTGGGGTCTGGAACACAATGTCTCACTGGCCAGTTCTCCACTGTGCAGCTCTCCACACGCTGATTCACATCATGGAGTTCGAAAGGACCAGGTCCACCAAACACGGCTCCGAATGCTCCCCATCAGCAGTGTGTACAGACAGGACACCCCAAACACGACTTAGTCAGGCTCAGGGTCGCTTGTCTATGCACACACTCTTCAGTTCAATGTCACTGGAACGGCAATGTTCTAATACAGTTCTAAGAGGAAACTCAGTATTGCTTTCTTTTGTCCTGCCGCAAACTCACTGTGCTCTTCTGGGAAGGGACCCGGTGCTCTTCAGTGAAGGGTCATCCCGTTTGCTGTGACTTTCCCTTCTGGGCAGTCACAGGACTGTGGGTTACCTTGTGCTGACTGCGTGGTGTGTGCAGAATAATGGGGCCGGGTTCTAGAAATGTGTTTGTTCTTGGCGCCTATCCCAGGATCTTACGTGTGAATTCGGCTTGTGGGTTTGCATCTTCTGGGCCCCTTCCCAGAACAACACAGATTGCTTGGGGTAGAACCAAGGAGGAGCTTTGCACTGTGAATCTCAGAAATCCAGGAAGCCGAGGACGAGTTTCAACCCTGGAGCCGTACCAAAGGGCAACTGAAGTCTTCCTCCGCCTGGCACAGATTTCATCACTTAGAACAAAGGGAAGTAGAGAAATTATTTTCCAATGTGTCCTGCAAGACTGGGTGTCGGGAAAGTACAACGTTAAGCTGGCTAGTTCTCCATCTTAAAGTTTCTCCACACTAGGCCCTGCTTTCTCTGTCTCTCTGTCTCTCTCTGTCTCTGTCTCTCTCTTTCTGTGTGTGTGTGTGGGTGTGTGTGGTATTGGTGTGTGTTATGTCTTTGTGTGCATCTGTGTGTAATGTGTACATAGAAATTAACATTGTAGGATGTCTTTCTCCCTCCTTCTTCCTTTTATTTTTATGAACAGATTCTCTCTTTGAATCAGAGCTCACCAATTGGCTAGACAACCTGTACCACAGGCTTTGGGGTCCTCTGTCTCCCCCTTTCCAGCACTGGGATTGCAGGCACATATATCCACCTTTTTAAGTGGAGGCACAAGCTCAGGTCCTTGTGTGAGCATGACGCTCACTTCTCCAAATGAGTCAGTCCCCAGCTCCTGAACATATTGTAGGTAATTCCCCAACTGAGCCATCTATCCAGCCCTGGCAATGTTTTATATGAAAACTATTTAGTTATTATATTTGTCCACAAACAGGTTATTATTTCTTGGAACAATGGTGGGAAGAGAAACCATTGTTCTTAGTTTCCTGAAAGTGCCCAGAGATGTTAGGGGACTACCTAGAGACACACAGCCAAGCCCAGAATGATCTCTTCTAGCACTGAGGGACTCATTGGAGGATTTGTAATAGGAATCCTAAGGCTTGGGCCTTTCTACAGACCAGGTTAAATCAACCAAAACCTCTGAGTACTGCATTTTGAGAATTCCTCCACATGGTCAATATGACTTTAGGGTTGAGTACATTGTTCTGGCAGCAGGAATTGCTTTTCGCCCAGCTCCATAGTCTTGTCTAGCAAAAATCAGCTCTCCCGTTCTGACCATCTCACTCAGAGAGTGGTCGTGGAGACGGTGAATTCACACACATAGGGGCTTACAGCAGTGGCCGACACAGTACCTGTTTCATGGAACCAGCTACCATTATCATTATCTTGGTCATCAGGAAAGTCATCTTTTGAGCAACTTGGACCATCTGGAGTGTTTAACTATACGATGATCCAGTTTGGCTCATGAAACTTCCTGATCACGTCATCCTTGCTAGAGTCAATAGGAAGTCATATACAACTATGCAAGAAGAAGATAAGGGGACGTGGGATAATCAAAGCCCAGCTTTGTGGAGCTTCTTTTAGTTACCATTTTGACCACAGAGTGACCTGTAGCAGGAAAGACCTCTCATTTCTGAATGCACTCAGGTGCCCAAGAGAAGCATTCTGGGATCCACATAATGTCTTAGTTTATTGAAAATTAGCTTGCTAAGTCTACACACTTTCCACATAACACAAGACATCTATTTAACCAAACTTTCTCAGTCAATATGACATTAATAGGTGGGTTTTGTTGACAGATCATAAGAATATCAAATCTCCTTGTGTGTCAAAAGCTATAGAACCTGAAAATTAAATAAACATATAGATCTATTTCCAGTAGCTAATTCACTTAATTTACTTTTTAGAACATAATAATTGAATTGGATGGCTATTTCTTATTAACATAACCTCTATATCCTCCTGAGAATTAATATGTAAATGAAGAATCTGAAGCCCTTTACACAGATAGTTAACTGTGGGAACTGCTGTGAGGTGCTTTTCTCCAAGGCCAGATGTTCTGGAAACTGAGGAGCCAAGGGATGCCTGTGCTCCAACCAGAAAATGTCAACAACCACCCAGTGAATAGACTGTGGCTCTCAGCGTCTCCAACATCGCAGCTCTGTGGGGATCCTGGCTCAGAAAGGTGCTAACCTGGACCTCACCAACACTGAAAATTTCTACTTCTAGTAGGACACCATTAAGATATTAATTGGATAAGTCACAAATAGGAAAAAAACAAAACCTTGTCATATACACAGAACTGACAAGTTTCTTGGATTCAGAACATACAAAAGAAGACCTGAAAAACATCACAGTAAAAACTGAAAGCCTCGAATAGTAAAGGTACATAAGAAACAAATACATACAATTTTAAAAGCCAGGAGATGAATAAAACATAATATTATACAGAGTTGAAAGAGAGAAACTCAAAACAGAAGGACAAAGACTAATATTTCCTCTCATGTGTAGGAAATAAAAGGGACCCAAGATAAGGGAAGAAGACCTGAAGGCTCAGGAAGCAAGAAGATGTGGTGGTTGGCGGGGATGGTCCCAAAAGGGCATATGTTTGAATTCTTGGTCCCCAGTTGGTGGAACTATATGGGAAGGACTAAGAGAGGCCTTGCTGGTGAAGGGATGTCCCTGAGGCCTAGCCTTGAGGCTAGAAAAGGCTCAGGCTATTCCCAGTTGGCTATCTCTGCCTCCAACTTTTAAATAAAGATGTGAGCTCTCAGATGGCCCCACTGCTATGTCTCTACTCTTTGATCACGGACTCTGGCCCTCTGAAACTGTAAGCTCCCCCCAAACTCTTTCATCTATAAGTACCTTGGTCATGGTGTCTTCTCACAGCAATAGAGAAGTGTCTAATGCAAGGGATAATGGTGGAAGAAAAAAACTCTAGATTTAAATAAACACATACACAACATGAAAGAAGAATATGACAATGTGTAATGATATACCTGTATGAAAATGTAGTGAAATTATTATTTTATATGCAAATTAATTTAAAAACATAAAGGAAAGAGAATACTTCCCTGACTATGACTGCAGGTATGTTGAGACCAGGATTCTGAGCAAAACAAAAATAATTCAAAGGTATAAGACACATCAGTTCAATATTGGTATAAATTCAGGATTGCTCTTACTAAATCTGGAAAGAAATAAAAGGAACAAGCTTAATAGTTCATTCATGTAATTTGGTAGCTATACTAGCGTGCGTAGGTGTTGAAACTCAGAGAACTGAACCGTTTATATTCAGGTAAGGCCCAAAAATTTTATTTTCAGGTAAACTAAATATTCATTTTTAGATTGATATTGATGTATGTGCAGCTGTGCACATGTGCCACCTGTGTGTGCAGGCAGAGACCAGAATAGGGTGTTGGATATCTCTGGAGCTGAAGTTACAGGCAGTTTTGAGCACATGTTGAGAATTGAACTTGGGTCCTCTGGAAGAGAGGCAAGAACTCTCAGCCACTGAGTCATCTCTGAAAAATACGTAAGGTTCATATGAAAACTTGCTCAAAAGATCATTAAAGTCAAATGAGATCTCCTTTCCATGCGCCCCGCTGCAGCTGGCAGTTCTGTCGTGGGCACCATTCACAAGAACACCCTCTGAGCATCCTCACAGTAGACGTACAAACTAAAAACCCACTAGAGATGTGCCCCGTTTTCTCCAATGTAGAAGCTCATTTGTTTGCTCAGCAAATGTCAGCTGAGGGCTCACTGTGTGCCATTTGCTGTGTGCAGGACACAGTGATAGCGAGGGCTACCAAATGTCCTGGTTTTCAGTCCATCAAACACTCACAGTGAGTGTGAGTGAGCCAGGTGAGCAGGTGAGGCTTCTGTCCTCCTTGGCACTGGCATTTAGGAAGAGCAGGTCTATCGCCAAGGCTGTCAGATCGGTACTTTGGTTAAGTTTGGAAGATTCAACTGAAGTTGCTGGGTAAACACACTCAGATCCATCTTCTGAATTGTCTTTCCAGATGGCTTTCACATCCAAATGCCTGCATCATTCACATCATGAGTAAAAATTACAACTGAGACACACGCGCTGAAGATAAAATATTACAAAAATAATTTCAGAGTTTTGCCTATCAGACTTTCATTATGAGGATATATCTTAAAGCTGTTTTATTTATTTTTCCATCTTTCCACTTATTATTCCTGCAGGATTTTAAAAAAAAAAAAAAAGAAGCCAGGGGAGAAATGATTTATGCTTTTATGCTTAAATTGATTAATTAGAAGCTTTGAATTCCTCACACAAAACCCTGCTCACTCAAGTTTTTTTCCTTTACCTTTGTAAATGATTGCAACTAAAATTAGGGAACACCATGTGTCAAAAGAATTACTATTTTCTCCCTTCTTTTGTCTTAGTTTGCTGAATAGCAGCAATGACCTTGCAAAAACAAGCATTGGTACCAGTCCAGGGAAGAAGTATGAATTTGCAAAGCACACGTCACGTAAAAGTCACGCTGTCTCCACCGCATCCTCAATGCCTTTAAACCCCCTTGAGCCTCATAGGTCAAATTTACATTTCATCGTGGAATAAAATTGAATAAAGTGTCCAACTCCTTGGGAAATCCATCTTCCTTACCTGGCTCTACACTGCTTCGTCTAATCATGTTTAAAACACCACTTTCTGCCCATTTTTCAAAGAACATTTAACATAGAGAGAGTCGTTTCTTAAAGAAAAAATGGAGAAGTGAGCGAGTTTCTGGTTAAAATCGTGTGATCATACATTTACTGGAGAGCATCAACAATCCAGTCAGGTCTCACGTTAAGGAAATTTGTTGAAAAAAGCAAAAGTTGCTGTGCAGGTATGGATACCATGATGCAGTTGGAGGTAACCTTATGACACAAAGAGCATCTTCTGTAGGTGTCAAGACACCTTACAGATGGACAACCTGTCTACAAATGTGTCTGTGTGCCTTGTTGCCCATCAAGGGCCTGGACTATGTCAAAGTTCAGTGAATGATGAAAAACAATTTGCCCCATGAATTAATGCCTTTCTTGGGAACATCAGCCATTCAATCAGCAGAGCAGCCCCTTCTAACTGACTCTCTCCTCACACAACAGGCCTTCACAAGAGTGAAATAGTAGCCATAGGAACACAAATCTTGGGTGTGAACTTGACACACCTGGAAAGAGGGAACCTCAATTGAGGAACTTCCTCCATCAGATTGACCTGTGGGCATGCCTGTGGGGCATTTTCTTAATTGCTATTGATGGAGGACATCCGAGTCCACCTTGGGCGGTCCCATCCCTAGGCAAGAGGTCCTGGGACTTGTAAGAAAGATAGCTGGGGCCAGGCGGTGGTGGAGTACAGCTTCAATCCCAGCACTCGGGAGGCAGAGGCAGTGGATCTCTGTGATTTCGAGGCCAGCCTGGTCTACAGAGTGAGTTCCAATACAGGCACCAAAGCTACACAGAAAAACCCTGTCTTGAAAAACTAAAAGAAAAAAATAATAACATAGCTGCCTGTGAGCCTGGAACAAGCCAGTAAGCATCGTCCCTCAGTGGTCTCTGCTTCTCCTCCTGCCTTTGGGTTCCTTCTTGAGTTCCAGCCCTCACTTCCCTCAACAATGCACTGTAACCTGTAAGTCAAATAAACCCTTCCTCCCCAAGTTGCTTTTGGTCAGTGTCTTATCACTGCAGCAGAGAAACAAACTAAGAAAACATAATCTCCTTGTCTTTGAGGACACATTTTCCTCTCAACTGTTAATGACATGGCATCTTAAAATAGCCAACAATTCTGTTTTCCCACCTCCCACACCATCACAGACAATCTATATCACCCACACAGAGACAATCCTGACTGGGTTAAGATTCCTCTCCTAGAAGAATTTTGTTAGTGTTTTGTTGTGTGATGTCTTGTCTTGTTTTGTCTTGCTCTATTGAGATAAATTTTCGGTAGCCCAGGCTAGCCTCAAGCTTCTAATGATTCTCCTGCCTCATTTTTCCAAATGCCAGGGTTAAAGGTGTGTGCCCTTGTTTCTTGAAAAATGACAAAGGCTACTGGAAATATATCTGAAGACTGTATAGAAATAATGGATACATATGTCTGGGTGCAGATGATGCCGGACCGTGATTACTTCTTGTAACGTAACACTCTGACCCAGTAGCTTAGGAAGAGAAAGGGTTTGCTTGGTTTATACTCCCACACCACATTCCATAGTCTAGATAATCTAGGGAAGGCAAGGCAAGGACTCGAGCAGGAACGGAAGCACAAACTCTAGAGGAACACTGGTGCTTTCTGGCTTGCTTAGCTAGCTTTCTTATACAGGCAGACTCGCCTACGGGGGAACGGTGGCACCCACAGCAGCCTGTGTCCTCCTTCATCAATCACCAATCAAGATCTCTCCCCCACACATGGCTACAGGTCTGATCCAGGCAGAGAGTCCCTCAATTGAGACTCACTCAGACCAGACCATGTCAGTTGACAGCTGAATACTAACTAGGAACTACATGTATTAATTCAAAGCACTAAAATCTTTCGTTTTTGAACAAAATTATATACACATAAAAAAGAAACAGTTAAATCAATACGTTAAAGGAAAACAAAATAAACCTGATATCGTAAACGAGAGCATATAGGCTGAATATAAAACATCTTATAATTGAACAAGCGCTCAATTAATGTAAAAGTCAAGACAGACTTTTAAGATGTGGTCCTTTTAAAACCCGAGGCATGGCAGGGTGTACCTGCAATCCTAGAACTCAGGCTGTAGAACCAGGGAAACAGGAGTTTAAGGCCAGACTTTACTACATAGTGAGCTTGAAACCACCCTGTGCTACATGAGACTTTGTCTCAACACACAGAAATATAAAATAATAAAATAACATTCGTTTCTTTCCTGTATAATAAATAAATGTTTTCAGCATTGCCTGAAATTGATTAAGATTACATAAAAACAAGTATAGGTGAGATTTTGAAATGTTTATGGATTTATAATTTTATTAACTATAATGTTTCAATAAATATTAGTTTCCAAAAAAAACAAAACAAAACAAATAAAGAAAATACAGCAGGCTTAGATGTGGCTCAAGAGAGTGAAGAGAGAACATACAATTAAGTCAGAGGTCTCCAGTCATTCCTTAGTTGTTCCCTTGTGTCTTCCCCAGAGAGGATCTGAAAATTAGCAGAAGAAAAGGTTGGGAATAAGATAAAATCCAGAAGGGCTTTGACATTCGTGTTGGGGCTCATGATTCCTCACAGCTGAGAGAAGACATGATGAAGAACTAAAAGCATCTTTGTAACATTTAATGCCTACCCCAATAAACTTGAGGTGCATGGATGCACTTCTAACCCGAGAAAGAAATGATTTCAAGCCAACAAACACACAATATGGTATTTCCTGAGACACTATGATAACAGTTTGTCAAATTTATAAATAGTTTAGTAATGCTGTTTTTTATTGTCAATAATTTATATTTATGCTTTATTTTCTTTTTTGAAATATTTTAATTCTTTTTTTTGAAAATTTGCACATTTATATGCCCGGTTATTTGTCATATTTATCTACCATTCCTTCCCTATAATTCTTTTGAATCCTTTCCAGGAAGAGTCTCCCTCCAAACTTTATGTCCTCCAAGATTTAGTGTTTATTGTCCAATGAGTACTGCCCAAGAGCACGCAGGTGATGAATACTCTGTATTAACTTCCTTGGAATCGAAGGCTCTAGAACAACTCAAGAGACTGGTCAGAATAAATGTAAGACCAGGAACAAGGGAGGAGTGTGAAACACTGTGCACACGTCACCTCACAGCACACCGTGGTTATATGCAGGTTATCACATGTGCCTGACAATCTAACCAATGCAATAAAAACATGAAAAGCAAAATGGTGTAAGAGTTGGGAACCTCGTGGATATGGCAGCCTATGGAAAGCATCAGAGATCATTGAAATCCGTTAAAAGTGTTTAAAACAATAAAAATAGAAATAATAATAATAATAATAAAAATAATAACATACCGGGAATGAAACCATTATAAACCAGAAAATACGCATTTACAGAAAAGTGTACCTGGAAGCCCTTTCTAAGTAGAAAGAAAAGAATGAGAAATTATTAGTATTAATAGATTTTACTGAATCATAAGGCACTGTCAGTACAATCCAGAAAAAATATGGATAAAATATTTTTGAGACAGGCTTTTGCTATGTAGACCTGGCTGGCCCAGAACTTGCCATGTCCACTAGGCTAGCCTCAAACTCACAGAGATATGCCTGCCTCTAAGCCTTCCCTCCCAAGTGCTGGTATGAAAGGTGTGTGCCACCAGGCACAGCTTAAATATTTATGATGTAGGGCAGAGAATTACTAGTCGTAATATATGAACAGATCATGTGCTAATACAAGATAACAATGCTTTGGTTTTAAAGTGGAACATAATATTCAAAAAGTGGAACTAATAATAGTCTACAAATATATAATCATCAAAAGTTTGGAAACAGGTCTTCAATTTTACTTTGAAATTCCCTTTGAATAACTGATTTCTAGGAGCTACTTCTGAAAGCATGAAAGCTTTGGCCACCAGAAGGTCATAGATCCTTAGCTTTTAGTAAAACTGAAAATTAGGAATAAGCAAATTTCTAATATTAGAAGACTGAATAAGATAAAGACTAATGCCCTGCTCATGAAGAGTGCACCATACATGGTCTTCTAGATTGAACTGAGGAAATGAACATGTTACTAAACACCATTAAAAGTATTAAACCGTCTTTGTGGAATATTTACATATCCTTTTTAAGTCAATACAAAATATCAACAGTGACCTTTTTTGACTTGAATTAGTTTTTTAAAATATATATTAAAATTTAATTTAATTTTTTGTGTGTGATGGTGTATATGCGTATGTGCTCATGCGCACTCATGAGCAAATGAGTATAGTTTCCACCAGAGGTCATAAGAGGGCACTGTGTCTGTTAGCATTCAGTCACACCTGGGCACTGCCCCTTGGGAACCTGGCACAGTGCACTACCCCTTTGTGCCTGGCAAGCTGTACCCTGACTGTACTCAGGTGCAAAGGTCCCTTTAAGAGGCAAGCCCCGCCTACTCCTGCTGTCTTCCAGCTGTTCTTCTCAAAAGCCAATCTCTCTCTCTCTCTCTCTCTCTCTCTCTCTCTCTCTCTCTCCTCCCCTTTACCCTTCTCTCAATCAACTCCATACTCAAGCCCTGTCTGCAGGCATATTTGTCTTTCAATCACCATGGGACGCACTAAAGGCCCCACCTCAACAGTATCTGCCTGGAGCAGTGGTCACAAGCTGTTGTGAGCTGCCCAGTGTGGGCAGTGGGAGCCACACTCAGGGCCTCTGCAAGAGTAACACATGCTTTTAACTACTGAGTCATCTCCCCAGCCCGCCTTGAATGGGCCTTATTATTTTTAATTTTGCTTTTAGTCTATCTTCCAGTGTTTATGCAGTGAACAAGTCATATAGTTATTTGTAGTTATAATGCATGTACAATGTATCAACTTCTGTTTCATATTGTTGCTATCAATATCAATCAATATAATATCACTACTGACTAATACTAGTTAATATTGCTTAATAATATGCAGTAAAGTCAAACTTTAATTCATCTTTGAAAACAGCCATCCTTCCTATGTGTAGCAAATAAACAGTCACATTAACAACAACATAGACATGGTGCAGCCAACACTGACATGGGATCCATCACAGTTACCAAAAGCAGATTAGAAATTTTTAAAAGTTGGTGACGAACAAAGATGTTCTGACAAGAAACAAGTACTGGCACATTGAACAAGATAAGGAAAAATGTTTATCGTTATCTGGAATAATTAATCTTGTTTCCCTAGGAAGAAAACTTAATTTTGAAAACTCAAACTGTATTTTCCAGTCTAAATAAATTCAGTCTCTCAATGAATTTTCTCATAATAAATGAGCTATAATACGCCATCTCCAAGTTTTCTCGATTGTGTTATTTTTGAAATGCATGTAAAAGAGCATTTTTCAAGTAGAATTCTTAAATCTTACATGAATGGCTTCCCTGAGTATGATCCTCAAATGTCTCTCCGTCAGCAGTGCTGTGGTGGTGCACATCTTTAATTCCAGCACTCGGGAGGCAGAGGCAGGCAGATCTCTGTGAGTTTTGGGCCAGGACAGGCTCCAAAGCTTCAGATAAACCTGAACTCAAAAAGCAAAAACAAACAAACAAACCAAATGTCCCTCCGTCAAGCTGTGAAGACAGAATCGTGTGGAATTGCCCATGATTTTTGTTGATCTATTGGATTTGGGCTCTCAAATCTGTCTTGGTTCTGTTCCACTCAGCTGGTCCTCAGCTTTGTTCAGTCTTATTTCTTCCACATTTAAAGCATTGTGACCCACACTCAGGACATGGCAGTGCTCCCCTCTCCCCACCTCTGCCATGCTCTGTAGGCACACACAATGCTCCCCTCTCCCCACCTCTGCCATGCTCTGTAGCACACAATGCTCCCCTCTCACCACCTCTGCAGTGATCTGTAGCACACAATGCTCCCTCTCCACACCTTTGCTGTGTTCTGTTCCATGGCTGTACCACTAGTATGAATATCAATAAAAGAAAAGTCATGTCATAAGAAACATGATTTTGGGGAATTGCCACACAAATAAAAGGTTTTCCTTTTGAACTAATTTTCTGTGATTGTGTGTGTTGCTTTTAACATGTGTATCTTATATGCACACACAAACACACTGATATATAAGTATGTGCATGTCTACTCTGCTATTATGTATGATATGTAATAGACATGTATTTGTCTTTATATAACTTATAATAAGCCTATAATATATTGAAACATCCAATTAAAAAACCCATTCCTGTCCGTTTAATGGTATTAGAATAAGAGCAGTGTAAGTTGTGCAGTGGTGGCACACACTTTTAATCCCAGCATGCAGGATGCATTAGCAGGTAAATCTCTGTAAATTCAAGGTCAGCCTGGTCCACAGAGTGAGTCCAAGAAAGCCAGGACTGTTGCACAGAAAAGCCTAGTCTCATAAAATAAAAACAAAAAACAAAATCAATCAAACAAACTAGACCAGGAAATAGAATCGCTAAGAGGGCTCCTTCTTCATGGAACTAGAGACTGGGCTACTTCAAGATCTCCGCGGGTCCTTGCTCACAACTCCGACACAGCAGATGAGGAGGTTCCCACTTCCACATCTCATACAACAGGGCTCTATAAAGCCTGGGTGCGATTTCTATTTGTTCTATTTGGCTTCTGTTACAAAACGATGACCACAAAACCAATGTATAGGAAGAAAAGGATTTATTGGGCTTATGTATCTATGTCACTGTCCATCTTTAGGTGAAATAAGGGCCAGAACTGGACACAGGAGCCTGTACACAGAAACGAAAGCAGAGTCCTGGAGGCATGCTGCTCACAGGCTTGCCTTCCTGCACTTGCTCAGCTTGCTTACTTAGGCAACTCAGAAGCAGCTGCCTAAGAGTGGCACCACCCACAGTGGGCTGGGCCATCCCACATCAGTCATTAGTCAAGGGAATGCCCCCACGGAGATTTCCAGAGGCCAAGATAAGGAAGGCAAAGCTTCAACTGAGGTTCTGACTGTCTTCCCAGGTGCCTCTAGTTTGCATCAAATTGGCAAAGACCAACCAGCACTCTATTCAAAAGTTCCCACTGCTCACCTGAGAAGAGTTTCACCCTCAAAATTTACGCTAGTCATGTTAAGAACTTTAAAATGGCAAAATTATTTAGAATAACATATCTCTCAACTGTTTATCAACTCACTATCTATATGGTTCGTAGACACAATTTTAAAACCTGCAATAGCTTTAAATGAACTCATGTTACTGGAGTAAGCATGAGAAATATAAGAATTTATGAAGCACTAATATATTAAGAAATATCCTCTGAGATATTAAACTCACCCTGAACTTTTCTATACAAGATATATGTCCTTTTTAATGGGATCCTTCATTATATATGAGTCTCCAGGTTGAGAAATGGATTTAAATTGAAAAGTAGAAGTGAAAATGATCTGGGTATGACCACATGCCTGTGTCCTCAGCACCCAGAAGCTCAGGCATGACCACATGCCTGTGTCCTCAGCACCCAGAAGCTCAGGCATGACCACATGCCTGTATCCTCAGCACCCGGAAGCTCAGGCATGACCACATGCCTGTATCCTCAGCACCCGGAAGCTCAGGCAGGACCACATGCCTGTATCCTCAGCACCCGGAAGCTCAGGCATGACCGCATGCCTGTATCCTCAGCACCCGGAAGCCCAGGCAGGACAGCCCCTAGTTCAAAGCCAGACTGGCTGGATAGAAAGATTCAGTCAAAGCTTCGACTTCTACTGTCGAGATTTGGTCCCCAGAAGTCCAGCTCACATCAGGGGAGACTCATTTGCATCCCACTTCCGGAGGACGGGACACACTCTTCCGGGCTCTGCAGTCTCTGCACACACGCGTTGCATGCAAACAAGCAGGCACACACACATCTAGCCCCAAAGCAAAGTAACAGTGTGGGGATTCTTTAGGTTCACTTACAGTTCCCAGGTTTGCAGTGTTACTAGTCCTATCCTAGCGACACCTGTCTCACCTTGAATGACTGAAGGAGAGGCACCGGTTACTTCACACAGCGTCTGCTTGAAGCCCCACTCTGTCCTCTGGGCTGTCCTCACACAGAGACGGAGCAGTTGCCCCTCCCAGGAGCGTCTCACCTAGGACACACTGGTGGCAGAAGGAAAATGTGTCATCTTTCAGAGAGGAGGAGTCCCCGTAGGTCTCTGTCCCCAAGGTTCCTGTGAGGGACATCTTAGAAGCCCGGAGTTTAACCAGGCTCCCTCTGCATCACTCAGTCAGTGGAGAAACTCCCCTTCTAGAAGCTGCTTGAATGATTGGTTGGGAGATATTTTTTGACACAAATTGGCTTTTCTTTAAGGTAAAGTCACCAATTCACAGCCGTCAATCTGGCATTAAACCTGGCTGATCAATTTTAATGAAATGCCTTCAGTCATGATAATATGTTAAAAATAAAACCCTCTTTCATATTACAACAACAAGGAGGTACTCATGTGCCCCCAGGCCCCAGCTCCACCTGCTCCAGAGTAGAGAAGGCAGCAATAACAGTGACATTTTTAATTATGCTGCTGCGCTCCAAATCCCGGGTAGGGTGTCAGCATTGGATGAGGCCACGGGGAGATTCCCTGTGAAGTGTACTGACCTCAGAACCCAGAGCCTCCCAGGAACTGAACAAAGGGGAGGGAAAAGACCACTGTGTGTGTGTGTGTGTGTGTGTGTGTGTGTGTGTGTGTGTGTGTGTCAAGGTGACCACAACCTACAGTCGAGAGCTGCAGTCCTAAAATTCATTATCTTTCATTTCAAATAAACATGTTTGAATCTTTCCTGTTCCCTGCTTTACCATGGATCTGCTTGGCCCACTTTTTCCCTACTTCTTTGATCTCCTTGCCCTTCCAAGGTGAAGTTAATCATCCCCACTCCTTCCGCCCCCTCTCTGAGAGTTATCGGTCTGGTCACCAGTTTCAGGCACCCCATTTAACCTGCATGTCACTTTGTCTCTTTGAGAACTCTGCTCCTGGCCTGCCCTGAGCCCCGCATGTAAAAGGAATTTTTACAGCTGTCCTATTGGGACTTAAGACACTGTACGGTATCGAAGGTTCCCCTTCCAAGGCTGTAGACAATGACAGCCACTTGTCACCACTGAGATAAGGGAGCAGGGGTTGGTTGTAAGCGTCGAAAGATCTGAAGGGCAAATCCCAGTTCTAGTGAGTCTGAACGCACTGCAGCACAGCCCGAAGAGCAGATGGAGGTCGGGGCAGCCCATCTCGGGCGAAGAGGCTTATGAAGGTTATCAATTACTCCACTTAGAAATTGGAAGGGTAGCGCTAGGGAGATGGCTCAATTGGTAAAGTTCTGGCCTTGAATGTACAAGTATCTGAGTTTGATCCCCAGAACCCATCAGAAAAACATAGGTGCATTAGGGCATACCTGTGATCCAACACTGGGGGGGGGGGGGGGAGAGAGAGAGAGAGAGAGAGAGAGAGAGAGAGAGAGAGGCAGGAGGAAGTCAGTGCCGACTGAGCAGTTGCCCAAGCCAAACTGGTGAACTCTGGGACAATGACAGACACTAAAGATGGCTGGTTCTGAGGAGGAATGCCTGAGGTTGTCCTCTGGCCTCTATAGGCACATGCACACACATACTTGAGCACCCACATACGTGCTCACATGTACACACATTCTTTGTAAACAAATTTCAAGTTGCGCTTTGAATACTAAAGACTTCGGTGATAAAGTTTAGCACTGATGGAAAACAGGTAGCAATGAGAACCAATATGAAGGAAATCCCAGGGCCTACTCTGAGATATGGGGATGCAGGGTGGGAAAAGGAAGAGGCACCCGGAATTTCTGCTGTGATCCCTGGAGGACTTACACTAAGCAGTTGATAAGGAAGAACATTTGGGCTGGCATCATAAGCTTAGGAAGACCCTAAGGTTGGCTAAGTCTCTCAGAGAGCACCTCTGCCCTCCTGGAGTTACTTAGTTCAACTTCCTCTCTGTTCTCCAGCCCTGCTCTGAACCCTGAAATATGAAAGACATAAAACATCAGGGAAATTCACTAGGGTGATTAAATGCCAAGTCTGGCTTACGGAGGTTTGGGAAAGGCTTCCCCTGGCAGACGTAGAAATGTATCCAGGTCCTCAAGAGGTGAAGTGGTTAGGGTTCCAGAAGAATCATGAGAAACAGTTGAAGACATGAACATGGAGTTGTGGAGGACAAAGGAGAGGCTGTTCCCGCAGAATGCTTAGAGAAGCCTTCTGTGGCCATCTAAGAAATGGGTCTTTTTGATGTGGTCATGTAGCTCAGGATTGCCCTGCCTACCTTTGACTAACAATACTGTGTGGGGAACCTCTGCTGTCTGTCTGCTTAGCCATGCCTGGCTGTCCGCTATCAGCTCCAGCTGTGCCTGCTTAAAAGACTCTTGAGCCCACCTAGATCCCAGCAAGGTTATGGCTGTTGTCTGGGACTCTTATGATAGGTGAGTCACCCTTTTGAATGCAAGTCTCATTTGAGAATTCAGTGGGAGCCTTTCAGATATGGGTAAGCAGAGCTGTGATCTCAGGTACTTTCTGCATTTGTGTGCCTGTGTTCATGTATGTGCACACATGTGTAACATGAGGGCCGGCTTGTTGGGGTTTCCGTCCCGCCCAGTACCCCAACAGCCGGCAAATCCCAAAGAGAAATTACACACAGGACTCCAGAAGGTTATAAACTGATTGGTCCATTAGGTCAGGCTTCTTGTTAACTCTTATAACTTATATTAACCCATTATTCTCATCTATGTTAGCCACATGGGCTCAGTACCTTTCTCGGTGTGACAGCTTACATGTTGCCTCTTCGGTGGTCTGTACAGGAATGGCTGAGAGAGAGCTTCTGCTTCCAGAATACTCCCAGTATCTTTGCTCCACCCTACTTCCTGTCTGGCTTTCCCGCCTATACTGCCTGCCTGGCCAATCAGCATTTTATTAAAATATGATTGACAGAATACAGATAATTCTCCCACACCATTTCCCTCTTTTTTTTTTTAAACAAAGGAAAATACCCATAGTCCATTTGTTGGGAATGTGGGCGTAGTATTTCAGTCTACTTCCTGCTGGTTGGGGGCGCTGATAATCTTATGGGGACCTAAATAAAATTTAGAGTTATAATCAAGTCCTGACTGAAGTATCCTGGGAGTCTTGATCATCTCAGGCTGCAGTCTTGAATCAGTTCTGGATGTAGAACTCTGTCATCTGGGCCATCTGTTCCTGTTGATTTCTCAGGTGGTCTCCCTTGGTCAAAGATGATTTTTCTTAACTCTGAATAAATCCAGAGCCTCTCGTTTTCTGTGGAAACAAAAGCAGAATCTCTTCTCCAAAGTAGCATACCTGTTAACTTCAATTTTAAAGCCAAGGTATTTTCAAAATACCTTTCTTGGATTGATTCCGCAGCATTTATAAGCAAATATCTTTTAGCAGCTGTTGTTCCTTCCTCAGCAATCAAACAATTCAAAGAGAGCATAATAGCATACAGTATCAAGATTCTCTGTGTATTTTCCATCTTTATGCAGCTTTATTTCAACCTCTATTTTATTTTTTCTTTTATCTTTTGGCTTTTTGAGACAGGTTCTCCGTATATATCTTTGTCCTGGAATAACACTGTAGACCAGGCTGTCCTTGAACTCACAGAGATCCTCTGTCTCTGCCTCCCCAGTGCTGGGATTAAAGGTGTTTGCTACCACACCTTGAACTCAGAGATCTGTCTGTCTCTGCCTCCCAGGCATTGAGATTAAAGGTGTGTGCTACCACACCCAACTACTCTCTTTTTTTCCTTTTAACTTTAAGAACTTTAACTTTTAGCCTGTATATACACACTGTAAACCATTTAGAGGTTTTTTTTCATCTTTGAATCTCTCTTTACTGTTTATCTCTCTTTTTTTGACCACATGAGCCTTTAATTTACAAAGCAATATGGGAAGCCGTGGCTTTGACAGCTAGATCCAGCTCATTCCTTAGCTTTCCAGACTCATAGAGGAGATACCAGCCACAGCTGTGTTCACTGTCACAACTTGTCGTGTTTTAAGGTCCTTGCTAGCAAGCAAGCTGCATCATTTTGTTCACAGACCACACTCAGTCGGACTGCCTGCCTGAAAGAGTCAAAGTTTGTCCTGGCAGGACAGCCCAGAAAGCCGGCATTTTAAAACAGCACAGCTTTTTTCCTGCTACGACTGAAAACCGAAAAGCATGCGTTCAGCTTTTCACCAACAGCATTTAAGTGTTTTGTGGCAGGACCTCTTAATGAGCTGCAAGATTTTGCAGCTAAGGCTGAGTCAAGAAGCCTCTCTTAGATGAGAGTGCTTGCTTGCCTCTAGCAAGCAGAGCAGACCCGAGAAATTGCTGCTACCAAGAAACCACACACAATGCTGTCATTTTGTTCTAGAATTACTTGCCAAGCTGTCTCAGGCTTTATGTGGATACAGTTGTCCACACGTTGGCGCCATATGTAACATGTGGGGCTGGCTTGTTGGGGTTTCTGTCCCGCCCAGTACCCCAACAAGCCAGCAAGTCCCAAGGAAAATCACACGAAGTCTACATTAGGTTATAAACTGATTGGTCCATTAGGTCAGGCTTCTTGTTAACTCTTATAACTTATATTAACCCATTATTCTCATCTATGTTAGCCACATGGGCTCAGTACCTTTCTCGGTGTGACAGCTTACATGTTGCCTCTTCGGTGGTCTGTACAGGAATGGCTGAGAGAGAGCTTCTGCTTCCAGAATACTCCCAGTCTCTTTGCTCCACCCTACTTCCTGTCTGGCTTTCCCGCCTATACTGCCTGCCTGACCAATCAGCGTTTTATTAAAATATGATTGACAGAATACAGATAATTCTCCCATACCACACATGTGTGTGTTGGTGCTCAAGCATGCATGAACATGTTCTTGTAGAACTCAGAGGACAAAGCAAAACACCTTCAGTTCTTGCCATCTAATTTTGTTTCTTCTCTGAGACAGTGTCTCTCAGCAAACCCAAAGCTCATCAGTCTGGCAAGACCAGCTGATCCTCAAGCCCCAGAGATTTGCCTGTCTTCGCTACTGGTAGTCTTAGCGCTGGGATTACAGACACGAGCTGACACACTTGGCGTTTTATGTGGGTGGAGGGGATTCCCAACTCACAGCCTCATGTTTGCCCTGCAAGTGCCTTCCAGCCTGCGTTACCTCCCTAGCCTGCTAATTTCCACACTCAAGTTAGTTAACCGGTGTGGTCAAATGTTTTTCTCTTTGTTCCCTATTCCTTTAACTCACCAGGACCACATCCATGCTCATCTTCAGAATGTCAGAGCAGTTCTAATCCCTAGTGACAAGGATGCTGGTCATAAGGACCATAATCTGCAGTTTTAATTTGATTTCCATTTAATCAATGATACTGCTGGCCATTCAGTGGGCTCTGATGTCTAAGCCTGGGGTCAGAGTTAGGTTGTGGGTACACTGTGTTGGGATTTGGGGTTCTGGTGGAGTCTTGTAAGATTTATGTCAGCATTCTTTTTCTTTCCCCTCAGGGCAGCGAGCTGCTCTGGAATACAAAATAACAAAGATTGATCCTGAACTCATTTCCATAAATATGTTGGGCAAATAGAAAACCACACTGCCAGTACTGGTTGAAATGTGGTGCTAAGTCCAAGGAGCAGTGACACCAACTGTGAAATTTCCCATGAATACTTAAGCTTCAACAGGGGCAGTTTCTTCAAAAAGACTTTGGTCAACAGATTTGTACTGAAATAAACTTCAGGAGCTGACACGAGCTTAATTAAAAAGTGATAAATCTCGTCGCCCCATCTATCAGCTATTTTAAAAAGAGAAACGTTGGGCTCTTGTCGTCACTAAGTCACATCAGCTAGCAAACACACACACAGTTTCCACGGTGTGGTTTATGTCTGAGGAATGAGGAGCTGCGTATTTCTCCTTCATGGTGTTAACTGGTTTTTCATCTATTATTTTTCATCATTTTTATTGTGTGTCAATTCCAGGAAAAGTCTGCCCAACGAGTCAAGGTTGGGTATGCATTATTTTATTTGTGTGTTCTTGTCCCTAAAATCCATGATGCAATATATATTGAAGAACTTACACCCCAAAATCCCACATGCTTAGCAGTGTGAGTGACTTAGAAAAACACGTGCTGGGGACAGACACCTCGAGTCTTCTGAAACATGTCTTCAAGTGTGAGAAGGGTTTCCCACACAGCATAGGTGCCTCTATGCAGAGACTGACATGCTCAATGCCTTTCTAGGTAGAGACTGACTCAGGCCATCTGAAAGAGGTCTTTAAATGCGGAAGAAAACACACAACGCTTCTTAGCTGCACACTTACAAATGTGGGAGAAGAAAGGGTCAGGGAAGTCGTTAGCTTTTTCTGCCTTACATGTGGGTATCATCTGGGAGGATGGATTGAGTGGTGGAGCAGAGAATCCACACCCTTAGTGACAATGGGAGCTATCCTGGCCTTGTGGGATGCTGAATTGTGTGTAGCATGAGCTCTAGCAACTCTCATTCCACTCTCCGACATCTCAGCCTTTGAGGTGTGTGATCCTGGGAGGGGAAATGCTCTCTCGGGACTTCTTTAAGTCTCTCATTTCTGTCCTCCAAGCAGTGAGTGAATAATATAGGGTGTGTCCCCCCACACACACTTTTCACTGTGAGGTTCCTAGGTCAGGTCATCCACAAGAATCACTGGAGATGGTGCTTCCATCTTGGAATCTAAAAAGAGTTTTTCAGTGAAGGAACTTTTCAAAGGCTTTCTCATTCTCAAATACTTTAACTCCAGAGCCCAGAGCCTTAGATATCAAATCTTGCTTTAGGACCTCAATACTAAGAAGCCTGATATTAGTCCTCTGAATCTTTGTTTAGCCCCACTTTCTGAAAGCATGTTTTAATAGAAGAAAGGGTCTGAATAAATTACTTCTACGAAGTAACTACAAAAGAGTTATGAAATAATTATATATTTCAGAAAGTATTGAAATTTGCAGGCAAATGGATGGAGTTAGAAAACATCATATTGAGTGAGGTAACCCAGACCCAGAAAGACAATTATCATATGTACTCACTTATAAGTGGTTTTTAAACATAAAGTGAAGAAAATCAGTCTACAAATCACAATTCCAGAGAACCTAGACAACAATGAGGACCCTAAGAGAGACAGACATGGATCTAATCTACATAGGAAGTAGAAAAAGACAAGATCTCCTGAGGAAATTGGGAGCATGGGGACCATGGGAGAGGGTTGAAGGGGAGGGGAGAGGAAGAGAGGAGAGGAGAGAAAAATGTAGAGCTCAATAAAATTAATAAAAATTATTCTAACACAGTAAATTTAACTTTAAAAGAGTGAGGTTTTGGTAAATAGGATGTCAGAAAACCCTCAGTAGTCAAGTGGAAGCAAACTAAGGAAAAGGTTGGAAATGCTGTTCTCCAGACTCCGTACAATTATTTCTATTATTAACTCACAATAACTATCGTTACTTGCACTAAGCCAAACAAGACTAGCTCTATCAAGTCAAAGAAGGAGGGGGTCCTCCCTGGACCCTACTCTTTAGCTGTTTATTACTGGCTAATGGTAGATTTCAGGAGAGGAGAGACACTGACTTTAGTTGTGCACCCAGGCTCCAAGTTACAGCTACAAACCCATGCTAACACCTTGATGCCCACAGCCCAGGTTAACCTCAGAGGCCAACAAAATACGGGTGTGTGACACAGACATGGGTGTGTGACACAGACATGGGTGTGTGACACAGATGTGGATGTGTGACACAGATGTGGATGTGTGACAGAGACATGGGTGTGTGACACAGACATGGGTGTGTGACAGAGACATGGGTGTGTAACACAGATATGGGTGTTTGACATAGACATGGGTGTGTGACAGAGACATGGGTGTGTGACACAGATGTGGACGTGTGTGGCACAGACGTGGGTGTGTGACATAGACATGGGTGTGTGACACAGACATGGGTGTGTGGCAGAGATTTGTATGCATGAGATGAACAGGGATGCTAGAATAAGGATGGTAGGCCAGCATTACACACATATGGAAAATTTTTGACAAACACACCTGATTAATAAAGAAATGAATTTAAAAGATAAAATTATAAAAAATAAAAATGAACATGAACTCATTTAAAGGGTCTTCTCTGCCATCTCCCCCATAGAAATTAACTGAGACTTATTTGCTTTACATATTTACAAAAAGTTCAATTATTCTTATCTCACTTTGACATTTCAGGGAGAGAAGAGAAATGAAGATCCTGCAATGCCAGCTCCCAATTTCTCTGAGTGCTTGTCTTTCTGAGGCTTTATCTATAGTTATATTTACCATATATCTGAATATAAAATCAAGATACATAGTCTAACTAGACATTTTTTTTCTCATTTGTCAGCCTGCTCATATGAAAAGTCTAATGTAGAAGGCTATAAAAGTTTAGTTGCTTTTAATGTTAAGCAGATGAATTATACTTATTGAGAATTAATTTGTCAATAAATAAAATCTTGTGATATATGGCTGTTTTCTCTGCAGGAGCATTTCATCATGTCTAAGGGTATAACTCTTCTCTCTCGTCATTCCTGCCTTTCTTGCCAGATCGCCATCAAAGAACGCGCCCTGGTGTAATAGTCTATGGAGCAATTTTTAAATCCTTGCATATCCACTGAATTTTAAGAAGAAAATATGCAAGAAGATAAAACTTCCATGCAAGACAGTAGGTGATACAGTTTCTCAAGATGACATAATTTATGGTTTCTCTATATGTATGAAAAAAATTGGCTCATTTTATCTTCCCGTGTAGTGGGCGGGGCTAGATGAAAGGCACTTTCAATCTTCCCACTGCTGTTGATGGGGAGTGAAAAATGGTGTTTTCCTGAGGAATGAATTCCTACGGTGCCAACAAGGCATCAGGGCTCCACAACATTATGACACACAAAGAAAATAATTAAGCTCTTTTACAGATGCAGCACCTGGTACAGACCACAAGGAAAGAAATACTCTAGACCTGGGGGTGGGGTGGGGGTTGCTTCAAGCCCTTCCCTTATTCCGTGTCAGGAGACTATCCGGCTTTCATTTTGCTGGAGGGAATTCTTACATGGCTATGTAGAGAGGTCAGCATCTCACACATGAGCAAATGTGATCACAGGTGAAGCCACTGTTTCCGGTGTCTTGAAAAGTGTAAAAATGGAATTGAAATGGGTTTAATCATGAAAACATCTTTAAAATGTAAAGATGTCTGCTTCCTTGTCTGCTTCCTTGCCTGGGGCTGGTCCCATTCAGTCCCTCAACCCAGTTCATCCACATCAAGCCACTGTTTCTGGTGTCTTGAAAAGTGTAAAAATGGAATTGAAATGGGTTTAATCATGAAAACATCTTTAAAATGTAAAGATGTCTGCTTCCTGTCTGTTTCCTTGCCTGGGGCTGGTCCCATTCAGTCCCTCAACCCAGTTCATACAGTCCATGCCCATTTGCTTTTTTAAGGGCAGCACTAGCACTATAAAAGCCAGCAGCCATGCCACCGATGGTGGGGGATGGGAAGAAGGAAAGCCCACAACTCTTCTACCCTCGGTTGCAGATCCAGGCAGGGAAAGAAGCTAGCATAAGTATAGTGGGAGACTCTGGACAAGAGAAGTCATGAAAGGTCAGAGTCAAGCCCTACACACAACTACCTGACTATCAATTGTGACTCTGTGACCATGTGCACGGCAGCATTTGGGCACAACCTCTGCCAAAGTTTTACAGACACAAGAGTAATCCCACAGGATATGAACTTTTTTAAAAAATGGGTCAAATGAGTAGAAACTCAACAGAAATATAAGTGACCACACACCACAGGGAAGAAGGACTTAGCAGTTTAAGGCAATGAAAATTATAAAAACGGAGAAAACCATCATGGATAAAATCAAACAAGCAAACAAACCAAAAACTAGAACCCAGTGCAGTGCAGTGAGTTAGCATCCTAGAGAAACTAACATTGGGTATGATGAATCATACCTATAATCTCAGAACTCAGGAGCTTGAGGGCTGGTCTGGGATAGGTGATGAGACCTTGCCCCACAAATAACAACTGTGTATAATCTGCTAAGAAAAGAATATGACAAATACGTTGAGGAAAAATGTAACCAATTGGAATTAATATTAAATAAATCTAGATGTTAGGTTTTGTAGCCAAGATATTCAAAACATCTGATTCTATCGGCTCACAGAATTAAGGGAAACCATGTATGAACAAACAAATGGAAACAAAGCAAAGACTGAAGAAATAAGATTTTTCAGCTAGAGAAGCAGACAAACCAAGTGAGAATTCTGCAGTCAAAAGACCCAATGATGAGTTGGAGAGTTCACTGAATAGGCTCTCCAGAAAACAGTGCTGAGAAGGCAGAGGATCAGTAGGCTCCAAGGAGAATCCACAGAAATGAGAAGTTCAAACAACACAAAGAATACGACTTAAGCAGAGTGGGAAGGGTTTCAGAGGCTTGTGGAACATGGTGAACAATGCAGATAGCTACTATTTTTGAAGTGGTATGTGCAGAGAGATGGGATTTAGGCAATAATGCTGCTGAATGAACTTTATAATAGTGTGATTATATAAACTAAGAAGTCTACAGAATAACTTATCAATAGAATCCTACGGACCTACCATTGTTCCTTCATTATGATGTGTAATTACTGTACATGTATAAAGAAATTTCTAGAATGTGAGCAATGAGAGAGAACAGAAAGAGAACAGAAAAATCAGAATTCTATATTCTCTTTTACTAAAATATGAAGGCAAATAGAGATATTACAGATAATTAAAGTCATAATTTGGTTCTACCACACTGACATACATGTAATACTAAAAATATCCTACAAGACTAATCAAAATAACACACAAAATAGTAACCTGAATCAAAAAAAGGAAATAAAATTACCAGAAATGATAAAAATGAAAGCAACGATTTAAAAAGTAAAATAAACTTATTTTTATTCTTTTAAGAATTTTATGTTTTTAAAAGCATAAAATTATATAAAATTTGCTGTGGGAAATGCTGTTGTACACTGCAAAGATTTGTCACTCATATTGGTTTAATAAAATGCTGATTGGCCAGTAGCCAGGCAGGAATTATAGGCAGGGTCACCAGACTAGGAGAATTCTGGGAAGAGAAAAGACAGAGATGCAGTCACCAGCCAGACACAGAGGAAGTGAGATGAGAATGACTCACTGAGAAAAGGTACCAAGCCGTGTCACTAAACATAAACAAGAATTGTGGGTGAATTTAAATCATAAGAGCTAGTTAGTAATAAGCCTGAGTAGTAGTCCAAACAGTTTAGAATTAATATAATCCTCTGTGTGTTTATTTGGGACTGAAAAGCTGTAGTACTGTGCAGGGCAAAAATGTTTGTCTACAAAACTTTCCTATAACTGTAATGATAAATTGTATGGGTTTATAACCTGTATACACACAATATATACAAAAATAGCTTAAAGAAAGGCAAGGAAGTAAAACCATATTGAAGAAAAATTTAATGAGGTATAAATAAATAGATATTTAATAATCAACAAAAATAGTTTTAAAGATAAAACAATACAATAATCAAAATGACACAAGATATAAAATAAGGAGAAATGAAATGAGTGATATATGTCTAGCCATAACAAAACTACATTAAATGTGAATGAAATAAAACCCTCATTTAAAAGGCATAGACTGTCAGGCAATAGACATTTAAAAGACTTCTTTCAACTCTCGGCTATTTGAATCCAAATTTGGCTTCTTTTCAAGGTAAAAATTAAAAGCTAATAGCACGAGGATACTACACTTAAGGATAAAAGGTTACTGTGAAACTTTATAGAATACATTAAGGCTAAAGTGTCCATGTGCCAAACAGGAAAGATCTGAAGTGTGTGTAGTCTGTTCATAATGATTCTCACAGTTTTTTCTACTCATTCTCATCATATTTTGCATGAAAGTCAAAGAGGTCAAGTTCTCAAAATTGCCAGAAATAATAAATCTGTTTAATAATCAGTCACATTCAAGCATTCCACTGCCTTCTTGATGTTGTTTTCAATGTTTTGAACAGATTAAATTTCAGCATACATAAAAAGTTTTTTTGGGGTCATTTTCATAGTGTATAAGCACATGACATATAAAAATACATACAAATGGCAGTATGAACTCTAACTATCCTAAGTACATGCAGCCATTCTGTTGTTGATGTGAAATTTCTCATGTATAATTTATATAAATAATAAACAATGCAATAAGCATTTCCTGAAACTATTTCATTTCTTTTCCACATTCCCCCAAATCATAGTGTAGACTAACCATGTACAAAAACTTTTATTAACTTTCAGTATTTCCATATGCTTCTCTTCTTAACATTAAACATGCACAACTCATTAATATTACAGAATAATTTCCTTTAAACAATGACTAATGCAAGCTTTTAATCTCATACACATTTTACACATGAGGAAAGGATGATAAAACTCTATGTAAGCAACTTTACCATTTCTATGTATATACTTACTGATTAGGCTGATTCTTAAAAGTTCCTTATCCGGTCCTTCTAAGTATAACCCCTAAGCATCCTGAAATCACCCCACCTATAATTATGATCGAAGGGATTGGCTGTAAACCATACATTAAAGCCAACAAATGTGCTGGTGGAACTGCAAACAATGCCACACAGTGATGTTTCCTCACTTGGGAGCTAGAGACAAAGAATTAGTATTTCAAGATCATCTGTAGCTATATAGTACTGTGGAACAATGGTTCTGTGCCCTGTAAAAATTTGTCAGTTGTATTGGTTTAATAAAATGCTGATTGGCCAGTAGCCAGGCAGGAAGTAGAGGTGGGGCAACTAGAACAGGAAAATTCTGGGAAGAGAAAAGTCTCAGTCTGCAATTGCCACCCAGATGCAGAGGAAGCAAGATGAGAATGCCTCACTGATAAAAGGTACCAAGCCATGTGACTGACTCAGATAAGATTTGTGGGTTAATTTAAGATGAAAGAGTTAGCTAAAAATTATAAGCCTAAACTATTGACCAAGCAGTGTTGAAATTAATATACTTTCTGTGTGATTATTTCAGGTCTGGGCAGCTAGGAACAAATGAGCAGTCTCCATCAACAGAATAGAGGGTTCATAAGACCTGTCTCGAATGCAACAACAACAAAAAGCTATAGAACGTGATTGTTTCATGGAGAGACAATAAACAACAAAGAGTGAAACCCTTTGTTTCACTTATTCTCACCTACCATTTGCATGTGTATGTGTATGTTCATATATGTGCATGTGTACAAGCATCCATGTGTGTTAGTGAGCGTAACTGTGGAGGTTAGAAGCCATCCTCAGGCATTATTCCTCAGGTAATGCCTTGTCAGCTCTGTCACCTTGACACGACCTCCGAGTGACTCCGAGTGCTCTGAGTATGGCAGCATCCCCATTAGATAGGCCTGTGGGCACGTCTTTCAGAGAGTGTCTGGATCATTAACTGATGCAGGAAGCCCTGTCCACTGTGGATGACACCATTCATTTCCAGTGCAGACGATCCTGAGTCAAATAGAAACGACAACTGAATATGAACCTGAGAGCCATGCAGAAAGCATTGTTCCTCCATGTTTCTGACTTTCTACAATAATGGACTGTAACCTGCAAACTGAAATACACCTTGTTCTTCCCTGCTTAGCTTTTGGTAATGGTGTTGTATTACAGACACAGAAATGAAGCAAGAATAGGGGCATTTTGCTTGGGTTTTGCCTATAATTCCACAAAGATGATCGGGCTAGCTGTCCATGAGATCCCAAGTGTCTGCCTCCTATAGCACAATCACTGGGATACAGGCAGGTGCCATGTCACTGGACTCTTCCTGTGTTCCTCACGCTACAGAGACAAACTCTTTACTCTGACTGGGTCATCTCCCTAGCTCCCAACTGCCACTTTTTAGTAGGATATGATGAGATTAAACATAAATGGCCGGAACGTGTCCTGAATGTTAAAATGACTCTCACATTTGTATATTATCTCGTTATTACAAACTGAAGTGAAATTTTGAGAAACATCAGCCTAGAGTAGCATTGCCTATAGTCTTTTTTATGTGTTCCAACTCCTCATTAAACTCTTTGGATCCCTCGAAGTAACTGATTTCATGCTGTCAGAGAGAAGGGAAGAAGTTTAGCCATTTCTCCTTAATTATATGTGTATCTGCTAGATCATTAAGATGATTCAGGAAGGCTGTTTTGAGCTAACATAATTATACTGATAAGGTACAAAACTAAGAGTAGTATGCGATTAAAAAATCTTGTTAAAATTAATACATTATTTATACTTCTATGTTTTAGTCATACCTTAGATAACCAAATGCTTTGATGGGTTTGCTTTAGTTTAATTATAGCAATGACATATGCCACACCCACATGACTCAAGCCAGAACCCAGGCAGTTAGAAGAAATAGTCTGTTGTATTTGGGCTGTTGGCCACTGCCTCGCTATATCTATTGCTAGCCAGCTCCTTGGGTCAAGGCAGGAAAGAATGCATTGACATCTTTTTTTCATGAAGACTTTTCTCTGAGTGAGTGTGGACATGCATGTCTGTGAGAGATTTTCAAGGAGAGAGAAAATGACAGGCATGCCAACAAAGGGGTCTCTACCACTACACCGCATAAATCAATCCATCAAACACACGCATACACACACACACACACACACACACACACACACACACAAATTCTGCCATGAAACTTAATCATTAAAGGTCATGTCAGGGAGTAAGGAACAGATTAAATTAGCATAGTATTAGATATGGAAAATGATTTCTGTCAAAATCATCTTTACTACAATTATAATATGTTAATTATGTATTTCATTAAGGAAGTTGATTATGGCTCAGGGATGGAGTCACACTGGCAACGACACCCAGAAAGAGCCTCAGAGTCCGAAGTCCTGCCCTCCACTCAGGCCTTCCCACACACTTCCTGCCTCTCTCTCCACATTCTCCCATGCTCCCCTCACCCACGCACTCTTTAATGTCATCCTCAGACACCACATATTTCTGTTCTTTCCACTGAGCTCAGTCAGGAGGCTGACGCCTGCTCCCTGAAGGCAGCAACTCTGCTGGGGTGTTTTTGTGGGCGCAGCATAGCTGGGAGGATTGAACATTAGCCAGCCCAAGTCGACTGGAAGGGCCCTCTGCTTTGCTTCTTTTTAATGCTCACAATCCAATATTTGCTCAAGAAGATGCCTTTCTATCCCATGCGGGTCACTGACCACCTCCTCTACTGACCTTTCCCCTCCCTGCCAACCCAGGGGTCCTAACAACCCTGATGTCTTCCTCCTACCTTGCAGGAATCCTGGCAGTAACTGACTGATGGAGCCATGCTGTCTCTCACACGGTGGCCGCCGACGGCCTGCAGGGTTTATGTGGGACATTTACAAGAGGCATGGCCAATCATCCAGACACCGTACTGAGGCTAATGTTAACAGCACATCGTAATCCTGTTCTGGGAAGGAACCACAAAGAAGACAGCCATGAGGAGGGTCAGAGGTGAAGAAGGGCTTCATGAAATCTGCGAGCCAATTATCTTCGTCAATATCCCAGAGCCTTTTCCTCAGGATCGTCCCCTGGTTTCTTTATGACAGCCCGGCATTAATTCATGAGGAAGTGTGTGAGTGTTTAGAATTCCAGAGTTTTATTATGTGCCTCCTGTGGTCCTCCTCCATATATCTGACAGAATCAGGGAGCATAGAGGGATCCATCTGGGTCCCCTCTTCAGGGACGTCTTTAGAAGATATATACATCCAAGACATGAGAGTGTATGGGAGCAAGCAGGGAGATTTATGCATATGCTTCCGTTGACATGGGTTAGCCCAGAGCTAGCCCAAGCCAGCCGGTGAAGCGGAACAAGGGGAGGTGGCAGCCAGGGGGAATCATGCCCTCCCATCAGACAGAAGTCCAGGTGGTTCTCTGGGATTGGGGGCTGCTGCAGTCAGTCAGATATAATTACCTCATTCTAATGGCTCTTTAGGAGGGAGGACACGCCGACATCCGGGTGCCCTTGTGCGGGTCGACTTTGCCACACGGAATAATCATTGTTGGAATTAAGCGTAATTGTCAAGAAAGACTTGGTCATCACAAGAAAGACTGTCTTATCCAACTGTCCCTTTGCTTCCCAACAGTAATTACTTCAGTAATTAATCTCTGTCATTTAACTGTATTACATTTTGAAAAGGGAAAATGGAAGAAAGACCAGTTTCAAACTAATTTACATCACAGTTTAAAATCCTAGAAGAGGGTGAATCAAATGTCAAATTTAGTCCCCTTGCATGTTCTGAAACAGTCTTGTTCTAACAGCCCGTCTCCAGCATCAAAAGCAAAGGGCTCAAGCTGCTTCTTCCTAAAATCCCTGGGCTGCAGAGGCTCCCCACTCTTCATAGAAATCCTCTGCGCTGTGCCAAGGTGCTCAAAAGTACAATTAATAAGGCCATGGAAGAGAGCGAAGGAGATCTCTGCTGTCCAAAGACCGTTTATGCTGCTGGTAATGTCAATTGCCCATAATGCTGCACGGGCATTTGTTAATGACATCATCATACAGTCAGTGAATAAATCTGTTCCAGCAATCTCCCTTAATTCCTTCTCACCTCATTTCGTCGTTTCAAATTAACTTGTTTGACCTTGTTTATTGTACACCTCATTATACTTAATTTTCAAAGAAGTGCTTTTAATATACTGAAATTTTCTTCAATTTCTTATTAGTTTTTTAATATTAGTAAGAGCCCATATATTATTTTTTTCTTTTCATGGCAACCCTTATTAATAAAACGTTTCTCATAATAGGCCATGCAAAAATTTACGGTATTTCTTTTTTTAAAAAATGATTTATTTCCCTAATAATCAAGGCTACCCTGTCAGCTTGTTTAAACAAAATAAAATAATCCATAATAAGCTTTAAGGAAAATATCGTTTATTGCAAACCACGTGGAAGATGAGGATGGTGGCCTGCAGAGGTCTGGGGTGGGACCCAGCGTCCCCAGCCGTTCCTGGGGCTCTCGTGCAGGGCTTTAGCTTTCCTGCCGCAGAGTAAGGCATTCATTCGTCTCATGTGCAATGTGTCTGAAAGGGGACTTCTTTTTCTTTCCCACAAGAGTACAATTCAGATGTTAAGAACAGTTCCAGCGTTCAACACGCTGCTCACTTTCCCCTCCACTAATTCAAACTGTGATTTCAGCGGCTACGTGAAGATGTCGAGAGGAAAAGGAAATGGCCGCAATCTGTGAAGCAGACATCAGTTTTAAATGCCTGTGTGTGGCGTGAGAGCCTTGCTGTGAAGCAGGAAGAACTTGAGGAGGAGACAAGTCTGAGAGGGAGCAGGGATGGGGTGTGTGTGTGTGTGTGTGTGTGTGTGTACATGTGCATATGTATATACGTGTGTATTTGGTGTATGTGTGTGTATTTATGTGTGTATGTGTCTATTTGTACATGTATATACGTATGTACGTGTGTGTACATGTATGTGATGTGTACATGTGTATGTGTGTGCACATGTGTGTTTATGTGATGTGTGTGTGCATTTTTATGTGTCTGCATGACGGTGGCAGCTTGGGCATTTTCTTAGTGGTACTCCTTGACATGCTCTAACCAGCGGGACATCCATCTGTGGGACCAACCTAAGAACTGTCGGTGTGTGTCTCTGTGACCTGAGGACATGCAAACAGGGCAGGACGGATGTGTTGGGTTTGCCTACTAAGTTGACAGTGTCTAGTTCATCTCATGAAGAGAAAACTCTCTAAGTGATTTAGACATCCATTTCATATGCACCCCTTTAGGTTCAGGGTTTTGTTTGAAGGGGGCTGATAAAGAGAAAATAGACGTTATTGAAATCCTCCACATACTTTGTTCTCTACCCCTGCATGATTTTAAAGCTCTGGAAAGGTTTTGCAGATTCATTAAAAAGTCTTTACTGTTTTCTGGGAAGAGACAAAAACAAAAACAGAGCAGGTGCTTATGCAGGCCCGGTAACTTCTGCTTCCAAGAGGCTCATTACGGTCCACATATATAAATAGATGGAAAACGGAAGGAGAAAAAGCCTCTTGGCAATTGACCTGTTAAGTGAATAGATACTAGAGTGCTGTAAATAAAAGGGCTGTGGGATTTTGGTTAACGAGAACTGACTGATCTTAAAAGCTGTGTTCTTCCCTCCCATCCTCCTCTGCGCCGGCTTGTTATCCTTGCAAGCTGGACAATACAGCAGCAGGTCTGTCTCCCCCTCCGCTCCCCAAATCAGAGATCAAAGACTGCATTTGTAAAGCAAATAGTTGGAGAGTTACTGCCGGGTCTGATGAAAACCCACTCCAGGCCTCGTGGGAGATATTACCTTCCTCATTATTGCACTGATTGGCCTTATTTCATCCAAGGATTACTGCACATTCTCCTGACGGCTGATGAAGGCCTTCATGAATATACAAAATAATCCGGCGGCACCGGGCCAGCACTGATTGTTATTGTACAACTCGGAGGAGCCGCATCGATTGAGCTGCAGGAGATGCGACTCTGCCTCCCCGTTTTCCATCTGATTTTACCACAAGGATCCTTATTAGGCTATTTTTCACATGTCTGTAAGAGAAAGAGAAAGAGAGAGAGATTGCATCTAGTTAAAAACGATCAGGGAATTCTGGGTACCAGATGTTTTTTGCTTAATATTGCAAAATGCCTTTTATTAGATTACACTGCACACTTACTAACTACACTTAAACTGCTTTGCAGAGAAATCCAGTGGGAATGGTGCCCTAAATAGCTTTCCTGGGTTTTGCCTTTATTTATTTATTTATTTTTTGCCCTTCCTTTTTTGGTGCAAAGTCTCTTTTTGTATAGACTTCTTCATGATGTGTGTACATACGAATGTGTGTGTGTGTGAGAGTGTATGTGTGTGCATGTTGTATATATGTGTGTGATAGTTGTGGGGTGTGGTGTATATGTGCCTGCATCTGTGTGTGTGTGGTGGGGGGGGGGTGTCGTTCGTCGGTTGGGAGAGAAAGACAGTGGATATGAAATTATCAAGGGCTGTGACAAACACTGGCTTGGAATAATTTAGCATCACACACTGAAATCCGGTCTCTTTGGCCAAAGAACTTGGCTGAGGTGTTAATGAAACAGTAAGACCGAGAGCAAAGGTGTTTATTTTCAGACTCAGTCAGGCAGAAACAGCTTTGACATAAAGTACTCATGATGGCTGCAGTCTCCTCGGACGCATTCAGACTTGGGTGGGAGCTGCTTGCTGGTACAGAGTCTTTCTCTATGCTCATGGCAAAGAGTCTGTAGAACGCACTGCAGAGACCTGCTTCTCCAGGAGGCCAGAGCAGAGCAGAGCCAGGGGACCCCCCCATATCTCACATCGGAAGATGTATTTTACCCCATTATGCTCACTAGGAAGGTGTGCTTTGGTTGGCTTCTACTGCCCTTTAAACCAATCAGATCCCTTGATTTACAGGCCTGCTAATTTAATGTCTGATAAATAGGGCTGGGCATTGTCATTTACAGCTGGACACACTTGTTTTTAGTGGATGTGAACTGCTGGACTTCTCTGCACAATAAATGTCTTCTCTGCACTATGCAATATGTCACAATGAGATAAATGACCCGGACGAGTGGCTCTTGGTCTCTTCCTACACGTTAGCCAACAAACTGTATTAGGTGGGCAGAGAGGATGAGTCTAACACACCATCTCAGATAGTGACCAGCAGTTCACCCTGTTCTCTCGACAAGGGAGATGATTTTCTTGCAGACACCAGTTGTTAGTGAGGGGAAAGAGGGCCAGCTCTGGTGAGTATGCAGTTGGTACAAACTTATTTCAGGAGGGTTATTTATTCTGTTCCCATGGTTGCATCCTTTGTGATACATTCAACACTGGAGATCCAACTGCGTTTAAACACACAGAACTCCGCGCACATGCAAAGTTTTCCACTGTTTCATTGCTGAGAACAAATATCCATTGTCCTTTGACTTTAAGAAGTCATTCCTGTGCATTCTGGAGCATTCTTGTTCTTTCTTGAGTCTTTAAGAAGCGCAAGGTAACTTCAGAGTCCTGGATGATTTCCAGGGTAGTCATAAGCACACTTGTACTTCTGAACAGAAATTCCTCTCAAGCTGATGCTGGGAAGCACCTGTCAGTCAGACATCCTTGGAAGCATGCGGGCAAGGGGCTGAGCTACATCTTCAATTAAGCTGCTCTGGGAACCACCCAGCACGGTAATTCAATGAATCTACATTTCACGACTGAAGTGATAAGGATGAAACGTTTTTAAATAACCAAAAGGTAGATACACCAAAGAAGCCCGGCGAAACATTAAATGAACGTAGTGTAACACATTATCTTTGCTTCCGCACATCCAAAAAGCGCAATGAACTAAGACATCGCATTAGGATGAGAATAAAGCTAAAAATTAAATTGGTTCAGAAAGACCGAGGGTAGTGGTTTATGCACTAAGAACGCAGTAAATTTGGTCATTTAATCTCATTCGCTCTACCTCCAGTCTGCATGTGTTAAAGGAACAGCAAGCAACCAGACAGAAGGGAAGGACAGTCAGCCAGGGTGCGGCCTTTTCCTCTGTACCTGGTATCTGAAATTGAGGCCCAAGTCTTACTAATGTTGATTTTTTTTCTTGTCCTCAAATTGCTTTCATTTCGCAACATTTAAGTGCAGCAAACGTCAATAAACATAAAATATGAGCAACTTTATAAAAGATGGAAAGCAGCACCCATAAAGAAGACACTCAAAAATGCAGTATTGCTCCCTCAGATCAATCAATAGGGACAAGCATTTCACACACTAATGCATTTATCTATGACCATTATAAATTAGCTGCTTGCCAGAAAATACACTTCTTAGCACAAGTGCCATTATTTAAAGTTGTCTATTTAATGCACACTTAGTATATCCCTCACCCGGCGCTCCTCTGTATAATTAGACAACATCCATTCTTAGAAACCGAAGCAGATGCCAGACAAGCAATAGAGAAGCCAGTGTACTTTACAAATCTCCATCTTCAAAAGGTACGCGTGATTTCAGATAAAAAGCACGCGAACAACAGGGGGAAAGAAAACATTGCCTTGTGCCAGCTCCAGCTTCCACGCATGCTCTACCAGAGTGAGCTGGCAGAAATGAAAGCTGGAAGATGTGGTTCTAAGGATGATTTGACAGGACCTCACAGAGTGCACACACTGAGGTGCTCAACCAGCTATTCCAGGTCTCCAGGTCACTAATGTCCCAAGGCGGCATGCTGTGTGCTCAGGTGTTATCCGGGTCCCTTTCGCCATCACTACCTTTGCCGCACTTGGATGGATCACTCTCCTCAATTCTCCAATTGGCAGAGCCTGAGTTGTACCAACTCTAAGGATCAGTTCCCGAGTCTCCACATCTGTGTCACCTCCTGTGAGTTTTCCGATGTTCTCTAGAGAACCCTTACTAAAACTGTCCATGAATCTGCCTGGCCATTGCAGGTGTGCTAGGCTAATGGGAGAGAGATAACCTACACCTAGGCAAAGCCTCTCTTCTTACTCCCAGGAGCAGCCTCTATGTATGTAATTGCCTTCATCTGCAGGAACTATTCTGGACTCACATTTAGTACTGAGGTTCTCAGGGCAGGGAAAGGCGGAAAGGCTTGCACACCGAATGAGGTCCCAACACCATTCTTCTGCGACCTTCTGATGTTATATATTAGCAGATATTGCTTAGAAAAATTTGTTTTGTAGCCAAAAGTTTCCTAGAAGTTGCAGGTTTAGACTAGAAATGGGAAGTGTGGGAGGCAGGGGTAGAGGCCAAGAGGGGAAAGACACCAAGTTAGAGAGGACCGATGACAGACTTTCATTGACTGCAACACCAGTGAGCTACATGCCCAGGTCTGACAGAAGAAAGCTCTGAAGGGCTCAGAGTCACTGATGGGAGGATGAAAGTGGATGCAGACAACCCAAGGTCACAAGATCTCCTCGTGGTGCACTGAGCACGTCTCCTGGATGAGCTGGAACTCCACAACGTTCCATGTTGCAGAAGCCTGGGATAGAAAGAAGCAAGTGTGGAAGGCATTTGGGATATTTTCTTGGGCTCCTGAGTCCACAAGGTTTTCAAAATGGTTTCATAAAAAGTAATTATATGGTTGCAATTTGTTAAAAGATCAGCACATGTGAGGCTTCCATCCAGTGAAAGCAGTCACTCAGTGGAAAGTGGCTGACCACGTGCAGGAAAGTTCTCCTTCATTGTAAACAGTTTGGGGAAAACAGCAAAGGAGGCAAAAGCTACCACCACAGATGCAAAACCTCCCTCACTTCAAAGGACTGAGATAATTTATCCTAGAGCTTCCTGAGCAGTGCTGGTCTGAGAATCAGGGCCTGCATTGCCCCGAGTGGCATGTTCAAAGGGGGAAATGTTTCATGAGGTTTTGGGATTACAGGACAAAAGGAAGTCTTACATCGAGATCCTTCCAGCTCATCTGAAAAGTGCAAGGTGAAATTCACAAGAGAAGCTTCACCTGGTGGAAGAAGCCAGGGCAGAAGAAAACGATGCTCTAGCAGGCAGGACTTATGAAAGACCATTTGAACCTCAGGCAGACCCACCACTACTGTGGGAGAAACTGCTGCCTTAGAGGTCACCTTGAGCATCATCACACGTATTTCCTTTGTGTGGTGTTTCTACATGCACATGGAAGCCATAGGTCAACCTCTCAGTCCTCAGGAGCCACCACCTTGTATTTCGAGAGAGTCTCTCTCTGGATCCAGAACTCACCAGTTAGTCTAGTCTGGCAGACTAACAAGCCCCAGGTAGCTGCCCGCATCCTTCTCTCTGATGCTGGCATTATAAACACATGCCACCATGTCTGTCCAGCCTTTTCTGGGTTGTGTGGATCAAGCTCTACTCCTTATGTGTGCCCTGAAAGCTCTTTATCGACCAAGCCATCCTTCCAGTCCCAGCAAACTCTTTCCAGATGTGACTACTCACAGCTGGGTCCCCAGTACTGTAATTCATAATCGTGCATAGAAACGCAGCGGTGCAGCAGGGGCTTGTTTCCAGTCGCTGGTTTTCTTCTGAAACACAGGGAATGCAACAAAGTAAAGGCCAAGCTCCTCTTATCCCTGTAACCACCAAGTGACAAACTTAAGAGAAAACCTGGGCCATTGTCCCTGGGACAGAGTGTAATGCCTCATGGAGGCAGAACTGAGGTTGCATTGTAGAAGTGGATGGTTTGAGCCAATACTAAAATTCTATTATTTTCATATGCTGGTGGAGTTTCCCAAACCATCTGTGACCCCTAAGATGGTACTGCAGAGACAAACGCAAATGTTGCTTGTCATGCACACCTCTGCCTCGTCCCAGCTGGGTGACCCTTGAACAAAGTCTTTAACCTCTTAATAGCGTACGGATTCCCCATGGCAACCCTATCAGTCACACAGAGTTACTACACGTGAATGCTTTGTTGTTTTCCTTGTGGTTGTTTTACATCAAATCAAAGTCAGCACAAACAAAGATACTGGAAGGAAGTCCACGCCTGAGCTTTTCCTGGCTCCTGGTGAAACAGGAGCGTCTGCTGGAATTAGACCCCTGGCCTCCTCCTGAGGAGCGTGCTGGTCAACTTACACATCCCTGTAGAGAGCTTGACGTCATTGCATCTCAGCACAGCAGCGACACACAGGTCCAGAGAGTGGGAGGAACCCCATGTCCAGAGTCATGAGCCACAACGGTTCTTTTCAGCTGACCCAGTGATACCAGAACCCCAAGAGGAGCCAGATTTGAGGACCTGGACCCGAGCCAGGACCTGAGTCCTTGCAGTCAGGGCCCTGCTGTCCTCGAGCTTCAGACAAAGGATACTTTGGGAAGACCACCCTAGAGTTCTCATACACTCTGACCTCCTCTTCTCAGTCTTCTCCACTAGAATACCACCAGGACTGGAACGTTTTTCTCTGGCTAGAATAATGCCTAGCCTATAATAATTTTCAATCAATAGATGCTAAAAAACAATAAGTGGGACCAATATGAGGGATCGAGGAACTATAGGGATCTTTTCTGTGCAGCCCTGCATCCAGTCAGACCTCTCAGTGTATGTAAATTCACTAGATTTAGGTAACTGTCCACCTGTTTCCCTGTGCAAACATTTGGTCCTTGCTAATCATTTGTGAGGCAGATAGCAAAATTCAGTGTTTCAGATGAACTTCACAAAGTGAGGGGAAGTTTTGAACACATTGTTAAGTAATCATCATAATAGAACCTGTAGAAGGCATCCTTTTTTCCCTTTCTTTCTTTTTTTCTTTCTTTCTTTCTTCTTCCTTCCTTTCTTTCTTTCTTTCTTTCTTTTTCAGTTGTTTTCTTTTAAGATGGGTTCTCTAACATCTTAATATGGAGCTGAGCTTGACCTTGAACTCATTCTGTCCTGCCTCAGCCTCCCTTCCCTACTGTCAGGATTACAGGCTTGAGTCACTGTGCTAGGCTGTGCTCTTTCAATTTTATAGTCGTGCAAGGTGAACCCAACAAAGTGAACCACTCAGTCGTCGGCTTACGGTACCTGATGCAGGCAAGGGCAGAGAGCAAACTGACTCATCCGGGTTCCTTCTGCTGCTGTCCAGTCGACTGTAGAACAAAGAAGCAGCTCAGCATCCCTCCTTTCATAGGTGCTAGAATCACATCAGACTTTTCAACTGATCGAGAAGTCAGGAAAGTACGTGAAATACAGTATGGAGAAATACAAATTTTCTCCAAATCCTGCTCTGACAACAGCTGCATGGGTAAATATGATGTGCTTAATGGAATTTAAAATGTGTTTCTCAAATTTCAATACCAAGTCCAGGGGAGTTGAGATTATGTATGAACATAAATATGTGTAGCCTCTTTACTCTCTGTATTTCCAAGTATGATTTTTCATTGTTTGTTATGTATTAAACTTTTGAATACCCAAGTGGTTTGTAAAAGCTTTTATTAAAAATTCCAACTTTTGGATGAATAGTCAAATTGAATCTGAACCCTGAAACAGCTGAGCCACACAATGGGTTATTTCTCAAACAATCTCACTGAATATATAGGAGTTCTGTTTTGTAGAAGGCAATTTCACAAAAATCCTCAGAAACTGGTATTTTTTAATTGTCTTGACATTGTGGTACCAAAGGGAAATGAATGGCAGTGTGGGGGCCAGAGAGAAAAGGTGAATAAGAATCTGCTCCTAATTCCTTTTGGGAAAAATCTCTGCGTGGAGAGTAACTGCATGGCCGAGGGAGAGTGGAAGAAAACGAGGTACAGGAAAAGCCAGGAAAGGGGGTCAGCTATGGCCTGTGGCTGAAACATCAGAGCTTAGGAAACAGCGAAGACTTCCCACATTGTAGGGGACATGGTCTAGAAAACCAGAGCAAAGAGAGAAGAGATGGGAAGAACAGAAGAAATGGGAAATAAATAAATTAGGAAGAGATTTGGGGAAGGAAAGAAAGAAAGAAAAAAAAGAAAGAAAGGAAGGAAGGAAGGAAGGAAAGAAAGAAAGAAAGAAAGAAAGAAAGAAAGAAAGAAAGAAAGAAAGAAAGAAAGAAAGAAAGAAAGAAAGAAAGAAAGAAAGAAAAAACAGAGGGAGAGAGGGCTGTCTGGGGATACCAGAGCTGCCTTACTTTCCATGTAGATAAAAAGATAAGGCTCATTGCATTGAGCTTGAAAGCATTTAATGAAGTTAGGCTAGTAACTCCAGCACCCTGTGTTTGAGCTAAAATCCAGAGAAGTTTTCAACCCGAGACTCTTTGCTTCTCTGTGGAGAACTGAGTCAAGATGTTAAACCCTTGTGGTTCTCTGGATGTAGCTCAGAGAGGTGGCCATAAAGCAATTGTCTCAGGATTGAAACATCCTCTCCAGATGGGAGGGGAGAGGCTCAAGCACTCAACAAACAAACAAATTTCACATGCTCAGGAGAGGTAAAGTTAGCAAGATTCAGGAGCATCCCTCTGGAGGGTTACAGAAGCTGACTGCTAAACTGCTCAGCAGGGAAACTCTGACCAATTGTGCCACAAAGAGGAGATTCCCAGGCCTGGTGAACTGCCTGAAAGTCAAGCAGAGAGGCTCGGGGCTGCAGCTTTCCTGACTCAGAACCTGGGTTGGGGCAGCTTTATGGAGATGCGGTTGCTTTTGAATTATTACTGACCCTGTAAGCAAAGCCCTACCCACGCTTCTCTAAGTAACCCCAATAAAAACCCATTGGTCCACCGAGCTGGACTTCAGTAGAGTCGTGGCTGCTTCCATCTGTCATGGGTTCCCTATCTGAGCTGAAGAGACATGTATGTGTTCTGTCTCCACAGGAAAAGTCTCAAAAATAGAACAAAACAACGCAGACAACACACAAGCCCAACAGAGGGTTCTCGCAGATTGCCCTGACCCTCCTCAGACGGGAGCCCTGCTCATCGTCCTGGTCTGTGAGATCCCGCCCCTTCCCTGCTCACTTACACAGCAGCTCATGGCTGGTGGATACTCCTTCGTTTATTTCCACTCTACCCTTGTTTTCCTGCTCCGTTACATGGTACCATTTATAAGGTTAGAAATGTGTTTGTCTCATCTATTTCCTTTCCAACGCACCCAGTACAACATCTGGCGCAAATCAGCCCTCTCTATAACATCAGCAACAGTGACATTGAGATTTATCCACCAGTCTAAGTGACACATGTCTAGGAGAATTCTTTCTTCTCTCTGTGTTAATTACTGTCACCATTATTAGTGGTGCACATAATTGAAAGAAGGATGAAGCGTGTCTCCCTTTTTCTTTTCCTATGCCCTTCTCAGAAGGCACTCAATCTTTGTTAGGAAAAAGAAGAAAAAAAGGAAAGGAAAACATTAGGAAAATGTTTCAGAAGACAAAGAGAAGGAAAAGACATCTGAGAGGAAGAAAAGAAAGAGAAGGGCACGTCAGGCTTACAGTCATTAGACAGTCATCAAAGCAAATCAAATATATAAACTATGTTAAGTGCAATATGCACCAAAAGAAAATGGAAAAATGTAAGTGCTCATACAAAAGTCCCCAAACTGAAATTCTATACCCACCTAAAATACCATATACACATAAGGACATTCACTCAGGCAAAGGCTTCCAAGATATCAGCATGGACCAACTTGTTGCAAGAATTCCTATGGGACAAATGCCAACAGAATGAAGTTGAACGAAATCAGTAAAGAGCTGTACACACAGAAACTGAGCTGGCTAGCCTCTAGGCAAATCTAGACAAGTATTGACCACAGGAAATAAGAGTATCAAAACTAGGTTGGGCAGTGGTGGCACACACCTTTAATCCCAGCACTCAGGAGGCAGAGGCAGGCAGATCTCTGTGAGTTCAAGGTCAAACTGGTCTGCAGAGCAATTCCAGAACAACCAGGGCTACACTATCTCCAACAACAAAACAGAAAAAAAAGAAAAAAGAATATCAAAACTAACCCCAAATCCATACAGCGCAATGGACAAGGTTGGAGTTGGCATTTGGAACAATGCCATGGAGCCATGGAGTTTCACGTCATATTTTACACTGCAGTAGTGAATATATTTTATGTCCGTATCCAAGCTAAAACCGAAATATCCATGACAGAATTAGAACTATAAAAACAATTAGTTTTATATTCCCTTTAATAAAAAGGTCTAGTCAATTTTAGTGTCTGATAGTTTTATTTGAATATTTTATATGATAAAATTTATAAAATTAGAAAATAAGAATGCTAAAACTGTCAAGGTGGTACCCAAGAGTCAACTGGAACACTGGCATCTGGAAAGCAGAAAGATTAGCGACAAGGAAGCAGTTAAGAGTTAAGGTTTTCAGAGAGTCCTGGTTTCGTTCAGGGGTGGTTAGAGACGTAATTAACATTAAACTCTGATAACTCAATTTCATTTCTAATGTTTTACTGCTTAAAATAGATCTGGCAAACATGACAAAGTTTTAGCATTTGTTAATGCTTATTATACTGCATGAGTGTTTATTAAAATGCTTGTATACTTTTCTCTATTTTCAATTTCATATAATTAAAAAAAATCTTTTGCACATGAACTAAAAGGCAAATTAAGTCTTCTAGACAATTATTTCACACCTTCCTTATCCCGCAAACTTTCAACACCTCCTCCCCATTCTCTCCACATCGGAGCTACTGACCTTGTTTTTCATTGTACTGAGATCACCAAGGCCATCGGAGAACTTGCACAGACAAGCACTCAACCAGCAGCATGCGGCCAGACCATGTGGACACACATTCTACACCTTATCTAAGCTGTGTGCTCCGCTATTGAGCTGATTCAGGCTCCCTCCTCAGCCCTGGACAAAACAAAACTCCAGCACCTGTCCACTCTTCTACATGGTTCGCAAACCTGCAAACACACCATTGCTTCACCCACCGAAAGCAAAGATGTGGACGGTGTTCTTACCCAGCCTGCTGTTGCTCTACTGCCTTTACAACAAAACTCATCCAAACAATTGTCTACTCTTGCCTGCCCTGACAACCTTCCCATTGTTAAAACTTGGGAATCCACTCTCTGTCTACTGGATTAGTTAGACTTTCTATTGCTGTGACGAGACACCAAGACCACAGCAACCCTTATAAATGGAAACATTAGACTGGGGTGTGTTGTTTACCATTTCAGAAGTCCAGTCCATTATCAACAAGACGGGGAGCATAGCGGTGTGAAAGCCACACCTCCTAATAGTGCTACTCCATATGAGGTTATGGGGGGGCTAATAACATTCAAACCCCATACCCACCCTCTCATGACTGAAAGCAGTGTCTTTAAACCAAGCACCCATTTGAATCTCTGTCCCACAGCCATCTTCTGACCTTGAGACTAAGGGTGGGTGTATATCATGATTTTCACTCTCAGATGCTGTATGGGGTTTCAAGACAGCTTTAACAAGGGACCACAAACTGACCAGCTAAACAGTAAGGCAAACATGACTTTATAGTGAGGCGACAGGAAACTCAAAGTAAAGATATAGGCGGGGCTCTATCGAAAGTTTCTTTTGTGCCTCTCTCTGGCTCCTGGGGTCACCGGCAGCCCTTGTATCTTTTCATCAGTCAGCATATGGCCTCCCCTCTCCTCCCTATGTAAGTCTTCACTTCTGTGTGTAAGAATGAGATCATATTAGTGTGAGCTCTCATTGAGCGTGATCTCAACCTAACTAGCTCCTTCTTCAGACATCTTCCTGGGAGACAAAACAGAGCATACACACACTAGACATTTGGAACTTGTCATGCCCAGATAGAAATCTGTCTCTCCTGATTCAAGCACACCCTGACAGTAGGACCTCTGCTCAGCAGATCTCAAGTTCATTTGCCACCTACTGGTGACAAAAGTCTAGGGGATTTTTCCTTTCCCACAACCTGTCCTCAATCCCAGCCCCTCTCTCTCTTTCTCTCTTTCTCTCTTTCTCTCTCTCTCTCTCTCTCTCTCTCTCTCTCTCTCTCTCGTATGTGTGTACGCACATGTATGTGTGCACATCTCTCTCTGTGTGTGTGTGTGTGTGTGTGTGTGTGTGTGTGTGGTGTGTGCATTTGAGCATTTGAGCATCAATGTAGAGATCAGAGGACAGCATTCAGGACTGGGATGTAATGTACTTTATAGTTCTTTCTCATCAGGACCACCAGCCCGCAAATGACAGGGAGACTTATTAATTATTAAAGTATGGCCTTGGCTTAGGCTTTTCCCCCACTAGCTCTTATAACTTAATTAACTCATATATTTTAATCTATGTTCTACTATGTGGCTTAGTTATTTCTTAGTACAAGACTTCCAATTTCCTCTGAGTCTGTTGGTGAAATCTTGCACCTAAATTCCACCTTCCAGCTTCTCTCTCTCTGCCAGGAAGTCTTGCCTATACTTCCTGCCACACTATTGGCCATTCAGCTTTTTATTGTACCAACCACAGCAATACATTTTCACACAGTGTATGGCTACCCCATAACACTGGGGTCCTTCCTTCCACTTTGCTGAGGCATAGTCTTCCTTATAGTTTTTACCATGTTCATGCTCCTGATTGGCTGGGAGATTCCAGGTATCTTTGCTAGGATCAAATATGGGTGCCTCTGCACCCAGTGTTTTTAAATGAGTGCTAGTAATTGAACTCAGATCACACGACTTGCGGGGCAAATACTTTTATCGACTGAGCCATCTTGAAGGCCCTTTCCATATTCCTCTATATTACATATTTATTAAATTTTGTAGGTTATGGATGCATCCATGCAGTTTTACTTTTGTTGGGACCACCAGCTCACAAATTACATTGCAGAGACTTATTAATTACAAAAACACAACCTTAGCTTGGGCTTGTACCACTAGCTCTTATAACTTAACCCATTTATATTAATCTATGTCTTGCCTCATGGCTTTTTGCCTTATTTTATTCTGTATGTCCTACTTCCTCAGAATCTCCTTGGTGTCTCCACCTTTCTTCTCCCTAGAGTCCTCTCTGTCCCTGGAAATTTTACCTAATCTTTTCCTGCCTAGCTGTTGGGCATTCAGTTCTTTATAAAACCAATCAGAAGGTACCTTGGCTAAAAAGCATCTTCACAGTCTAAACTAATATTCTGTAGCTTTTTCTCTATTTTGTGTAAATAAAAATGAAAGGTTTTAGCTCTAACACAGTTAAACTATATATAATAAGAATAATTAACAGGTAATAATTCCACTCACAACATCCAGTCCATTTGTATTTGGCAATTTTGGAAACAAATCTCTATCCTATCTTGATGAATGTAAAGTTTTATATTTAAAATAAACCATTGTCTGCCATAATTTGTATTACCATCCTAAAAATTTATTTTTAGACCTTAACACATTTTTTTAGAAAAATAACTTAAGCTTTTATGTTTCTCAACCTTTATAAATTTTACATCTCTTAAGTTTCTTTTTTGAATTTTGTGACAAAGAAAATGGTATAGTTATCTAGTCTTCAATTTCCATCGGAGCTAAAATATTACCTGATAAAACAGGAAGTGTAGAGCAAGCAATTTCCAAAACTAAGAAACAGCAGAGACATCTGCTACCTGGACAGAATCTCATGGTTCCTCTGTAACACTGGGACATCCGTCTTTTGTCTACAGGCCTAGAACATCTGACAGACTTTTCTATAAAGAAGGAATTTTGAAGGACTGTACTACCTTGCCTTTGCAAAGTTTGGTGGTTTCTTTCTTTTTTGTCCTGTTTGTCCAGTTTGGAAGGCATATTGTCAGCAGTTGAGACAAGGGCAGGTTTTTTTTTGTTTTTTTTTTTTTACCAAATGGCTAGCTTTGATACATTGAAAGCAAACTCCACATAGAGAGTCTTCAATGCCTATCATCCTTTTGTGAAGTAAATTGATGCTTCCGAAGCAAATGTGTCTCACTGTCACGAAAAGTTGTTATATTGTTAAAACATCTTAAATGCCATATTCTGTTGGTCTTTGAAGTGTTTTAAGACCATCTATCTACTTAAAATACATCTGGATTACCTTGAAAACATACCTAACATGACTGTAAGTTTGATTTTGAATGTTATAGATGACTAACTACCAACCTGTCTTTCTTTGTCATCCTAAATAGCTTTTGAGGACTAAAACTTTCCATTACATTTGAAATGAGCTCGATAAGTACAATACCTTAAATGGGAGTAGAAACATATATACAGTATGACAAAAATAACCTTACATTTGCATCAGTACACAAAAATTCATACCAATATAAAATATTCAAGATCAGTGATTATTCAGAAGTATACTTAACAATCTATCACATCACCCCATCAGTTCTATACTATTTCCCCTTTTTCCCTTTAGAAAGAGATCCCTGAATCTCATCTCCTTTGTTCAGGGTTTGTGCTGGCCATGACCACTAACAACTTGTAACCACTGCCTTAAAGGATGACAAACATCTGTAACTGATTAACTTGTAACCACTACCTTAAAGGATGACAAACATTTGTAACTGATTAACTTGTAACCACTACCTTAAAGGATGACAAACATCTGTAACTGATTAACGACCAAAAATCACCAACTACAACTCTTGAGAAAGTGGATGTGATGTTCTCTAGACTGATTCCTGATATCTGGGGGAAACAGCATCTTTAGGGGACACTGAGAAAAATGGGATAATGGTCAAGTCCTGTGAGAGCTAACTGCATAATTTTTTGTTTCATCTCTGTGTAATAGGAAAGTGTAGAGTTTATTTGAAGTCCTGGCAAGAGTAGTTTATGAGGCTGGCTTGCTTCAAAGTTATCAGCTTTGAAGCTGTTCTAGATACAGAATTTTGAAGAAACTGCAACAGAGGCACTCTGAGATGCTGGGTCACCTTGGCTATATGCCTTCATTGGTGTCTGTTCCTTGTTTTCTGAAAACATATAAACTTTTAAAAGTAACATGTATATCTGTGTTAACACAAGTATGGAATGTGCAGTGTACACAAGTCAGTTAAGGGTGGTTTTTTTGTCCTATTTTTGAGCAGGTAAAAGTCATCTGTTAACTGTATAAGTTTGTTTAGACTATATAACCAAACATCCATCCATGCCATATGAAAGGATAGAATGTGATATTAAGTAAGGAGGATTCTGTAGACAACAAAATTTTTTATGTCTCATCCAGTCTTAGAACCAGTCTCATAGTAGAGGAATCAACATATATGTCAGCTATTCAGCAGTCTTTCTTGGTTTCATTTTTTATGTCTATAGCCAGTATTTTCAGGAGGTCTACCCCTTCATTTGATCATTATAAATTTTGAAAAAAACCATAACTTTTTGTTTCCTCTAAAAACAAAAGCATAACCTCTCCCCAACACAACACATTTTTAATTCCATTCTAAAGTGAAAACATTATTAAAATATATAGATTGGTTTAATTTATCAGTTTCCATAGTCCAATGTCTCTCAGCAGGTACTGATTTTTGTACATTAGCTTTAAAAATTTTAAGATAACAGAAAATCACACAGGATCCTGACACCCTGTGTGTTTCCCATCTTTATGTGGCTTATTATTTTTATATTACTTTATTCTTTCTTTAAAGACTTTATTATTTTTAAACTATTCATTTTTTTCTATGACTATATATACCTATATAAGATGTTTTTCTAAACATCTAAGTACATTTGTTTAACATATTGTACATTTGAGAAGTTTTTTATGTCTGGACTTGACTTCACTAAGCACCTGTAGCATTCTATAATGCTATAGCATTCTATAATGGCATACAAATCTTAAATTGCCATGGTAGCCACAGTTCAGCTCAGTTTAGCACATGGCCCTGGTGGCTGAGTCCAGCCCACAGGCAGCAGTATCAATGCACCTGAGAGACTACAAGACTAGGAAGCCCCATCTGGCTCCTTGTCCAGATCTCTTTTTTAGCCTTTTCAGGCCCTATATTTTGATATTAGAGCCCCATGTTGGGTGACATGTGTAGTTTCTCTTTTTTGTCAGGACCACCAGCTTGCAAATAATAACAGAGAGACTTATTATTAATTATAAAAACTCAGTCTTAGCATAGGATTGTCCCACTAGCTCTTATAACTTAAATTAACCTATTTCTATTAATGTATGTTTTTTCTTATGACTATTTTTTTACTATTCTTTCATTTTTTATATCCAGCTCCCTAATGTCTTGTGAGTGTCTCCTCTGTTCTTCTTCCCAGAGTCTTCTCTGCCCCATGAAGTCCTGCCTAAATACTGGCCATTAAAATATTTATTAAATCAAGCAGAAGTCATCTTGACAAATATACATTCTCACAGTGTAAACAAATATTCTATCTACTTCCATAGTATGGCACATATGGACTGTGTGATATCATGTATTTTTTTATGTTTTATATGCAAACATGCCCACAAACCTCTTCTTAATATGTCAACTTTGTTCAAAGCACTGTGCTTTTTAATTGCTACCTAATATTTTCCTGTGTCCCTAAACACCAATTAAAATAGTCTCATGACAGTCACATTCTCCCTAACTTCAGTTGAATTTTCCAACCTCACTGAGTGCTTCTTGTCCTGTCACTCAGTGTTCACCGGACTTGCAGACTTTTCCTCTAGCCTCCCTTGACAACCTCCCTGCTGTATGCTCTGTGTATACTTTTCTTTATCCCTTAAAAGCCAGAGTCTCCCTCACCCAGCTAACTTCCAGTCATCCTTCAGACTTTGAGTCTGGATTAGATGTTTTTAGTTCACATTGCCCTGGGGAAGTCTTTCCTTCCTTCATAGATCTTCATCCAGTGTGTAATGATTGCCGTGGTTTAGACTCATATTGATTCATGTTCTTCTAGAACACAACAACCTTGCAAACCACCTCAGCTGGCTGGCTTTATTCAGCATTATAGTCCCAGTACCTCATACTGTGCTTAGCACTCTTCGGGTAATAACCAAATATTTTCTCATTGAATAAGTAAATCTCCATTTACAGACATACAAATAAAAAAGATTGATAATGATTCTTCTTACTGTTTATTAATAAACAAGTCCCCTGCACAATGGTAAAGGAAAAGAAAAACTCGAGATGAATCTGAGCTACTGTGGAGACACTCCACTGCCATACTCACTTCCTGAATCAAAGGGCGTCACACTCCTTTCCACTCAACCTCGTCCCCCTTGTCCCATCCACCACCCCAATGTAATCCTGGTCTCTCAGAGTAAAATGTTCTTTTTTAATTAGATAGCAGACAAATGAAATAAAACTCATAACATTTTCCCCTCTTTGTCTAATTAAGAAGGAAAGGTTCTCACTCTAACATAGTAAAACTATATATAATAAGAACTATTATCAAATATTGTTCAAATATCCTGGAAAGATAATAACCTTATCAAAAATAAAACTACATACAATAAGAACAATTATCAAGTAAGAAATACAGTCTCAATGTCCAATTCATAAGTAATTGGCAAATTTATAGAGATTACTCCATTAGCTGCCCTCTTCTGATAAGTTCAAAGTTTTCTACCTAATAAACATTTTGCCAAGATTCAGGAAAACTGTACTGTCTAGTCTCAATCCTATATACTGTGAAAATGTGTTGCTCTCATTGTTAATAAAAAGTTGATTGGCCAATAGCCAAGCAGGAAGTATAGATAAGACAACCAAACTAAAGAACTACATTCGGGCACTGGCACCTGGAAGCATTGCCAGAAACAGAGGCTGAATATGGCATAAAGAACCAGAATATCAGGGGAACCTCACAACAGGCAGAGATGCTCACTACCGGATCTGAGGAGAGATGGATACCGCATCTCAGACGGGTGACTTTTCTGTGAGTCTCCAGCTCATTTGCAGAGGTAGACTGGCCCCTCCTTCAGACATGTCCAAGGACAACACTCCTCAAATTTTCTACCAAAATTGGATTCTACTGGTATATGGTAGGATACATGTGGAATCTCGGCACAGGGAAGAGGTAGGCTTGCATAGGTTACATAGCTAAGCCTTCTCTCAAAACCAACCAGCCAGCCAACCAACCAACTTATGGTTTATGGTGATTTGCCTACCCCTACCTTTCCAAGAGGGAGGAGGGCAGATGCAGAGGAAACAGAACATGTAGAAAATGAGGTAACAAGCCATGAGTCACATGTCAGAAGGGAGATAAGGAATACAGGTTAATTTAAGATGCAAGAGTTAGCTAGTAACAAGCCTGAACTTTGGGCCCAGCATTTATAATTAATATTAAGACTCTTTTGTGGTTATTTGAGAAGTGACTGTGGGGACAGGAAAACCCCATGCACAAGAGCTGCTTCTCACAAATTCTTCCAAATGTTGAGAGTGATTAGTATCATGTAGGATACTTTAAAATTTATTTCACTTTTTACATTTCATAATAGAAACTTTTACAGTTGTGGCTTATCATTTTATGAAAATAATAATGTGATTTTCAAAGAATAATAAATCAAGTAGACGTCTCTTATTCAGGTACAATCAGTGGAAGTAGGTGGGGGAGTTAGGAAATTGGGTGAAAGGGGAAACATAAGCATTCAATCTAAATCAAGAAAAGCACCAAATTGATTTAGTGTGTGTGTGGTAGTTGAATAAGAAACGGCCCCCACAGGCTCATGAACTCAATTGGTCCCCAGACACTGGCTCTGTTTGAGGAGGGTTATGGAATATTCATCACGTGGGTCTTTGGTGGAGGCAGTACATCAATAGAGGTGGGCACTGAAAGTGTTTGGCCTTGCTCTGCTTTTAGTTTGTTCTCTTCCTGTGAGTGGTTAAAATGTGAGCCTCTGGTTTTCTGCTCTAGCCATCTGCTTTCTCTGACATGAACTTTCCCTCAACAAACGGAAGCCAAAATAAACTCTTCCTTATAGAAGTTGTTTTTAGACATTATGTCTATCACAACCACAAAAAAAGTAATACTGTGGTTGATCAGAAATGAAGAAAATAAGACCCTGGAGATGACAGAGTGGGTCATAAATGGGAGTAGCATGCAGGGAAAATGAGGGGTGTGTATGATGGTATTTCATTCTGTATATGCATGTACGAAATTAAGAAATTCTTGTATTTTATTTTATTGTTGGTATTTTGAGACAGAATTTCTCTATACCTTTGGTGCCTATCCTAGAATTCCCTCTATAGACTAGCCTGGCCTTGAACTCACAGAGATCTGTCTGTCTCTGACTCCTCAGTGCTGGGATTAAAAGCATGCACCACCACCACCCAGCTCATGAAATTCTTAAGACTAGAGAAAACAATTTAAAAGTGAATAAGCATAAAAGTCTAGATGTTTCCCTCAGTTCAAATGTGTGTCACTAACTCTTTCTTAGAGCTGATCAAAAGAAAAAAAAACAGGTGACATGAGGGGAAATGCCAGTTTGTGTGCATCTAGCACTGAGGATGCCCACTGGCATCCTTTGCCTTGATGCCCGCTGCACACATACTCTCACCTAAAATAGCTGTGGATATAGCCGCACACATAATGCTCCCGAGTCAACCTCCTTGGTGCATTGCAAGTCTTATTTTCACAAGTCCCTTCCACAACACACATAAGTGCACTCCACTCCCATGCCTACGCAGTATATGACCAAGTCCCTCGGACATTTGGTGTGTGACTCTTCCCAAATGAGGGGTCCCAAGGATGTCACAGCAACAAGCACACCAATACTTCACAGCCATTTCAAAGAGGGGTCTACTATAGCCCTTACCCTGGAACTCCAGAGACAGGTTTGTGGGATACTCCTGGAGATACACTTCTGTTTTGTTTTGTTTTGTTTTTAGTTAGAAAATAAATGACAATATAGCTCCCCTTGCCCTTTGCAATATTACAAGGAAACAGGATGCTTAGAGTCATGACTAAATTAGAGAAGCCCAGAAATCAAGATGAAGGATGAGGATGCTAAGTGGAAGGAGGAGTGATCTGGATCCATGGTGATATCTCTGAGCTCCGATTCAGCATTCACAATGTTGCGTGAAGGATGTTGCACAGTGAGTTCACAGGTCATCTTTGCTCCATCCTTTAGTTCTGAGGTCTGTCAGTTGTCGCCAAAGTTTCTCTTGTGAGGTTCAATTTTCCCCAAATTGAGCGCACTTGACATGCTCTTACATGTAGTTGTGTGTAGTTGCCCAGACCATGAGTTCTTAGATGGTGACCCACCCCATGCTTAGCCGAGTTCCTGCAACACAGAAGTCTTCAACCGATGCAGCAATGGGTAGGTCCCGTGCAGCTACAGGTGTGTGGGAGAGAATGTGGTGGTCACTGGGACAGCCCACGTACCTAAACAGCTAATTATCAATCTGTGTGCTGTACAAGAGGATGCTTGATGGGGTGGGGGTGGGGGATCGTCTCCAGGAAGCAGAGTACAACTTCAAATGAGAATCTCATTCCCAGAATAAATCCCTGGATGTAAGGAAACCTGGTCCTTTAGGTCACCATTTGACAGGAAAAAGGAGAAGCCAAAGGGATTCAGTTTATCAGAAGTTCAACAGAAATGAAAAGCTGCCAAGCAAGAGAGCTTTGCAACAGACTTATGACCTGACTGGTGCAGATAGGAGACCTGGAACCACTTTTGTTTGTCACTCCATAACTGTCTTTATAAATCTCATTGCTTAGCATGCAAAACTGTGGAAGAACATCCACTGCGCGTGGTGCTGAAGCCACTGAGGAAAAAGGAAAGCACATACATTCGGGCACTGGCACCTGGAAGCACTGCCAGAAACAGAGGCTGAATATGGCATAAAGAACCAGAATATCAGGGGAACCTCACAACAGGCAGAGATGCTCACTACCGGATCTGAGGAGAGATGGATACCTCATCTCAGACGGGTGACTTTTCTGTGAGTCTCCAGCTCATTTGCAGAGGTAGATTGGCCCCTCCTTCAGACATGTCCAAGGACAACACTCCTCAAATTTTCTACCAAAACTGGATTCACTGGATATGGTAGGATACATGTGGAATCTCAGCACAGGGAAGAAGAGGTAGGCTTGCATAGGTTACATAGCTAAGCCTTCTCTCAAAACCAACCAGCCAGCCAACCAACCAACTTATGGTTTATGGTGATTTGCCTACCCCTCCCTTTCCAAGACCATAGAGCAGGGAATGAATCCCCTCCTGTATCTATCACGTTAGAATGAAGAGAAAAAGAGAGTCTTTACCATGCCGGAATTAAGAACCCACAGCACTATGCCTTGAACCTTTGTTCCAGGGCTCCCCATCAGTGAAGGAAGTTAAGGTGGTGAATTCATGGGCTGCAGATTGCTGGTTGCAGGAATTCTCCCCTCATAAAATACAGCATACAAGGGTTATAAACACACAATACAGATTATCAGACTATAAAAAGGCGTAACAATACAATATGATTCATGGCTGGCATGGGCACAATATTTTGCTGGAAGATTAAAGACTATGTGACTTAAATAACTTTTATTGTAATGCTTTCAACAGATCTCCTAACAGGGAAAACAAACGGATTCTGCCGAGTGATATGACTGGTGAGTAGTAACCAATAGAATTCCCCTGAGCGCCGTTCATCTTCCCAGTCCAGCTAAGATGGTTCCACTTTGAAGATTGTTTCAAAACCAGAGCAGCCGTTCCTGGGCTTCCTGATGATATACCATTCTCCTAGGATGTGCTATCGTTTGGCTAAATATAGCACGTGTCCTTAAAATAATGTCGCTGATTATGCCTGATTGCTATCCCTGTCCCTCCCACCAGTTTCTTACACAGGCTTTCGTAGACTCAGCCCAAGAATTAATTTGTGGTCATCTGGTTCCCGAATAAATACCTTTTGTCTTTACACCATGCCTTGGGCATCCCTGGGAACAATACACAGCCCAGACCACAAAAGTGGTCTGTGTGTGACCATGAGGTGACCCTTCTCATCTCAGCACATCTACAATTCAAATGTGGCTGTGAGGACTCCGGTCATCGATCTGCCCCTGCCCTCTTGCTAGGACTGAGTAGGAGACGGGGCTTTCGACAACTGTTCCCCAAAGAGGATCCGCAGCAGTGACAAGTGGGAATCCTGATGTCTTCCCTCCTTGGGCTCCACTGCAGAGGCTCTGGCTGAGCACTCCATCAGAATTGAGATGCTCCAGTCTACAAAGTGGTACCCTGTCCGCTTCAGTCCTCCGATTGGCTGAGCTGCTGTGCAGGGCAACTGCTTGGTTCCTGAGATTTGTTGGCAGCCACCCGCTCTTTGTTCTTCCGAACGTGGAAATGGTGTAAATAGCAGCATCTGCATCTGTCCCTGCTGCTCTGACCGCCAGCCAGATTCTTGTTCCCCCACACCCTCCCGGTTGAGCTGTCCGCATGCTGCATACAGGGCAGACTGCAGGGTGGGGTGCAGCCCAGAGACCCCAGAAATGCTGGGGAAACTGATTGACCCATCCCTCACAGCAGTCCTGGGAACTTACGATTCTGGGAAAATTCAAAATTCCCTTTACTGCATTGTGGATGCTTATGGGACTCGTGGAGTGATGTGGATGAGACGTAGGTCTGCCTCCCCGGCTCCCGAAAAGGAGCTCACGCCTTCTGCTTTAACAGCTGCTGTGCCCTGCCCTGAATTTTGAGCCTGGAATTTCTTACAGGAGAGTGGTTCCTAGACATCAGCCCCCTGATGGCACCAAAAGAACCCAGCAAATGCAGGACTCAAGGAATTGCACCCCTGACTGCAGCCAGGGGCGGAGCTCTGCTTTGTCCACATTTTCGTGTATAGCTACATGCCACATGCAATGCCCATGCCCCTTGGTTATTATCGTATTCTTGCTGTAGCACTTGTTTTCTGGCGCTGACGAATAAACACCTTTGCTTCTGCTATGTTAAAAAACAAAACAGAAAGAAAAAAAAAACAAACCTGGGCTTGAGCTGTGGATTTGACTCGGTTGGGGACATGCTTGCCTAGCATGCATGAAGCTCTGGTCCCATCCCCAGCACTGCATAAATGTGTGTCTTTCTAATACATCAACCCAAAGTCATGCTTGTTTCTAAGGAGCAGCCTGGGGTTAACATTTTTAAAATACACAGCTGTAGCTTTTCAGGGCATTTGGAGATTCTAGACCCTGGGGAGAATGCACCCAGAATGGCCATCCCACCCCACAGCTGTCAGCAACTGAGCCTGACAAAGTCTGATGTATTCTAAGGCCTGGGTGAGCAGAGCTGCCCTCCCAGCTGGTAGCGAGTGACTGCTTCCACGGTTTCAATGAGTACAAACAGGCTGTTGTATTTTTTAAACTATGTAATTATGAGAGTTCTGCCATCTAAGCAAATGGATGTCAGTCTTTGTGACCAGGACTTCATAAGGGTTACACAAGAGACAGGATGAAAAAAAACAAGTTTCATCAGTGCCCAAGCAGATAAGGAAATGCTAATGAGTGGACATGAGCCTCTGAGGTTTCTAGTACAGGTACCTCTACCTTCCCAGAGGCCCGCTCTACCTCCATCCTCATCCCAATGTTTATATAAGGACAGGACTGTTGAAGAAGCAGAAACCAAGCATTCTGCTTGGAACTGGCCCAGACTGACTGCCTAGAGGGATGTTCTCTGACCTGCCAAGTGTCTGCAAGTCGTTCCGTGAGCATCCCCACGTTACATGGGCTCTCAGGGATTTCGCTACCTTCAAGCATTTCCTGCTCCTGTGGGTAACCACAACAGACTTGGTTCACCAAGTCAAACTTTGGTGGTATCGTAATTTGGTAAGTCACTGGTTCCTTCATTATCGTGGGCAACACTGGTTGCTTAGAATGCCTGTTCCACCACCATTGCTGTAATGATCTCAATCATCTCCCATTCCCACCTCCATGCTTTAAACCTACTTCACTCGAGTAGGTGTCCAATGAGTGCATCCCAGATTTGCTCACATGAGTAAACACGCTTAAGTAGGTTTTGAGTCTATGAATATTGAAAAACAAAAATTTTAAACTTGTGTTCTTCTTTCCTTTTATCCTTATTTCCCACTCATTTCTATTTCTGTGTCTTTCCTTTGTTTTGTATTTCTTGTTGTTATTCTACGCCCTTCTCTATGTCCAACACAAAGAACACAGATACGGAACACACACAGCTTTGGATCTGAGTGCCTCAAAATGAGAGAAATGTGTGTTCACAATACAGTGTGATGGCTCCATGTGGCTTCTGTGTTCAGCTGGGGACAAAGAGATGGAACTGATTAGCCCTACCTGAGTACGGAGTGGGTCATTAGCATTCGATGCTGGTACTGGGGTCTTGGACATGTGGCAGGGGAGAGGGCAGGGTAATGGGATGCCAAGAAGTCTCTTCTGGGAGGTAAGGGGATCCATAGCAATCACCATGACTGAAGACAGGCCAAAAATACAGGGCTGGAAGGCAGCAGATGGCAAGCTTTGAGGGTATTTGAATCTGTTGAGAGGTAGACCTCTAGGGCAGCTTGAAGGAACCTGTGCTTACTCCAGACTCTGTTCAGTAGGGTCTGATGAATGTCTGACAGTAATAATGTGTCTGTATGAACAGGTTCCCAGATAGGGCCAATGCAATTTGGATAAGGCAATGCTGAGTTTTCCCTTTGCCACAGTAGGAGACATCATCCTGCAAAGCTTTGTGTCTGAGAAGAAAAACAAAATTAGAGTTTTCCAATGGCCAGAAATTTGATTGAGGAGAATCTTTCAGCAGAGGAACGTGGTGACAATGGGTGAGAATCCTACCTAACAGCCATGAGCTGCTGGGAATGGCAAAATGAGAAATCGAAGAAACTTAAGACTCTAGTTGCTGGGTGTGTATTGCCAAGTTGATGCATCTTTAAGAAGGCTACTAAAAGGAATAGGCATGTGGTTTGTCTGGTTGAGGAACCTTCTAAAATGGGTCAGCAGAAGGTACAGTCACATTCTCTGTAAACAGAAGAAACAGCTTACTCAGCATCAAGACAGAATGGGAGTGGATGGATAGTTACTCTTCACTGTCAGTTTGACTGGATTTTGATTCACTTGGAAGATGTAGAAAGAGACTACTCATATGTTTCCCGGACGTCCAGTCCCAAATAATCACACAGAAACTATATTAATTTCAACACTGTTTGGCCTATTTGCTCAGGTTTCTCATTAACTAACTCTTACATCTTAAATTAACCCATTTCTGTAAGTTGGTAGTACCACAAGGCCAAGGCCTACTGACAAGGTTCTGTTCAGCATCTGTCTTCTTTGTTAGCTACATGGTGTCTCTCTGACTCCACCTACTTTCTCTCTTTATCTCTGTTTGGATTTCCCGCCTGGCTTTACTCTGCTAAGCCATTGGCTGAAACAGCTTTATTCATTAGCCAATAAAAGTAACACGTATAGAGAAGGACTTCCCACATCAAGAAGACACAGCACAGGGTGTGTCTGGGAAGGTGTTTCCAGAGAGGTTTAAGGGTGAAAAGAGGACTACCCCAAATGTGACACCATCCCACGCACAAGGAATCTAGATCAAGAAAAAGAGTATACGGGCTGAGCTTGGACATTCATCTCTCTGTGCCTCCTGACTGCAGGTGCATGTGACCAGCAACCCGGTCCGCCCACTTTGTGCCTCCCCTGACATAGTGGACTAAACCCTCAACGCATAAGCCAAAATACACCCTTCCTTCCTAAACGTGTTTTCAAACGGGTATTGGTCATAGCAGTGAGAAAAGTAACGACTACAGAAAGCCTGGGTTCTCATCGTGTCTGAATCTATTATCCATCTCTCTCTAGCATCTGGATTTGTCTCTGGATATCCCTTCATAGTCTCTAAAATTTTCAGTGCACGGGGCAATGCAGAAGAAACTGCAACTGACCAAACCTAGATCTTACACAGACGCAGCTGCTCTTTAAAAATGCATATGATATTAAAAGCAATTAAGTTATATTATTTATAAAGCTATTAATGGCTTTATTTATGTCTTGAAAGTCAAGAAAAACTGAAAATGTTTCATTGGGGGCTGTGAACTCAGCGAAAATCGCACACAGGGTGGCATTGTGCAAGCTGTTTGCAGTAGCAGTCATTTGGAAGGAAAATGAAAATTCCAGCTTCCCTGGGTGTCTCTAAACACACAGCTGGAGGAGGGTCTAGAGAAGCGTCCACATTTTTCACTTTTCCTCGTTCTGCTTTATATCTCATAAATACAGTCGTAGGAAAGAAAAGGGGAAGCATTACTACAAATCATTTAAGTCAGAACCCAGTTAGACAGAAAAACCTGCAGAAAGGCAGTCTGCGGTGGACTGATTAATGATATGCTTCCTTACACATTTGATTTTGTTGAATTTTGTCATACTTTAGTCAACCAGGTAGTTATCAAGTGTAGAAAATTAAGCACAGAGATCTCAAAGCCTGACATGGGACCCAAGCAGCTCCAGATACAAGTCACATGGCATAGAATGCTGATGTGTTAAATGCCTTTTCCAAGTCAGACAGTCGTGCAGCGGAGCCTACATCTACCCGGTGCATCTGAGAGTGGGGGAACAGCTTCAGACCGTGTCAGCTCCTTCTCGCGTCCCCCAGGTTTGGTTTGTTAAAGGAAAGTGACAACAGGACAGGTGCATCACCTTGGTTTCTGTCCCTGGAGAACCATAGACCAGGTGAGACCTACAGAAGGGCAGGATCCCCTTAGCCTGCAGGTCCAGACTCTAGGGAATGTGCTAAGAGGCTATAAACAGCCCAGACCTGAAAGCCAAGGCCAAATTCACATTGGCCCCTCTGTTAGTTACATTTCTTGTTGCTACGACAAAGAGCTAACAAAGATGTCTTAAAGAAGTTAGGGTTCATCACAGCTCACAGCTCAAAGGTATAGCCCATCTTCACAGGGAAGTCTTGGGAATGTGAGCATGGTGCAGCTGGTCACACATTATCTACAGTCAGTGGGAGAGAGGTTGGGGGGTGGGGGCTAGTGCTCAGCTCACTTTCTCCTTTTAATGGAGCCTGAGACTCCCAGTCCATGGATGATACTGCCCTTTTGCTGGGAAGGGACTCCTCTTCCGTTATTTTTTGTGAGAACACCAGTATAGACACACCCAAAGGTGTGTTTCCATGGTGATTCTTAATTTCATCAAGTTGATAATGCAATTGACAATTCAAGTACCTGTGATTTTGATCTGGCATTGGGTGACAATTATCCTTCCTTGTCTTTTGGGTATCTCTCTCTGGGAAAGGCAAAAATCAGTTAACCAATGATTTAAAGCAGTTAATATTCCTCTACCCACATACTCCATTAGGTTTAGGACGCCTCCATCTTCCCTGCACCATGATTTGTACAAGGCTACTCTCATGGAGCTTCCGCTTGGGATAGTTTCTGTTGTCCAATGTTGTTCAAGGAGAGAGAGAGATAGCATGCAAGGCACTAATGGCTTTAGTGCAGAGAAGCCTGCCCTAGTGTTCAGGCAAACAGGAAGCTCCCTCCACATAAAAGCACAGGCAGTGGTTTCCCAGGTCAGGTACAGTAGCCACAGGGGAATGATGGCACAGAGTGAGGAAGAACCCAGATTTGCTGACTGTCACCTTCACAACGTTGAAGGAACTTCCTGGGGATGGCATTCCAAGGGCTGCAGGGGTAATTTTCATGGGAAGTGAGCTTTAGGTGGCAGGTGGCATCTCCAGCTATTGGAGGATGTTAAAATCCTTTCAGAAGCTCTGTAGCAAGGGAGGTTAACTCTAGGAACGAAAAGAAAAGCAGTAGAAATGCTTGACACATTTAAGCCACTGTAGATGTTATTGATGTGACAGTCCAACAAAGAACCCTCAAAAGAAAACACTGCTTCTCCCATCTCAGCCCAACCCCAGGGATCTCAACAAAGCAAACACAAGCAGGAGTGGAGACTCTAGCTGTCGGAGTCCTGGTACTGGAAAAACAAGAGGGCTCAGACTGACTTCTCTGCCCAAGCTATGGGTGGCAGACTAGGAGGGCCTGTCCATGCTTACGTATAGGCCAGCTTATCCCACATGGAGCCAGTCCATCCTGCACCTGCTTAGAGCAGGCACGTGGGCTCTGCCTGGAGTGTTGGGCCAGAAGGAAGAGCTTGGAGTAGAGCAGATCAAGAAACCAGGTCATGCACAGCACAGCAGGTGTATTGACAGTTGCTCTCTGCCAGGGCTGTTAAACACTTATCTAGCTCCTGTCAGAAGTCTCTTCCTGATGCCACCAAATATGACCTCCTTGTCAACAAAGAGACGGTTCAGCCCTCCTCTTCTTCTGTTACAGTTTCATACGTATATACACTGTATTGTGGTCATATTCATATCCTCCCCATTATTTTGCACTCTCCCAATCCATGATGACCTCCTCCTTCTCTATTGATGCCTTTCCTGCTTCCTTGGTTTTTTTCTTTGGAAGTGGGGGGGCACTGAGTTTAATTAGGGTGAATTAGTTTAATTAATTACTAGTATGACTTTGAGTAGCATATTATGTACCAGAACATGGGCAATGTGTATGGTTTCCTATGTGTTTGGCAGCAGTGAGTGGTTGGTTAGCATTGTAGACATGGCCCCAAATGCAGAATTTTGTTATACCAAACCTGGCTCCCCCACATAGGAAACCATACACATCTCATCCATCAGGTGCCTAGGGCTGACATAAGGAATGGCCATGTCTGACAGCTTACACACAACTTTCGATATCAAGATACGATACTGTCATCTATTGAACAGTTCATTTGAGCTACAAAAAAAACCCCAAACAAACAAAAATAATCACTCCCATGTTTTAAGCCAGTTTGCAGTTTTGTGTTTAACCACAATCATAGCTTTCCTTGACCATACACAGATGCATTCAGCCTGTGGACATCAGGTTGAACATTTATGAGCCAAAACAAATCCTTGTACAGTCTGGAAGCCTCATCATAACCTAGGGTTGGACTTATCTGTAAGATGTTCACTGGGACTCAGCTTATAAATTAGGTCACCACTGAGGCTCTTGGGGCACGGGAAGTTTTAGGGATACTGTCCAATTTAGCACATCCATACTGACTTCTTGAGCTCTGTACCAGAGAGAGAAAAAACAGCATAACTTGGTCAGACCTATGGACAATAGGAGAAAAGGGCGTAAAGAGCCTGCTGGATTCCCTTCTCTCTGGGACCTCAGAGCCCAGGGATAGGGAGGCATGTTGGGAACTGAGCTGCTCAGTAAGGTCCCCAAGTCTCCTTTCCTCCTTCTGGGGACAATATTCCTGGGTGCCCAGAATCGCCAACTGTAGACCTCTGGCTCTCCGCTTATGGCAGGTCCAGCCTTCCAGGGTCACAGAATGTGACTCTGTTGCAGTAAGGCAGTGTCCAGTCTCGAAGGTGGGAGTCACAGCAGCTATGCTAAGGAGGAAGCCTGCATGAGGAGTCAGCTTTGCCAAGTATGAGCTGACCAATAAGAAAGGAAAGGTAACAACGTGCATCCGAGCAGCGATGTTCTCTCAGATTCTATTTCAGGCCTAAGTATACATTGTATTTCTCTCTCTCCTCTCTCTCTCTCTCTCTCTCTCTCTCTATATATATATATATATATATATATATATATATATATTTCTTTATTTATTATGTATACAATATTCTGTCTGTGTGTATGCCTGCAGGCCAGAAGAGGGAACCAGACCCCATTACAGATGGTTGTGAGCCACCATGTGGTTGCTGAGAATTGAACTCAGGACCTTTGGAAGAATAGGCAATGCTCTTAACCCTCTGAGCTATCTCTCCAGCCCTACATTATATTTCTTTACAAAAGATATAAACTCAATTTATTTCAGCTAAGTCACAAATAAAAAACATCACACAGCTGGTTTAAGGAAGCCACTTAAACACTACTCCCAAACTCTGTGCCTCTCAGCGCACTTCTACACAGTTAGGCGCTTAGGGCTTTACACCTACCCCATCAAGTACATTTTACACCTACCCTATCAAGTACATCATCTACTTTTCCACCACACAGGGAAATAAATAAAAACTATGAGAGGGTTGAAACTAGAAAAAAATAGTTTCAGGTCTTCTCGTATGACTCATGTGTCTGTTGTCTGCATTCAGTTAAAACACCTGCCAGTTTGTCTTCTGCCCCCACCCCAAACACATCCATGAAGGGGACTTTGGCAGTAGTGCGGTCCCTACTGTCTACACACCTGAGGCCTGTGCAAAGATAAGCGAGAAGCTGAAGATCTGAGAGAGCCTCAGGGAATGTCACCCACTGACCATGAGCCTGTTAGTCATGGGAACTATGAAAGGCACTGCCCTCCTTCACCCAAAACTGTCTTATGGCACGGGGAACAATACTGTAATTTTTATGAGGGGAAACTAAATGTTTTACTAAAACTCCAAGGCCTGTAAAGAGAAACTTATTTTTAATTCCAATTTTGTGGAAGTAGACATTTTTCTGTAAGTACAAAACTATGAATAAAGTTATTTTATTTGTCTTTCCATCTTAGATTCATCCAAATATTACAAAAAATAAATCTGGGACCAGTGTTGTTAACTAACAGAAATGACAATGTAACAGAAATTGTCCATCACTGGAACTTGAAATTGAGTTGTGTGCCCTCACACCTGGAAGCCAACTTCTATGATCCCAAGGTACGCATCCTTTAGGGCTAAGCCCCTGTGCTCAAAAGGTCGTGTCTCGGGGTTGCCCCGTCTAGCGCTTCCCTTCCTTTCTCTGTTGCTATCATTTCCTGCTCTCTGACTTGCATTATCTCTCTGACCTCCCGGTTCATCCCTACCCCTACCACTTCTGAACACCTCAGTAGCTGCTTTCCTAACCATGCAGACTAACACTATAGTACAATCTTCCACAATACGGGCTGGATGTCTCTTATTCAAATTGATTAGAAGAAGACATACTTAGGATTTGAACTGCGGCTTTGAAGGTTGGACAGAAGTCCAAACCGTGGAATTCCTCCGTGCCCCATGTCCATCTTGCACCCATGGTCTGAAGGCATCATGGAACATCACCTTTGCTATCTCCACCTTTCCACTGCAGCTGGCCACATGCGGTCAGACAGGGACATTGTCCCTTGTGTTCGGCCACTGCTCGGAAAGTCAGTTTTGGAGCATTTCGGACGTGGGGTTTGAGGATTCAGCATGTCCACATGTTCTCCGCTAAAGTTAGTTTTGGAGCATTTTGGATGTGGGGTTTGAGGATTCAGCATGTCCACCTGTTCTCCGCTGAAGTGTCACCGCACTTGGAGCTCAGGATTCCAACATCCGTGTGTTTTGCAAGTCAAGGGCCTTCTTGAAGTTCGTTCTTTCAGAATCGTTGTCTCCAGCCACATGAGGCAAGTGCTCCATCCTGGGTGTTCCCTCGTGCCCACTGTATGCAATGGCTGTGCCACTCAGTGCGTTCCCCAAATAGTCCCTTCGAGGGCCCTGAGGGCTCCTTGTTCACGCATGTGTGCTGCTCTCCACCGAGAGTCCTGCATTGCCTTCAAAATCCTCACTGCGTGTTGTGTTATTGTGTTGTTTCCAAAGACATAGCTCATGCTGCCTCGTGGTCCTATTGACCAGAATTCTGAAGTCAAGGTGTTGGTCGGTCTCCATCCTTCCCTGAAGACAACCTTCTCTGTCACTAAATCACCTTCCCCGTGGGTGTGACTGACTCCCTGTTTCTATCTGCTATAAAGACACCAGCCACTGAATTTCACTCCACCCCATGACTTCGTCTTAACAATACCTCTCTAAAAGCTGTCTCAAGTACAGACACACTCCGTACACAAAGTCACATTTGCATGTTGAAGAATGTGGTGATCATATCTGAGTTCTTTCTCGCTGCCTCCTTCCAAGACCTGGTGTCCCTGGCCCTACAGGAGCCATACCTTGGCTTTAACTAGTAAGCATCCCAGCATTTTTTCCCCTCTATTTTACATTTTCATTTCTCCCTTCCCCTTTCCATTTTTCCTCTCCTCCTTCTTTCTTTTCTTCATTCTTCCCCACATTCCCACCTTTCTTCTTTCCTGTGACCCAGGGGGTTTTACTCAGGTTGCTTCTAGAAACACCAGCGAGGGCAGTTTACGTTACCATGACTGTAACACTGAAGAAAATACCACCCCTTCCACCACTAACTCCCAACAGCTCCTATGGAAGGGCTGGGGCCTCGGTTCCTCTCTGACCCACAATGGGATTTGGAGGGCCCAGTCTTGAGCAGGTGTGACGCAGGTACTCACAGCTGCCTAGATTGCTTCCTAAACATTTGTTGCCAGCCCCAGCGCTCTGAATCTACGGACCGTGGTCTGCCCAAGAGGAAGGCTCGCCCCATCTGGCATTCAGCATGTAAAGGCCAAGATCTGCAATAACAAATGACAGTCATCCGTGGAAAGGTCTGAAGAGGGATCATTCCGGCCTCCTTTTTAATTTTCTTTTTCCCTTCCTGAGAAGGATCATACCGAACCAACCCACTAAAAAAGAACTGTCGTAAAATCTCACACCATTGACTTGTAAATGGAATTGAATCTGTAGCGTCTACGTAATGATACCATCAGAAAGGGAAAAGCTACCCTATTCATATAACAGATGAGAACTGAAATGACCGCCGTGGCAGATGAACACCCCAGAGGTATTTTGCTTTATAATACTCACTGCGTTTATGTCTCCAGTTTCTCTAATTTTAGTTATTTTTTTCCCCAGGTCTCAAGACAAGAGCAGAAAGACTCTTCTTTTCCACCCTAACAAATCACCCCATACAGAAGTCAATAATATAAATACTTACGTTTCTGGGGTCAGCGCTGGGGCTTTATTAAAACTGATTTTTCAAAATGTGTTTTCTGCTCTTCCTGCAGCTACAGGGGAGCCCAGCCATCCACGGCTCCCCGACTCCGAGCACGCACCATGTGGCATGGCTTTCGGGCAGGAAAGCTGACACTGGATGCTGTCAGCTGGCTTCCTAGGATCAATCTCATCTCAGGTCAAAGGAAATGACCCTTCCATTCCTTCCAGAAGCTTCTCTAGTCCTCTGCTGGCCCCTCCAAGGCTGTACTTTTCTACCTCTGTTGGGACTAATGATTAGTGACCGCTTAATGAACGGAAGGTGCTCTTTGAAGGGACTTCCACTCCTGCCTGAAGCCAAAATGACCTGGTACAAAGCAAACGGCAGACAGCAGCATGAATAAGCCATGCTGCCTCCAGCTGCCAGGACAGTCACCCGCAGCAATGAGCTGGGTTTGTCCTGACACCTTTGCCCCAGGCCTCCTGAGAATCACAGTGGGTGACATTAAGGCGCCTGGCTTCCATCAGAAGTGCTCTGAGGTCTTCAGTCTAGGACCTGATCATGCGACCTGAGCTTGGGTCACACAAAGGCCTAGTGCTCACCCTCCCATGCCTTCCCTACCCCGATCATCAATTATTGGTGCTAGCACGATTTACAAGCTGGAGGGTCCTGGTTAAACTGTGTGCTTTGTACTTGTTAAATTTGGCTGGCCTCAGGGCCAAGCCTCCTTCCCTGTACAGACAGCATTCTAATTGAAGGAAGCACAAGCCACTGCAGCTAATGAAGATCTACACCGGACACCAGCATCCCCTTTTCAGAACCAAGGCCAGAAGGCAATCAATTCTCAACTTACCCACTGACCAATCAAGAAAGGAAAGGAAAGATGTCTGTAGGTACAAGGGAAGTGTGCTCACAAAGACAGAAACCCAGAGCGCAGCACAGCCAGGTCTTGAGGAGAAAGTATGGCTCCAGGGCAGGAAATGAAGAGAAGGGGCGACAAGGGACGGACTACAGACTGCATGTCCACCTGGCCACAGAGCTTAATCACAAACACCCATACATGTATGCACACACACCAACACACATGGATACACATGCACATGCATCTATATGACACATGCATGAACACATGCAGAGGCACACATGTACATGCAGTCTCTCAAGTGCACATGAACACATGTGCACACACATTCACATATACACATAATGCCTACAAGTATGTTGCTCATTTGCATAATTTAAAAAGGTTTCAGAGAAAAGCATATGTGTGTATCAATACATGTGCATGTATGTGTTTATATATGTATGTTTATATGAATATGTATGCACACACATGTATGTGTGTACATATGCATATATATATTTAATAAAAGATTTCCATATGGACCACTTCATCCTGCAACCTTTGCCATTTTTTAAATTATATAGCAACATATAAAGCAGTACACGCTTTCTTGTGCAACATTTTGAAAATACTGAAAAATATAAAAAACACAGAATACGATCTCAAGTTCGTCCTCCCAGAAAGAACTACCGTCTTGTTCTTGAAATCTTGCCTCTACTCCTTTTCAAACCATCTCCAAAGAGCACTGGAGGTAAACATGAGTCATTTGATTTGGGGAGTGGCTCGTTCTCTCCAAGCTGCTGAGTAGCGTGCCTCTGCTTTGCGGCCCTGCTCTCTGGGTTTTACCACAGCATCGAGTTGTCTTTGAGACCGTGATTTCCAGCCACTGCAAAACAGCTTGAATAACTCCACCGTAATTTACTTTTCCGTGTCTCTAGTTTAAGATATTCGGATGGTTTCTGGTTTTCTGTCCTAAGTCATGTGGTGATGGCTACCCCATACATCAACCTTTGAGCACATGTCTGGTCACTTCTCTAAGATGCATTCCTAGGTACAGAATTATTGAGTTAAGAGGAATGGACCTTCTGAAAGCCAAATTCTCTTGTTGTAAATATGCCCTCCCTGCTCACACAGGCAAAGTCATCTCCTGGCTCCCTCCACAGCATCGAGTCTCATCCTCACAGAATGGAGCGCTTTCCTTATAGACCAGAAACACCTTTCCTACAGGAGGAAGGTGTGTGTGTGTGTGTGTGTGTGAGAGAGAGAGAGAGAGAGACAGAGACAGAGACAGAGAGAGACAGAGAGAGAGACAGAGAGAGAAAAAGAAAGAGAGAGAGAAAGGAGTATTACAGGTATATACTTGTGTGGATGGTTATGTTTGTGCATACATATGTGTGACCATATGTCATATGTCATGACATAGTCATATGTGTCATATGTCACACATGAGAGGTAGCATGAGGAATTCAGAGGTCAATGTTGGATGTCTTCTTTGTTTATTTTCCATCCTTTATTTTTCTGAGACAAGATCTCTCAGGAAGCCAAAGCTTCTGCCTTCAGCTAGGCTGGATCTCCAGAGATCCACCTGTGTCGGAGTCTCCTCCCCCACCCCAAGGGCCCAGGGATCCACCTGTGTTGGAGTCCCCTCCTCCACCCCCAGTGCCCAGGGATACTGCTCTGTCAGCTCCCCCTCCCCCACCCCAGGGGCCCAGGGATCCACTTGTGTCCACGCCCATCCCCTTCCCCCAGCGCCAGGATTGCAGATGGGCACTGCAGCTCTTGGTTGGGAAGCTAGAGGTCTAGAATCAGATCCCCATGCTTATGCAGTGTGCACATTGCCGGCTGAACTGTTTCTCTAGCTCCCAAATACTATTTTTAAATTTAATTTGGAACAAAAGGAGTTGAATGCCTTTGTGTTCTACTTTTGTTTCTCATACAAATTGTATGCCACTGTCTTTAAAAGCAAGACATTAATATTCTTTATGGATTTTGAGGGGTTTTGCATCAAGGCAAATAAATATCTCACTGTCCCAAAATTTGCACTCCTTGTAGTCTTAAAGCTGTCTTACAATACTGTGTGTGACATTTGTTGATGTTTTAAGTACTAATATAATTCTTATAGCATTAAATCTATTACTCAATTCATTTTTATTTTCTCTATTTCATTTATTGTTTGGAATAACCTTACTAGTTAGAGGAAATTTTATCTACAAACAACAAAGAAATCTCTAATTTTATTCTTAGTGCATCAAATGTTTTAAATTAATTTTAGCTTGTGAGAGTTATCTTGTCTTTTACTTCTCTCCCAAAATACCAACTTAAAATGAGTCGAGCAACCCACTCTTTCCACAGTGGTTGGTAATGCTTCCTACACTGCATTTAAAAATCTCCAGGATCCCAGAATCTTTTTCTGGGCAAGAAACCCATTCAAATAGTCTTGTGTGAGAAAAAAAAACACTTTAGATATTTGTTTTTGTGCAAATTTACAATATTTATAAAATATAATTATGTAGTCTACATAGCATGCAAATAAAATAGCATTTTAACATCCAATAGGTTATTTCCCATCATAATTTACCATGTTTTAAAATCATTTTTACAAGGAGATGCTGACACTGTTGCACTTTTTCAGTTTCTTACTATGGAAAGCACAAATTTATCATTTGAGACACGTACTTGCTACTTTTCTGTTGGGGTGATTAAATACCATGACGAAAAGTGACTTAGGGGTGAGAAGTTTTGTTTTGTCTTATAGGTCCATCCCGAGAGTTCGCAATGGCAAGGCAAGCCTAGCAGATAGCAGCCAGAGCAGGAATCTGGGAGACCACATCTTCAACCACAAACAAGAAGCAAAGAGAGTCAACCGGAAGTAGGGCAGGACTCTAAAGGCCCACTCCCAGTGATGTACATTCTCTGGCAAGGCTCCACCTCTTAAAGGTCCCATAATCTCCCCCAAGCAATGTTACCAACTAAGGACCAAGTATTCAAACACATTAGCCCGTGGGGGACATTTCTCATCCAATCCACCATATCCCACTTCCTGGAGTCCATAGGTTCATGACAGTTTCATAAATGTGCTTAGCCCAACTTCAAATGTACCCCTGGTCTTCCACAGTCTCCGCACGGTTTTAGAAGTTCAAAGTCTCTTCTGTGAGACTCAAGTCAATCTTGTTAGTGTGACTCCCTCCTCCCGTAATTTAAATTAAAAACGAGAAAGTTAAAAATAAGAAACAAGTTATACAATCCCAATAATGGGATGGACTATGCATTCCATTCTACAGTGACAGACCAGGAGCACGGTAGAGAAATGCTAGACCAAGATAACATCAAAACCAAGCAGGGCAAAGGCCAAATCCTATAATTCTGTGTCTGGTGTCTGGAACTTCAGTTTCCAAGAGTTTAGATGGCTTCAATTTTGCTTCCTACAACACACATCTCTCTCTTCCTTTGAGACTGGTTCTACTCCTAGTGTGCTACGTTTCTGGCAGATGTCTCTTGGTCTCAGCAGCTACCGTGTCCTGGAGTGCCAGGGCTGAAAGCCGGGCCCCACTTCCACAGCTTCGCCCAGGGACTCTCATGGTTTTATTTCTCATAGTTACTAGCGCTGTCACACATTGTCTGACCTCAGCAGCTCCCTGAAAACACAAGTGAGGAATGCACAACCCCCTCATTCTTTCCGTTTTCATGCCTCCAATGCCAAGACCATGTGGGCGGCACTGCCAGTCTTGCCTGACGTGTCTCCTTTGACCACGATATCAGCAGTCCTTACGGGTTGAAGCAACTGCTTTCTAAGAGCAACCAAGCCTTCAGGGCTTTCTCTGTTTCCAAGTCAGGGGCTCATCTGGGTGAGGGAAAGTCCTGAGGTCACTCTTTCTGTTTGTAATGCAAAGCAGGAAGCCTGTCCTTAATGTTATTTGACTCCTTAACAATTACAACCTCTCTTTCAACCTTTTACTTGGCTATAGTAGTAAACTATTTTTTATTAGACAGCTGCATAGTGACCAGCCACAAACTCAGCATTGTGCTGTCTTGAAATTCCCTCCACCAAAGAAATTAGTCCATTACTTTTTAACTTACCCTCAGGGATGTTCTTAGAAAAAAGTTCAGAAGCATCCAAATTCTTTGCCAAAATATCACATGAATGGCCTCTAGCCCAGTTGACATTAGAGTCTTTGCTTCCCTCTGGGACATGGTGAGATGGCCTCCTCTTATCTCAGGAGGCTCCTGAGATTGTCTGTTGTCTTTCCAGGCTCCTGTGACAATAGTTCATTAAGCTCTACTTACAGCATTCAACCAATTTTTACTCCAAAGTTCCAAAGTCTTCCATAATCCTCCGATGGTCTGGTTCATCACAGCACCAACCTCACTCTAGATACCAGCTTCTTTATCAGTTCATGTTCTATTGTCATAATTAAATAATGTGACCAAATGCGACTTATGACAGAGACTTCTGTTTTGGCTTACAGATCCAAAAGGGAAGCCCGTGACGTTGGAAGAAGCCTGGAAGCAGGCAGTTGGATCAGTCACATTTTCAAAGGCACATGTAAAGCAGAGGGGGCAGACTGGAAGTGAGGTAAGCGCAAACATTCCAAACACCCGTGCCCACAAATGCATTTTCTCCAAGAAGTCTGGGGCCATCTCCCCAGACAGCACCGCAAACTGGGGGCCAATTGTTCAAACACTGAGCCTATGGGGGGAATAGTTCATTCAAAAGACAACACCAGGCAAATCTACACCCGAATTATCTGCCCAAGAGAAACACAGTTGTCCACTGACACATATTTACATAGGAGAAACGCTTCCAGCAGCATGGCTCACAATGACAGCAAACAGAAACACGAATGTCTTTCCAGCTGTAGTAGATGAACAAGGGGCAGAGCGCCCAAGCCGTGGAAACGTATTCAGCAGTGAAGAGTAATAACAATTCCTGAAAGGCGCTGCATGGGGAGTGTGCCCTGAGAGTATAATACCAAGCTACAAAAAGCCACATGCTGCACTATTCCATTCCTATGAAACGTTCGTGCTAAGGAGGCCTATCGCAGCAGGAAGCAGATTAGAGTCTCTACGTGAAGGCATGGTGACACCAGCCGAAACAGGGAGTGGTCTTCCTTTCCGCTTTTGAGGAAATCCACCAGCGCTAGATTCTGGTGGCCGTTGCACAGTTTTGTAAATAAGCTAAAAAATAACTAAAGTGCACACTTAAAATGAGAGAATTTTACGGACTGTAAATCGTCCTCAATGATGCTATTGAAGGTCGGCTTTGTAGCCTAATCTTTATGATTATTGCAGAATCTTTTTTTGTAGTTTTTCAGAAAACTTAATCACTAATGTATTTAAGGAAAATAGTTAAAGTTATCATGATGACTTGATATCTAGAAATACATTACATTTTACTTTGTTAAACATGAAAGACAGGTATGTGTATGTGTGTACCCACATGTGTGTTCATATGCACTTGAGTGTGTGTACACATGAAGGTAGATACATGTGGAGGTCAGAGGGTCACAACAGCTGCATTCTCACTGTAATCTGTGGACCACAGCATCACATATCTACCTCAATTGCTCTCCCCTCCTTTTGTGAGACGTCTCTTACTGACCCTGGAGCTCACTGATGCGGTTAGACAGCTACCCAAGGAGCCCCGAGGAGGCGCCTACCCATCTGTTGCTCGGTGCTGGGGTGACACGTGTATGCCACACACAGCATCTGAACTCACATCCGCATTTTGTGGGGCACACGTGAGAGGGCCATCTCACCATGTTTAAAAAACATTTCCATGTTTTAAAATGTCTTAGTATTGCTACAGTCATATTCATTGTTTTCTCACTTGAAGCTTTAAGAAGAAAGTTATTTCTTTTGACTAGTGCTATATAAATTGTCAGAAATGGTTCAAGTTATTTTTATCACAATAGAGAAAATTATTTTATATTAAACATTTGATTTTATAAAAATGTATGTAGCCACTTAAGTCTTTAATGTTAAGAAAATTTAAAGATTCTCTTAAGATTGTACACAAAACCGGTAGAGACTTAAGAAATTATTGGGTATATTTCCAAGAATTTTCCTTCCACTTCACTGGCTAGAACTTTGAGCATGAATTAAAAGAATGCTTGTATTAACAAATAAATTTGTCTTAATCCTGCTTTTAATGAGGGTTTTTCTTTTATTTCTTATTTTCATGAATGTGTTCCTATGTTAAGTATAATATTAGCCTTGTCTTTTATTAATTTTCAAACATTAATTTTTAATTTGAAATAACTATAGATTCACAAGATGTTGAAAGACTGCAGAGAAATATCCGAGTGCAGCACAATGTTAATACCAGGAAGCATTGTTCCAAGGTATATCTAGCACCTGTTACATGTATGAGTTAGTTTAACCATTGATCCAAGGTATGTCTAGCACCTGTTACATGTATGAGTTAGTTTAACCATTGATCCAACATATACCTACCATCTGTTACATGTTTGAATTAGTTTAACCATTAATCTAAGGTATGTCTACCACCTGTTACACATGTAAATTAGTTTAACCATCGATCCAAGTTATGTCTACCACCTGTTATACATGTAAGTTAGTGTAACCATTGATCCAAGTTATGTCCACCACCTGTTACATGTGTAAGTTAGTTTAACCATTGATCTAAGATATGTCTACCATCTGTTAGTTACACATGTAAGTTAGTTTAACCATTGATCTAAGTCATGTCTACCTCGTGTTGCACGTATAAGTTAGTTTAACCACCACTGACGCTAGCTGAGATACCATGATCACTGTTTCCACTCACATTTGACCCAGGCCTCATTAGACATAACCCCTGATATCTACTCAACAGTTTGCCTGCCCCTATCATTCATTTAAAAAATGCTGTATAAATGGCATGTTCTTTCAAGATAGGCCTTGTGGGATGTGTGTGTGTGTGTGTGTGTGTTCCTATATCTTTGTGTGTTTCTATGTGTGAGTCTGTGTGTGTCTGTGTTCCTATGTGTGTCTTTCTTTGTGTGTGTCTGTGTTCCTATGTGTTTGTGTGTTTCTGTGAGTGTGTGTCTATATGTCTGTGTTCCTATGTGTGTGTGTCTGTCTATGTGTCTGTGTCACTATGTGTTTGTGTGTGTCTGTGTATCTGTGTGTGTGTCTATGTATCTGTGCCTGTGTTCCTATGTGTGTGCATTTCTGTGTGTGTATGTTTGTGTTCCTATGTGTGTGTGTATGTTTATCTCTCTGTCTGTGTGCATAGTGTAAGTTTTCATTCCTTTGAGATGAATGCTCAGAAGTGGGATCGTCTGGGCATATGGCAATTCTGAGATTAGTGTTTTGAAGAAGCTTCCCAACCCCTGTAGAGCAGGTCTTGCATTTCCCCAGCACCATTACAGGAAGCTGGTGCACCTGTACCCTTGCAGCATCGGTACTGTCAGCCCACCCCATCTCAGCTGTTTTAGGAAGTGTTTAGCAACTCCTCATTCAGGTCTTCCCTCTCTTTTCCCCATTGTCTGGGATGCTGGAGATCTTCCCACAAGTTCCGTTGCCATCAGATGCTTTTCCTGGTCTCCATCTGTGCCTGTCTCCCGCTCACTTCCAATTATATTATTTTGTGTTTTGTATTGAATTCCGAGGTGACCTCTAGATGTGAATATGAATATCTGCTGTGATTGGCAAATATTTTCCCCAAGTCTGTAGCTTGCCTCTGACATTTCATGGGATCATTTCCAGAGAAGACATTTTTGATGTCAATGAAGTCCAAGACTGTTTTCTCCTGTTAGAGGTTTGTTTTCCTTGTCTCATCTAAGAATGCTTCATCGGATTCTTACTCTGGAGGCTGAGAACTAGGTTTATGAGTTTTTATAGTCTCCTGCATTTTACTGAAGGAGTTGGTCTCGGCATGAGGAGGAAGCTCTGCCCATCTTTCCTCTGTTGACTGATAGCCACTTGTGCCAGTGATCTCTGCTGAAATCTCTCTCCACTGAATTGTTTTAAGCCACCATCTTGGTCATAAGCCAGCTGCAAGGCATCTATGGAATTTGCGCAGAATGATGCTTCCTTGTTAATTGATCTCAGTTTTGCTATTCTTATTACTTTGCCTTTCAGTTGACATTTCAGAACAATCTTGTCTATTCAAGACCAATCTGTGCTGTACAGATATTCTTGAGTGTGTAGATGTTTCTCTTTATTACTCACTAAATATACAGAAAGCAAGGCCAGAGAAGACGGAGGAGGGGGAAAGGAAGTGGACAAAGAAAAGAGACAGATTCAGGAATGGAGAGAAAGGGAAAGGGGGAGATTTTCAAAGCTTGGCTCTGAAATACGTTTTCCCACCAAAATGAGGTTGTTCTCCTTGGGAAATCCGGGTAAGCGCTGGCTGATGCAGGATAAAGTCTCAGTCTTTAGACACTGACCCCATCTAACTTCTGCCCTGCACATTGTACCAGCTTTGTCTTGGGCATCAAAGTGCTTTGTTTTGTTTTGTTTCCGTTTGTTGCTGAGGTCACGCTGGGGAGACCGAAAATGAGCAGTTCAACAGGGTGAGGTGGACTTAAGTAAGATCTCACAGACATTACAGTTCCTGCTCTAAAGACACCAAAGACACCAAAGTGGAAGTTCGAAATTAGAAATTCACTGAAGCAAGGGGGACCTGAGAGCTCAAAGGTAGACACGTCCCACATAAAAGACCATTCCAGACACTTATGGTGGAATGTTAAGGCCAATGCTTGGCGGTGGGGTGGGGGTAGGGGTAGGGGCTTAAAAACCCTGATTATCACAGGAACAGACATTGGAAGACCTTCCATAAATATAATTCAATCCAAAAGACTCTTTCAAGGTTAATGAATACCAGCAAAAGTTACAATTAGATGTTTTCAAAATGTAAACTTGACCGCTTTTAATCAGGCTAAAAGAGCTATTTCCCTTTCTTATGAAAATGCATGCGGAGGGTGATCTCAAGCTCCGGAAAGTCTGAGCATCTCAGCTTGCACAGTGTGCTCATCCCAATTGGCCAACTATTCGTAAAGAGCTCTCCCCACTATCTCCGGGCACCCCGTTAATACTATCTACCCTCGTGGAAGATGACCTAGCTCACAGAACAATGGCCTCAGTTCATGTCCAAACCAATGATGCTGATGTCCTGTTTGCACTGGAAGGGCACTGTTACTAAGTGTAAAATCAGGGTGAGGGCTGCACTTTCCTAAATGACTTCACCTGGAGGAAGGAAGAAACTTTCTGAAATTTGTTGCTTTCTGGATTTCCTTGGGGATGGCTCCCTCTCTTTGCCGATGGCTTCCACACAACCTTTGCCCAACACCCGGTTCTGAATGAAGAAAACCTCAGGGGTCAGAGAACTGTCTCTGGACGTCAGAAGGAAGAGCTTCACACAGGACACGTAGCTATTCCTGGCCTTTGGAATACTGTATGTATTACTTCATTTCCTGCCACTGAGAGCTGAACAAAATAATCCAATGCATTGGCAGAGCATGCCCACTTCTACTTCCAGGGAAAGCAAAGCCCACAGCAGTTAGCAGAGGTCTTTGCACACAATATCTTTGTGACTGCCCACAAAACAGCAGACTCTTGCCAACAAATACCAAGTGTTTAAGAAAAGCTTGTTTGTTCTTTAGTTTTTTAGAGTCCATAGAAGAAAGATGTCACAGCTTAGTTAATGGAACACTACTATATGCATAGACCCCTAGGACTCCCTGGGTAGCGTGGAGCAGTGTGACAGAATATGGTGTTAGAAGACCTGCTCACACATGACGTGGGGAAGAGTCCGTTGGATCTCCGCAGGCCAGCTCTACCACACTGAGGACACAGCCCAGAGAGTGGGGAAGAGTCCATCGGATCTCTGCAGGCCAGCCCTACCACACTGAGTACACAGCACTAGCCCCACATGGAGATGGGAAATAGTAGCCATGTCTCAAAAAAACAAAACAAACAAACAAACAAACAACAAAGAGACACAGACAGGAGATAGAGGATGAGGGAGAAGGGAAGGGAACAATGGAGAAGAGGAAGGAGAAGTATGCGCCCCAGCAGGAGGACAAAGGACTGACTGCCTCAGGACAGAGAGGAGACAGACATGGCCCAAAGGCAAACGGCAGCTTATAAAGGTACAAGAGGAAACCTTATGTTAGGATGAGGTGTTTAATTTTAACTGGGCATGTTAATCAGTTGAGTCAAAAGAGGCTTTTGATTGCTGGACTTAAATTTTTTGACAGCTGGACCTTGGTAGTCAGCCTCAGGAAGAGGAAGTGGCCAATAAGGAAGCAGACTTTAATGGCTAGTTTTAGGAATGTAATTTAATGGTTTTTTTTTCAAGGCACAGGGAATGGGGGCGAAGGGCGAGGCTTGCCAGAGCCATGTTTGTCATGCTTTAGCTGTGCAAGAGTTCCTTCACAGAAGCCCAGCACTGACACACACAGGACATCCCATCAGCCTGGTTTTGAACTCATGGAAACAGTAGCTTTTAATGGAAATGCTGACAGACCTTTAAGTAGGGCAGCCCGGATGGCACCAATGGTAATAAATATGAGGAGTGATTCCCAAGTTGAAGACAGGCAAATAGTTACCCAGCTGCTGCAGAAACAGCAAGACAGAATTCAAAAAAAAAAAAAAGTGGAGAGAAAAGAAATTAAATGAAATGGATATTAGCTGGAAACATCTGTGTTCACCACAGAGCAAAATGCATATTCAGCAGCCAGTTTATCGGCTCTTTAGAGGACTTGGATGGTGCCCTGTAAATAATGACCTGCCTGCAATAAATCCCAGTGAAAAAGGGAGGGCCCCAGTGCTCCGCCCCCGGGTCACATTCCCGGGCCCTGCTGTGAGGGATGATTCTCAGCCAATGCAGATTCCTGTGTTCCAAATGCTCTTGTGTACATCAGAGCTTTCATTAAGTTTTACACTAACTGAGGAAATTGAAAACAAGAAGAGAGAGAGTGTGTGTGTTTAAGAATGAGAGAGAGAGAGATCACGGGCCCCTAGTCTAGGGCAGTGCTGAGAGATAGGATGGGCATGTGGTCTTCAAACCAGGTCAGAGCTCCCATCCTTCTGTCTGGACATCAGTGACTAATGGAGACCAAGTGCCAGTGGCCTTGCAGGTTGTGTGGTGTGTGGGAAAAGTCAACTGTCATCCTTGACCTGAGTTTTGAGTAATACCTGGGAAGCCATATGAGGTTCCAGACATTGGCCTTAATGATCCAAGAGGGACCCACATCCCTTATGACCCTCTTCACTGGCATGTTCTCTACCTAACCCACAGAGGTCTAAAGATTAAAACCAGTAAAAGTTTAGGACTTGACTAATCACACACTCAAAATCTATCTTGTGATCATTTATAAGAAGCCCTCGGCATAATTTTGAAAGTAGAAGTAAATCCTAGAAGGAGTACTCAGGTACAACTGGATTCCCCCCGCCCCCTCAAACATGGCTACTGGGCCAGAGAACTGGCTTGCTTTTCAAGCTTGGGGACTTGAGTTCAAACCCAAGCACCCACCTGAGGAGGCCGTCTGTAGTAACGTACTTGAACTCCCAGTGTTGAGAAGACAGAGACAAATGGATCCCCAGAGCTCATTGGCCAACTTGCCTGCTTATTCAGTGAATTCCTAGCCAGTGAGAGACTCTGTTGAAGGAAGAAGAAAGAAAGAAAGAAAGAAAGAAAGAAAGAAAGAAAGAAAGAAAGAAAGAGAGGGAAGAAGGGAGAGAGGTAGGGAGGAAGGGAAGGAGGGAAGGAAGGAAGGAAGGAAGGAAGGAAAGAAAGAAGAGACAGAGGATGCCAGCTACTGGGGGTGCTGTTTCTCTGTCTGGGGGCAAGTAGCCTTCTCCACTACATGGCCCTTCCTCCAGGACCAAGAAGTCAAATGTTGAGTGATAAAAATGATCCAACATGGTGCACATAAAACCCCTGAGCTGTGCATACGCACACCTGTTGCACTTATACCACAGATATTTACATTCATTATGATTCACTCAGAGAAAAGCAGAGAACCATACCATGACCCAAGGGAACACAGCCAACAACTCCTGAAAAACCCTAGCACAGAAAGGGACCCCACCACAAACCACTAAGGACAGACTTTGGTGTTGTGTCTTTCCCAAGACCCCAACAGGTGTCTGCGACACTGTTGAGGTCTCTCTCCGGATCCCTCTGTGGTTGGGTAATCACAAACCTGTGGGTCACAGTGGATCATCGCAGTGATTTGGGATGATTCATAATGAGTCAAGAGTTCAAGAGGACAGGATCTGCTTGTGGGTAAAGCAGAAGGCTCATCACCTATCACACTGCCAAAAATAGAAACTACAGGTGTCACCAGCCACAGTGTGTGGAGTAAGTCCAATTTTATCCCCAGGATACCATGTTGAAATACTCGTTAAAGTATAATTGAACCCTGATATGTTGCCAGAAACTTCCTCTGGGGTAAATTGAGAGGAATATCTACTTTTTCCCTCTCTACTGTTCTTTGTTCTGCGTGTTTTCTGGTCTACAAGATTGAAAACATCCACTTTGCCTTTGCAAGAAAGCAATTTTCAAAAAATAAAATCATACTGATGCAAAATAAACAAATAGCAAGATTGCATGGAGTTCAGTGGAGAAGACAAATAAGAGATATCAGAGGAGCTAAGCTGTGTAAGACGGCAACACAACAGGGAAATATGCATGCATGGCTGTGGTTCTATACAATGTAAAGACACATGCATTGCTGTGTTCCAATACAATGTAAAGAGGCATGCATTGCTGTGCTCCAATACAATGTAAAGAGGCATGCATTGCTGTGGTCCAATACAATGTAAAGACACATGCATTGCTATGCTCCAATACAATGTAAAGAGGCATGCATTGCTGTGGTCCAATACAATGCAAAGACACATACATTGCTGTGGTTCAATACAATGCAAAGACTCTTGTGTTGCTGTGTTCCAATACAGTATAAAGACGCATGCATTGCTGTGGTCTAATACAGTGTAAAGACTCTTGCATTGCTGTGGTCCAACACAATGTAAAGACTCTTGCATTGCTGTGGTCTAATACAATGTAAAGACTCTTACATTGCTGTGATCCAATACAATGTAAAGACGCATGCATTGCTGTGCTCCAATACAATGTAAAGAGGCATGCATTGCTGTGCTCCAAAACAATGTAAGAATAGATGTGCAAATCAACATGAAGCTGGAGCTTAGGTTAGGTGTTCCCTCCACCCTCGACAAACACAACTGCCTGTGTAGAGATGAGAATGGCTTTGTGTCTCTATCAGCGGTCCACGTCTGTAAAGCTGTTACAGACTCCTACGAACCCAGAATCTCACACGTGGAACATCTAGAGGTAGACTTGCAGGCCATCTATAGGCTTTCGAAGCATCTAGAAGCAGGCCTTCTTCTTTCAGAGCAGAATTCTTGAGTTTCTAAAGGCAGACTTGCTCAGGGTCAGACACTAGACCTCCCAAATGTCCGGAGAGCAGATGCCCCCAGACATCAACACAGCAGATTTCCAAAGTGTCTAGGCCTTCCCAGCATCCAGGCATCTAATCCTTGCTGAAGCTGATCCCTTATGTGATTAATTCATTTCTCTCTTTCAAAGATTAACACTTGCCAGGCTCAAAGAAGTTCTGCCCAGTAGATATTTATTTAAATGAAGCAACTGTGACTCTTTTTAGAATTAAAATAATCACAATTTAATTTCCATTCTCCAGGGATTCTAGCACCGCACAATGGGGAGAGTTAAAGGATTCCTAAACTCTCTGGCCAGGACGGTGCTGCCAGTTGTTTGTTGACTGACCCTGGGAAGTCTACCCTAAGACACCTGTGAACATCACTAAGTTGTTCAGCACTTTGGGGTCTGAAGAGAGACTGTGTAAAGCTGAGGGCGGGCAGAGGTAAAAACAAGTTCCTCCCACCCCGTTCCTGTAGAGTGGGAGGCAGCTGTTGTACCAGCACTTCATCCACCCACCTCAGCCCCGTGAGCAGCGTGGTAGAGATGAACAGGAAGATGCAGTAGGCAAGAAACCTTCTAAGAAAACCCATGAGGAAGAGAATTTTACTTGGAGAACAGACAGCAGATAGCTTTTTAAAGATTGTGTAAATTACATGCTTCCGACCTGAAGAGATGCGTCTCTTCCTCAGTCCCCCAGAAATGTCATCACACCAGGAGCAATGCCTCAGTCATTTTGGCGAGCACCCTGCTCCCTTGTAATGGCCACCTTTCAGCACACTTGCCTTCACAAGTGCATTTCACGCCCTGTAACCACAATCCTTGTAAACCAGCAAAAGTTTGTTCTCCTTGGGCACCTCTGGGCCCAATTACTTCCCCACAGGGTGTGAGCTATGGGAGTCACACTCTACACAACTGGCTTTGACCTGTGTGTGAACCTCAGCTGCGCAGTAACTCCCAGGACACACTGCTGCTTCCAGAGACCCCCTTGGTGTGTGTGGCACTTGGCTCCTCCCTCAGCTCTTCCCCAGCCATGTCCCCTGACAGTTCAAGGCAGTGCTGCAGAAGGCAATTTGAACAAGAAAGAGCAATACTCTGCTCCAGCATTCTGGGTCGCAGCAGACGGTTGGTATCTCACCAGACTCCCATGCAGTGGCATCTTTTCTTCTTTGCCACTCCCCTGCATCCTTGTAAGCATCTTCTTTCTTGGAAGGACTAACCCTTACATGTGATAAAAAAAAAACAGACCTTATGCCCAGCCCTGGTAGTGACTACTATGTACAGACTCAGCGCAAGCGAAAGACTCCAAGCAAAGTGGGAGAACGTTCATGGCGTCACAGTTCTGACCCTGTGCTGTGCAGTCTACTGACCCAGTAGGCAGCTGACTGCTCTTCCACTGGGAGGGGACAGTCACGCAGTACCGTCACAGTGGCCATGAGAGTGCATGGAGAGCGCCAGAATCCTATAGTGCAGATCCCCAATGCCACATAAATACTGAGTATGGTGATGCTCCTTTGCAACTCCAAGGGTGTGGGGTGGAGGTAAGAAGATTCCAGGAGCCTCTGGCCAGCTAGCACAGATGAATAGACAAGCCCCGGGTGTGCTGAGAAGCTCTGTCTTGAAAATTATGCTGCAGAGCAATGCAGAAAGATACCCAACGTCATCCTTTGGGAAACTTTAACTAGACTAATTATGCTGCCAAAGGGGTAGCTGTGTGTTCTCATGTGAACTGTAGCCTGTGGCTCTGGACCCTCCATATGCAATGCTAGTGCATTCAGGTGTGTGTGCATGTGTAAGTGGTGTGTGAATCCTACGTACACATATATTTGCTGCACAAAGAACATTGACCTGGGTGTGTTTGATGCCCCTTCTGCAGGACACAGGCCAGTCTATGGGGTTATTGTGAAGGGCTGCAGAGCCTGGTTGGAAGAAGCAGGCATTACCTGCCCAGTTGTTAATTTGGGTTCTCTGTTTCCTGGTCCAGCACTCTTTGTCACAAGCTCACGGATGAGCGCCAGACCTTTGTCTCAAGGGAGTAGAGCAGAGGATGACCGAGCAGGTCATCTGACGTTTCTCTCTGGCCTCTCATGTGTGCACGTGTCTTCACACACGTATATACACACCTGCACACAAATGAGAGCCTAGACATTTCCTAAAGACTCTTATTGAACAAGAATAACAATTGAGAAACATTTTCTAAAATGGTCATCATCCTTAGCCATTGGGGAAATGCAAGTTAAAACTGCTTTCAGAGTTCATTGTACCCAAGCAGAATGGTAAAACCGAAGAGGCAAATGACAACAAGTGTGGTGTAGATGTGGGGGAAGGAAGCAACTTCGTTGTTCCTGGTGGGAGTACAAACTGGTACAGCCACAATGGAAATCAGTGTGGAGGTTCCTCAAAACACTGGAACTAAATCTATCATGTGCTATGGCTTTCTGGCTTATGCCCAAAGGACTTTATATGATATTATAGAGATGGCGGCCTGCTCATCCATGTTCATTGCTGTGCTGGTCACAATAACCAGGAAATGGAGATGTCCTAGGTGCCAATCACCTGACAAGTGGAATGAGAGACCTAGAAAGTTCAGCCCTGCCCAGGACAACCCTCTTCTTCCGAGGCTCAGGAATCAGCACAGAGGCCGGGGTGAAGAGGGCACAGGATCCAGATGTTGTGGGTGACTACAGGAAACAGAACTTTTACAGTATGATAGGGTATCTGCACGTGTAAGCTCACAGAAGTTGTGACATCAGACACAAACCCTGCATGAGATCAAGCCGGCTCCAATCCCAGCAGGTTCCACCTCTAGCAGAGGAGCTATTGGTGATGGATAATTTTGAGAGTCAGTTTTCTTTAAAGGCCTGACCCCAGGTAAGCCAACATGCTCCAGAGGAAGCCCACACATCCCAGAATATATGGATAGCACAAGCTGGATCCGGTGGGTATGAAAATGAGAAAGGGGGAGAGAGAGAGAGAGTTGGGTGGGTAGGAAAGGAGGGATTGACCTAGAAGGAGTTGGGGGAGGGATTATCAGAATACAATACACAAAATTCTCAAATAACTAATAATAAAATAAGTTAAAAGAACCTTTTAGAAAAAAAGAATAATGATACTATCTAATGCTAAAAATATGTATATTTAAATTACACTAAAATCTGTGTATATCAAAATAATATGAGTAAAAAACATTATGTAAATACCTTGTGGAAATTTTCAGTGCAAGGGAGAAAACTGAAGTGCTTTGTGTTTTTAAGTTAGTGAAGGGGCACAAGAAGTTACCACACACGGTGATAATAATCATTCTCGAACAATACTAAATGTCATGTGGGAAAAAAATCCTGTAAAATGTGTTTAAGCATAGCGAGTGTTCTCTTCCTGTGTTCGTTCTCAAACAGCAGAAAAGGGCTGTGGGCTTCTGTGTACATGTTTAAAAATAGCACCTAGCAATATTTCAGAGAGATATCACCGCAAGGGTAACATAAGTAGCCTGTGTAACAAGACTTAATGAAATTTAGCTCGGTGGCAGAAAATATCACAGAAAAATTTGTCAAACAAATTTCTGAGAGCGTTAAAACACAGGCAGGAAAGAATTGGCCTCACACAACTCAGCATCAGTTTAGAGCTGGATATCTAGGCTTTGTTCCGACCACGAAGGTCTGACTACGACTCTCAAACAGCCTGAGAGTACAAACCCCACCCTAGATGCATGCAGTGGACCACAGGGATGCCATCAGAGGAGGAGGAAACCAGACTGCGGAGCAAAGCAGCCACAGGTTGTGCATGCCGCGTGGAGCTTCACGGGTGCTCGAGCAGATGACTTTGCAGACAGGACATGATTCCTTTTCTCAAGGTTTCCAAAGGCAGTTTTACATCTCTATGTTTTTCCTATACCGTAAACAAAATGTCCACAGTTTTCAGTGGACAGCAACTCAATCCCCAGTTTATCAGCTGTAGCAAGGAATGTATCTTGCTGCTGTCTGGTGTTTCACTGAGGACATGCAAACCTTCTTCATGTATAAAAATGGCATGACCTTTACTCCACTTACATGCAGTCTCAGCCACACCTTAAACATGTCCCTCTTGTACATTCTCAACAAGATAAAGTATAAAAGACAAACAGGCATCTTATTAGAAAATGGTAGCAAACATAAGAGAAAAAAATAGCATAGGAAATACCAAGAGGGATTTAGGGGCAAAACAAACAGGCTTTGAAACACAAACATAAAAATGAAATCTTGTGTATGTTTCTAAGTCAGACTTAATTATCTCACACTCTTGTAGAGTGGAACCTCATCTATTCATATTAATTTTCAGTTCATAAGGCCCAGATATGGTGGAGAAATTAAGCAGGTAGTCACACACCATTATTTGGGCTGGGAGGTTTTTATTTAGCTAGTTTGCTTTGTTCTTTCCTTCGTTGCATCTTCCGGGTCTCCTTTTCATTGAAATGACCCCTTATGAGGAGGACACACTTGTGAAGAGGGGAGCATTTGACCACACTTTGCCCATCATTAAAATTATGGTGTCTGGGGCTTGTAGAAAAGGGGGTAGAGACGGCTACAGGGTCGTAGCACTAGAGATGTGGAAGGCCTTGTGGAGGTGCCAGGAGTTTGCAGCCATGTGTTAATGTATGTGTAAGGGCACCAGGTGAAGAACAAAATCAGAAAGAAGAGGGCCCGATGGTAGGGTCTTGCATGAACGTGAGAATACCACTCTTTCCTTCAAGCCTGAAATCTCAGACTTCATGGGCATTTGGGGGGAGTTTTTAGTACTAAGGCAAAATTAGTACTGAAATAAACATGAAGCCAGCTCTCTTGGTCAAAACATAGAAGCAAGACCCAAATACACAAAATATTTTACAGTAGGTGTTGGCCACACCTCTGAGCAAAAGTTCAGAAATTCTCAGAAGTCAAAAAATGAAAAAAAAATCAAAAAACCACAGTAAAAAGCACCCAATTAAAATTTGCCAAATACACAAGAAATAAGGGAAATATTAACTGCAAATTAGTAATCAATCAATCAAAACTGACTCAGATTCATACAATAGAATCAGCAGCCGAGATCTCTAAAGCGGTTGTAGTCTGCTCTTGATCTCTAAATCTAAATCTCACATCCCCGAAATCAGTCAAACTCAGAGGGACGGGGTCTTGGCGCACATTTGTTAGTTGTTTTTGTTTGTTTGTTTGTTTGTTTGTTTTTTGTCTGAATTGAGCACGCGCAGACTTATTTCTTTGCTGTTATTTGCCTCCCGAACAGGAAAGCCCGAAATCACAGCTGGGCAAGGCTCAGTTAGTAAAGTGCTTGCGAGAAAGCATGAAGACCAAGCTTAGACTCCCCAGGACCAACCCACACAAGAAGCTGAATAAAGTGCTATGCACTGTGTGTCTGCTCCCCTAGCAGTGGGATGGGGGAGCCCGGGGATTCCTGTAGCTCACTGATCAGAGCATATAGCGCTACCTGTGAGCTTCAGATTCAGTGAGAGACTCTAGGAACTAAAACTAAGACATAAGCACACATACACACACACGCACACACATGCACACTCATATTCACCTGTGCAAACACAAACATTATATGACACACATATATACAATATTTAAAAATAAAGTAAAAATAGGAAAAACTTTCATTATAGTAGGCATTGTGTATTATAAGTAATCTATAGATAATTTAAAGTTCAGAGAAGGATATGTATAGAATATACACATATATAATACATTACACGTAAAAGACTTAAACTCTGGGGGCTTCTGGAATCAGTTTCCCAGAGCCACTGAGAGATCCTTATCAATGTAGGTCACGTTCACAGTGCTAAAGGAAAGAAATGAACGTCCAAAGGTGACACATGGAAAATACTGTAACAAGGCCTAAGTGAACGGGAGAGGAAAGCAAACAAACGGTCTTTCTTTAAAGGTTAAACTGCATGAAGCTGTTGGTTGCAAGAAGAAAAGCGAAAGGAACATCAACATAAACATCGTGAAACACACTAGGAAGCACCCTAGAAACACACTCAGAAACACACTAGGAAAAACATTAGGACACACGCTATGAAAAATGTTCGGAAACACACTAGGAGATACACTAGGAGACATGATAGGAAGCACGCTAGGAAACACGCTAGAAAAAGGGATTTTAAACAGAAATAATTTTATGGTTGGGGGTGTCACCACAGCATGAGGACTGCATGGGGAAGGTTGAGAACCACGGGTTTAGAAGGAAGACATGAGGTGCTGGCCATCGGTGGGAGCAAAACTATAGGTGACATTCAACTTCCCACTGGGAACAATGCAGGCTGGAACACAAGGGAGAGCATTCTGAAAGTGCTCAGAGAGTTGTATGTTGGCCCAGAACTCTTTACATCATCAAAACACACCCCAAGGCCATTCTTAGTGACTCTATTGATGGTGGTATTTTGGACACTGATATTCAAATGAGTTTCCATCTCTGCAGTCAGACAAAGCAAGTAATTATTTTGATGTATCTAGAACGATACTTGTCAGCAGAAAGTAAAAGGATATAGATACTGCCCATGAAGTTGAATGATAACCCTCAAGTTCTGAATTTGAATTGGGAGTGTTAAGAAGAATTCAGGATATATTTTGCTTCAGGAAAGGCTCAGACCAATGGAATAGATCTGAAAATTCAGAAATAACCCACACGACTCTCATCTGTTGGTTTTATGAACTATTGAGGTGGTCATACCAAAGGAAAAGAACAGCATTTTCAAAGAATCCAGGACAGCTAGCTATCTGCAGGCAGAAGTGTGAGTTTGGATCCATGCCTTAAAACACATGCAAAAAATTAAAACAAAATGAGTCAAAGACTCAGTTGTAAGAACTAACAATACACAGTTCATAGAAGTAAACAGGCATAATCTCTTTTCTTATTACTAACTGTCAACTTGTCACAGCCTAGAATTGTTCAGAAACAGAGTTCCAAATGGCTAATGACTTGTCTTTATCAGGTAAGCCTGTTGACATGCTTGGGAAGGACAGCCCATCCCGCAATGAGGTGTGCTCTTTATTGGAAGGGTGGTCTTTAGCAGTCAAAGAAAACTAGCTAAACATGAACCAGAAAGAAATCCCATAAGCAGAGTTCATCTGTGGTTTCGGCTCCAGGATCCACTTCTCAGGGCCTTGCCTGAGTCCTTGCCTTCCTCGCATGGCCTAGCCTCAGCCATCCATGGGCTATAACCCAGAAGAGTGAGATAAAATAACCTTTTCTCCTACCGAAGTTGCTCTTGGTTGGAGTTTTTATCACGACAACAGAAGGAGAACTGGAACAACCCTTATGGCCTCGTACATGACAATTACTTCTTAGGTTTCACGGCAGAAGCCTAAACACTTGGAAAAATGAACAAAGTGTTCTTTATCAAAAATTCCATCTTTGCACCAAGAAAGTGAACGGGTCCTCAATGTAATGAGAAAAGTATTTGCAAAGCTTAATCTGAAAACCAGCTGCTCAGTGTATGCAAGCTGCTTGCTCATGCAGCATATGGAAAAACAGCCCAAGTTTCAGATGACCAAAGAGCAAAACAGATAATTCTCCAAAGGTATACCCAGGACCAACAATGACAAAAACAAACAAACAAACAAAACCCTGCTATCATTAACCAGAAAGACATGTAAATCCGAGCCGCAGTGAGGTAAATCCCTCTTCACAGCCACAGGATGGCTAGAGCAGGGAGAATGTGGCTAACTAGAACCTTCCTGTGCTGCTCACAGGAATGGAGCCTGGTGTCACGACTCTGGCAAGTCGTTCAGCTGCCTCTCAGCAGTACACCATGGTAATATCATGTGACTCAATAATTTCACTCTTGGGCACAGAGTATCCCCCTCTTTCTGTAGGGCATAAATTCCAAGGCTTCAATGGATGCCTGAAACCATGACAACACCAAACTCTATACGCTAATGCTTTTTCCAGCCCCACTATGCTCTTCCATACCATAACCAGATTGCCAAAAGTCTGAGAAATAAAAATTAGCATGCATTTCTTCTTTGAAAATTCTTAGACATAAGATGAGCTATTTGTTTGTTAACTTACTTGCTTACTTTTGGGCATGGTAACATATGTGTGCATGCATGCAGTGGTCACAGAACAGCATACATAAGTCAGTTCTCTCCTCCTGCCCTGAGGGCCCTGAGCATGGTGTGTATCTCGGCACAGAGTAAGGCATGGAGGACAATAGGCAGTGAATGTCTGAATTCTTCACAAGCATTGACTCCTCTGGGACTGGGAAGGCAGTGTGGGGGAACGTGATGGACCACAAGTCAGTAACTGGTAAAGTTGGGTGAAACTTCAGGATTCTTTAAACTGGGCTTTGTATTTTGATTCAGCTCAAAAGACTCCATAATCAAAGCAAAACATACAAGAAGTTCAAAGTTTTGACAAGAAACCAATCAGGATGGCAGATTCTAGCTGGAAGGGCAGCTGTAGGCACTATGTTCAAGGCATCGTAACACGTGACTTTCACACGCAGCATGGCGTTATTGGTCCATAGGTCAGAATTCAGTTTAGAAATGCAAAGTGACAGATATTAGTCTTTAAAGTAGAGAAGAAATAAGTATAAATTCCTTAAAATTTTCCATGCCTTTCTTTGTGTCTTGGACTATAAATTCTCAATAAACATTGCTTGCTGGATATATGCATGCCCTGTGCATGTGTGTGGTCTTCTATCTTGCTGGATGCATGTATGCCCTATGCCTGTGTGTGGCCCTTTATCTTGCATGTTGTTGGGAATGCCTGGGTGCTGCTGATGGGAAAAAGGGGATTAAATGTTTCTTCATGAGGAAGATAATATCACCTGTGTCTCAAACCAATTAATTTGTCTCTAAGAGCAAAAGAGTGTGCTTTTGAAAATACTAAGGGCAAACTAATTCAAAGTCAAAATAAACTATTTTATTTAGATGGCAAATTTATTGGAAGGTGTAGGATTGACCAGTTGTTTAAGCAGCATATCATATCGATATAACTTGAAAATTTAATTTACGACTTCAGTGCTGACCAGTTTATCTCTGTTGGGGGTAAGACATGCTGTGTGTTTTAAATTGTCATTCTCAATTAAATGTATGCATTTCTGTATTTACCCAGCAAACCATTCTGAGATTGGCCCATCCGCCTTTCCCTTTCCAGGCAATGGCCGTCTCAGTCCAGAACCATGGTCTAGAGTAGCAGCAACTGAGCCCAGACAAGCCAGAGATGGCAAGTGCACAACGCCAGAGAAAAACCCATTCCCACTCAGCCTCCGTCTACCCCCCTAGGCAGCCTCTGGCACTACCAGCTTCGTAGAATTCCATAAGAGGTGCTGGTGGCTGCACATCTAAGCTTCTCCATGGAGCCAGGAGCATCTTCGTTCTTTGCAACCTTGTCCCATTTCTGTAGCTTGGAGGATGACTGGGGATTCCTTTTCCTTACTCAGGATCCAAATCCTTCATCTTTAGGCAGGGTCTGATGTTTAGAACTGCGGGGACTTTGCACTTTCCCAGGCAGGTGGATAGGAGTGTCTCAGGACAGCGTGCACACAGAAGGACCTAGACCTGAGAAACCAGTGTTCACGGAAGTCGGGGTCTGGACTGGGTATCTCCATGTGCTTGGCTTCTCGTTTTAGAACGAAACAAAAGTCCACACTGATTGCAAATGATAAGGACCCTTTATTCAGAGGTAAGCCATCGAGCAGTTAAGAGTACACTGCCATTCTTACCAAGAGTTGATGAGCAATGAATATAAAGTATCGGACTAACCTAGTTAGTCATGCAGACCAGTGAGAGCGGCATGCCCTACCCACACAGTGTGGGCCAGAGGTAGGACTCACTGAGAACAGCATAGATCAAGGCTTGGGCAGTGTATGAGAACCCAACAGAGTGTCTAGAAAGCCAGGTCCCAGCAAAGCAGGTAAGCATGGGCACCAGGTTAACAGAACCTGAGCCAGCACTTTGCTTTGGCTATTCCTATACCCACTCTGAGCAATGAGATACCACCAGGAACTCTCTTTTTTGTGCGATTTCTATTCAACTAGATTCCAGAATGAATCTGGGTGAAGGTAGGTGGTCAGTCTGGCCCAGACTGGTTTTGGGTGTATGCACGAAATGGAGAATCTGTCTTAAAGTAAACTTTGGTAGAGAATCTCTTACTTACCCTTTAATGCCTACTCAGAATTGAGCATGCATATAATTAAAATCAGATACACTATGGGAAGGATGTGCACCCTAGAAAACTGCTTGTGTGACCTAATCTGTCCCTGGGAACAGAGAACTACCTTCACTGTGCCCATTAGTGAACAAGCTCCTCTTCTGAGTGCCACAGAGGAAGCCCTAAGCAGGCAGCATCTTTGCTCTTGGCCGGCTAATCTCTCCAAGTCTATTCTGACCTCTTCTGTGGCTTTGCTTTGGACATTATTCTCAACAATGACTCCCTAGTGTGCTGTGATCAGCGTGGGCATCCATTTCATTCTCAAACAAGAAGCTAAGGACCTGCAAACACCCAACAAACACCCTGACCGCTAGTGACACTGGGCCCCTAGGTCAGGATCCACTGGTGCAGGCTGTGCCACGGCAATTCCCACCCATTTGCCCCTAGACAGTGTACACTTGCAGCACCGAGTATGAGACGCACGCCAAAGACTTCAAAAGAAGACAGAAAACTTGGGTGACTCTTTCCAGATTATGAAAAATCAAATAGAACTGGTGTAAAATGAAGGCTGGAATCCTGTTAAACGAAGAAATGTGGAGTTTGTTTTTAGAGCTGACTTGGCCGAGCTGTTTTCATACACACGTGTATGCATACGTAAACACACAAAGACCTGTTTGAGCTCCTGTGTGCCCTGTAACATAATTTGGCTAACACTAAAAATAAAATCCTCTTTTCCATATTTCATTGTGGTACAATTTCCTGTCTCGAGCAGAGATGGAAACCTCTGCCTGGAAGATCTATAGGCTGGGTTTCCAGTAATGCTAAATTAGCTCCAGTCAGAGCGAACTATTTTACACTGCTATTATTACCCATTTACCAAAAATACTTTGTCCTGGGTTTAATATTTTCTTAATACTTTCAGCTTCTTAAAGTATCCTCTCATCAGATACCTGATAATTTCTCAATAAGACCTCTGGAAAGGCCCCCAAACAACTAACTCTGAAGCAGGTTACCAGATGTCCAACCCGAGATAGGCTACCCAAATAGCTAATTTTTTAGTTTGTTTGTTTCTTAAAATTTTTAGTGATGGAGGCAAATATCATTTATCTATGATGACTATGTTTGCCTTGACATTTAAAAAAGTTTCAGTAAAAAAATATGTTAAAACATTACATAAAAGTCTCTTTTAATACCTGCCTTGACAGTAGACCTGTCTGTGCGGAGCCATGCAGCTCCATTACGGTTTTATTATGATATGATTAGGATGTCAATGTGAGTTTCTAAAAGGCTCTATCTGACTAATTTCAAGACATCTTCACTGCATTAAGAAACAAAACAGTCAACAGAACATTGCATTCATTTGAGGACTTTGACAGAAAGCCATAAAAAAATGGGAAGTGCCAAATTGAGTCAACCAAAAACTTGGCTTCTCCTGGAGCCTATGGTGCTCCTGGGGCTCGGGCTTCTAAATATAGAGACCAGTAGGCGACTCCAGCGGGGTCTGGAGGACTGGGCACAACTGGGCTGAATTAATTAACGTGGTATCCAGGAGCTTCCTACACGGCTCGGTCTCGTTCCCACAATGACTTGCAGCCCCTTTGTGCTACCCCAGCGTTGAAGGCGGGGAGTGGGGCTGGCAGCCCTTCCACTCTCTGCTTTGCTAGGATTTCTTCCCCAACCCTGTGCATTCGTGGGGTTTTTAAATACTATCTTTTCCTGTTTACCATATGTCAAATTCTACATGAACTGATAAAAACACGCAAAGGCCCTCTCACTCCAGACTCCTAAAATAGACTTCCTTCCCTCCTCCCTCCCACACTTCATCAAACCTCTAGCTACTAATTACCAAAATCCAAAGTGTTCATCTGACCAGACTGCATTATGTGTCCATATTTAAAGACCTCAATTCAATTACCCACTCTGATGTGGGCCCCAGATTTAAAAAAAAAATAAAATAAAAATCCCTGTTGGTACTTTTCCATTCTGAAGCTACTTATCTCTGAGCTGGCTCAGCCTGAACGTCACACACACACACACACACACACACACACACACACACACACACACACACACACCATAGCAGCCCCTTTTGTAAGAGCATGCACCTTCTTTGCTGCCAGGCTACTGCCTACCCTGACAGGGTGGCAGCCACCCTCATCAGAACTGTGCTGTGCCTAACTCCTCACTCCGGGGAGTGCTTCCCTGCTTGATGCCTGGAGCAGATTAAAGCTCCTCTCATTTCCCATCCAAGCCAAATAGAAGCATAAGCAAGCTGTTAGACTGTCTCAGGCTCAGCACCGTGGGCCATCCTCCTGCTCTTTCAGTTAACACAACAGGAACACTTGCAAGTGCTCTCCTGAGGATGAGAGAGGAAATGGAAGACAGAGGGATGAGGGTGCAGCTCTGGACTCAAGCAGACCCGTGAAGAAGAGGCACCACCCGTCTAAATGCACCTTCAGCGGAATCCAGAGCACAAAGTACAGATTGCAGAGGAAAGCTTGGGTTTGTTGAGAATGAGAAATGCTGGTGTGTTTTCTCCCTCTACGGTGGTGAACACTTTGCCTTGCTGTGCTCTGCACAGGACCTCTGTCCAAAGCACAAAGGAGAAAAAAACATGTGAAGCCACTGGATGCCCACAGGCTGCGGGATCAGTGGTCTCTGCTCATGCCCCGGGATCCGACGGATGTACTTGGGATTCAGAGTTTAGAATCCAATTTCCAGTTCTCTCCCGAGCCCTCACCCAACAGTGTATGGCAGTCATCTGTGAAGGGAGTGGTCCTCTGTGTGATGAGAGAAGATGCTCTGTACTGTGAGCTTGGGTGTCACACTGACAGGTGTGCAGGGAAGCGGGTGTTGCTCAGCAAGAGTGGAAGCCAAAAACCCCGGAAGCTGAAATTGGCAGAAACATGAGAACCATGCCTGCGACTCATGATACCGAATGAGGGAGAAATAATTACATGCTTTGATGGAACTAGTTTTTATCATCACTGTGTTAAAGGTTTACAGTAAAAGCCCAGGTTCTTGAGTGTTCTGCTGAGTGTGGCTGAGAATACGCTACACAGACACCCTTCATCCTGGGCACAGAGATGGACAGAGAACATACAACGATGCTATTTGTGACAAAATGACTGACTTTCTCATTGACTCAGGAGCCTCTAATAAAGAAACTTTTCTTGTGTCTATACAATAAAAATGGCTAAACAAAATATGAAGATATTTCTTCAAAGAACTTTGCTCCAAAATAAACCAAAGCGACTGTATCCTATAAGAGACAGCAACAGGAACAAAATAATCTTAAGGGATAAAAATTCTATCTCCCTTCAGAGAGCAACTTGATCCCATTGTGATAATTAATCATCGCTACTAATTTGATTGGATCCATAACCACCATGGAAATAGCCCTGGGTACACCTAAGAGGATGTTTCCGAGAAGGGTAAACTGAGAAAGGAAGGCCTGTCTTGAGTGTGGGCATCATCTGCCCTGGGCTGAGATCTTGGATTGAAACAAAAGAAGGCGAACTGAGCCCCAGCATTCACTTCTCTGTGATTCCTGACTCGGGTGACCAGCGTTCTTTCAATGCCACTCCATGGATGCTGATGAGGTTCCTCTCAGAGTCCTCTTCATTCAGTCAAGTCTTCTGATTCATTTAGGCATGCTTACCGGGCAGATGGTCCCAGCCACTGCAAAGGGTTCCCCTTGTTGCTGAGAATGTACAGTCACTCGCATGGCGTTAGCAGGGCCCCAAGAGAACAAAGAAAGATGTTCATTCTCGCTTTGGGGTCTCAACTTATCGCCCATGCCTTACAAAGTCACAGGAGGCCGTCCTGAACTCCCTCACAGTTCTCTGTCCTCCTCGACAATACAGAGCCCAGATTCATGGCGGGCAGCAGAAAGAGGGACACTGCTCTGGCCTCCAGTGCAGGAAGGGCTCGGTCCCCCACAGAAGCACAGTCTGACTCCTCCCCCCCCCCAGTGTCACAGAGACTCCAGGGTCTCGATGAGACGCTCTGCATACCTGAAATAGCCAGACAGAGTGGTAGGGAGAGCAGGTTGATTAAAGCCGGGTAACGGGACAGCGTTTATCCATTAGTAGTACTTATTAGTTAATGAACGAAAAACAGTTCCTCCTCTAATATTATGTGAAGAAAGAATTCAAAATTACATGCCAACAATGACCTCACTTATGAAGAAATATGTATTTTCATATACTTGAGCTTAGAAAAAATAGAATAAGAAGAAATGCACCTCTACATTAAGACTCTCTGCCTCTGGGGAGAGAATTATGGGCAATTTTGATCATTCACTAATATTTAAAGTTTTTTTTAAAGTTTAACAGCTAATTTTTTAATTGAAATTTTTTTTCAAACAACATATTCTGATCACGTTTCCCCCTCTCCCAGGTCCTCCAGGTCCTCCACCTAAACCCATGCCCTTTGTTCCTCTCTTTAATTAAAACACATAACAAACAACTGCTCTTTAAAAACCCACAAAATCCACAAAATTGGAATCCATAAAAGCAACCAAAGGACCAATAAGACAAAAAAAAAAGAACGAAAAGCCCAAAATAAATAAATATGAGACAAAAGATCTACAAAAATTCTATTGATTTTGCTTTGTATTGGCCATCTACAGCTGGTCATAGGACCTACCCTGAAGTGTAGTTCATCTATCTAGTGAGACTCCATTAGAAAAAAAACTATTTTTTATAACATCTACAGTGTGTATAAATTTTCCGTCAGAATGTAAAGTAGGATTCCTAAAGTAAAGGCACACCTTTTTTTTTTTTTTTTTTCCTCGTGCACGTTACCTGGGACTTCCTGAGTACAGGGAACGGTGAAAGACCTAGTGGATCCCATCTCTGGATGAAAGCCCTACACTTAGAGCTGCCCAGTCTCAAGGTCTGCATCCATCCCTGGTCTGAGGTCCAAGAGCTGTTTGCAGAACTGGGCGCAAGCTCCCTGAGCAAGCCACTCTGGAGCCCCCGCTTAGCTTGTGTCCTCTCCCATCGACCATCCTGCCCCATCCTCTGTGCTCTTCCTTATTCTCAGGGTTCAGACTTCGCATAGAAAAACACCCTCGTCCTCTGGCACACTCAACTTTCACCCTCTCTGGGATACAAACTTAGACGAGAGGCCTGGCTCGGTAGGAAAGGACAAACTCCAGGAAGAACTTACCTCAGAAAACTCTGGAATGATGGAGAAACAGTCGTGGAAGTTCCGCATTCAGAGGAAACGATGGGGAGGAGTTTGCGTGATTTTATATCTCCAGAGTCAGTAACTCAGTGGCTTCCCCTAGACCCATGTGGGCCAAACCACAGTGTATGAGAAATACGATTATTATCATAACTCAAAATGGCAGGCACACACGCCTTCAGTCTTGGGAGATTAAACTGACCGGTGATGTACAGTTTTTTAACAAAAGATGCCAGTTTCTTGGAGAGAGCGGTAGAAGTTATTTTTTGCTTTCTGCTGGGTTAGGGCAGACTTTCCAAGTAGGAGTCCTCCACAGTGCATTATGGGTAACTGAAACCTCAAGTTTTCCCACAGTAAAGAGTTTTGCAGGGTTATAGCCCTGAGGTGTCTGCTCCTCTGTTTGAGACTGGAGGCTGCTGCTGGGCTTGCTGCCGCAGTTGGACATCATTGGGGGATCCTTGTGGGCGGCGGACCAGTCCCCCAACAGCTGAGCTCTATTTTTGTTGGGATTGGGAGTCTCCACTTACATGATAATAAGAGAAAGTCAGGAAAAGAGGGTGACTCCCAGAGGCCCAGCCTTGCAGAAGCCGTTTTACAAAAGCAAAAATAAAAGCAGATTTAAAGGGGGCTTAGATTGACAGGAGAGGGAAACAGAAACCTCGTCCAAGAAAGCTACAAATGTATCACAAATCCTTTTTGCACGTCTATAAGCTCTCTTCCGTGGGCCATCAGACCTGGGGAGAGCCATGACCAATATTTCCTGTGTAAAAGACAGCCTTCTTCCTGCTGTCCCATGGCATCTCAAGGCCCTCTCTGCCCATAGAGAGTAGTTTAGGGCTAGTTATTTGCCATACCATTCTTACTTAGGTCTGAAATAACTGCAGAGCCTCTCTCTGCCTTAGTCAGTGTTCTGTTGCTGTGAAAAGACACCATGTCTGCGGCAGGTCTTCTAAAAGAAAGCATTTAGCTGGGGCTGGCTCAAAGGTCCATTATCATCATGACAGGAAGCATACTATCACACAGGCAGGCATGGCTGCCCTAGAGGAGTAGCTGGGAGCTCTGCCTTGGAGCTCTGGGCTAGAAGAACCGTTAAGTGTTAAGAGCTCTGTGGGATGTTCTGAGGGATGCTGAAGGATGGGAATGTTGAGAGCTGTGCAGAAGATGGAAGCCTGGCTTGTGAAGTCTCAAAGAGAAGTTTGAAGACTCTATCAGGGCCGTGTGTTATTTTGAGTTAAGATTCTGTGGTTTTGGTAGCTGGGGCTGAAGAATCAGCTGCGATTAACAAGGATCCCAAGCTACTACAGCGAAATTTTGCTTTGCTGGGATACTTGACGCTGCCCAGCTGGAGCTGAGAAATTAGCAGTTAACAGGAAGAGACCAGCGTCGCTGAGGTGAACTCTTCTGAGAAGTGTTTCTGGAAAGCACAGAGAAGTTATGTTTCAGAGGTGGCCAAAGTTGTACCTTGGGCTGGCAGCTGGACTTAGTAATGTGTAAGAGTCACCCAGGTGGTGCTGGGTTTGAGGATATGAATGGGTCATGAAGAGCAGCTGAGACTTGGCACTGTGAGAGCCCAGGAGACGCCATTGGTGAAGATGCAGCCTCAGTGGCTGTTGAAGGCCAACACTGAAGGGGCCATGCAAAGAAGTTGAGGTTTGGCTCCATCAAGAGGGCCTATGAGAGGCTATGGATGAAAGTGCTGCCCAGTTGCAGCAGAAGATGCCAGCGTTTTGGAGATGCTAGCGCCGTGGATGAGCACCTAGAACAGCAGCCACAGTGGAGTAGAGAAGACAAGGGCAGAGGAGAAGTGACCCCAGTCCTTCAGAGGAGCCCAGAAAATCGTAAGTGAATCCCAAATAATTGGACATTGAGTTATTTATACCACTGGCGTTTGGTTTTGCCCTGGTTCTTCCCTCCTGAAAAAGGTACTGAACTTAATTTTGGTTTTTAAAGGATCCTAGAAATGAAAGATTTGAACTTTTAAAAGAGATTGGGTATTTTAAAGAAACTGAAATTTTAATGTGTTTGAATTTGTAAAAACTGTGGAACTTTTAAAATTATTTATAATCATACTATGAGATCTTGGGGACGAATAAGAAAGGAAGGGATGTGGCTTACCAGTGATGTGTTTGTGTGTTGAGTTGACAAGGGGCCAGTTGTACTGACTGGCTTTGTGTGTCAACTTGACACAAGCTAGAGTCATCAGAGGAAGGAGCCTCAGTTGAGGGAATGAGATCCATGAGAGCTGAAGGCATTTTCTCATGGTAGGCGATGGCATCCCTGGGCTGGTGTCCTGGGTTCTATAAGAAGGTGAACTGAGCAAGTCGTGGCAAACAAGCCAGTAAGCAGCACCTCTCCATGGCCTCGGCATCAGCTTCTGCCTCCAGGATCCTGCCCTTTCTGAATTTCTGTACTGACTTCCTTCAATAACAACATGGAAATGTAAGCCAAATAAATCATTTACTCCCCAACTTGTTTTTTGATTATGGTGTTTTGTCTCAGCAATAGAAACCCTAACTAAGACAGAGTCCAAACAGCACCGGCTATTTCAAAGACTATTGGTTGCTTTCCGCAGTCTGATGATAAAGTCCTAATGTTGAAGACAATACTTATAGAACATCAAAAAGTTGACCTGGTAGCCAACTACAAGATTCACCTGGTTCTAGAAGGTACACCTCAGGATAATGGAGATGAAAGATAGTCATCAGTATCACCCAGCTAGAAACCCTGTAACCTGCAACAGCAACCTGCCGGCAAGATATAGTGGTCAATAGTAGAGAATAACCAAACATTTTTTTTAATTTTATCTTTTGGATTTAAGACCTAGTCCATAATATGGAACCCACACCTAATACTCTTAAAGTAGCCAAGAACTTGAGATAGGCCCTGAGCCTAGGCCTAGGGGGAAGTCTACTACTATTATGCTAAAGGAACATTGCAAGAAAACCTGCTAGTGACATATTGCTACACCTATGGATCAGTGCCTCACTCAGCCACCATCAGCGATGCTTCCTCTTGCAGTAAATGGGAACTAACATGGAGACCCACACCTAGACAAGGTACAGAGAGTGAGAGGCTTTGAAGTCCTCAGTCCTAAGTAGGATATTTTCATCAAATCCTTCCCCTCAAAGCCCAGGGGTGGCAGATGGCTCCAAGAAAAGAGCATCTTCCAGACACGACAGTACTGATGTACACATGAACACACAGAGTCTAAAGTGCCGCACACAAGAGTGTCTTCCAGACACGACAGCACTGATGTACACATGAGCTCACAGTGACTAAAGTGCCGCACACAAGACCAGCAAAAGTTCAAGCAGGCAGGTCCAAGCGTTGGGAAGGGGGAAGTGAAAGCAAAATCCCATGCTAAACCAAGAAGCTGTGTGCAACCGACTCCTGCTGAGAAGGAAAAATAGATTTCTCTAATGAAATGTCTCAGGGTCTATCAACTACTCTCCAAGGCAAGCCACATGACAGGGGACCAGCACAAAATGAACTCCATGTTTTGTCTTGATATTTTTTATCTTATTAATTTTTTGTTTGTGCGTTTTGATTTTCATTTTTGTTTGGAGTTTTACTTTGGTTTTGGTTTTGAGAGAAAGAAAGAGCATGAAGTTGGATAGGTATGGAGGTGGAGAGGAGAGGCTCTAGAAGGTGCTGAGGGAGGGGAAATTATGAGCAAATATATTCTATGAAAAAATTCAATTATTAAAAAAATACGAATGTCTAGAAGATGGTAAACAAATACGACCTTTTATTTCAGGCAATGGGGACCATTCTTTTAGGAGCTTAACACAGTAAATACTGCTCAAAAATTGTCATTGGCAATCATATCTACAATGTGATATTTTATACAGTTATGTATTGCAGATGTATTCAATTAAACTAATTGAATATCCATCTTCTCAATGACTCTTATTTTTCTGGTAGGAATACTTAAAATATTTTTAGAAATTTTGCTATATATGTATATATCATCATGATAACTAGCCAATATGTTCTGCAATAGACCACTAATAGACATTCTTCCTGTCCAACTGAGATATTGTTCACTTTGATAAAGCTTTATTATGCTTGCTCTCATTGCTTGTCATAGTCGTCAAGTGGACTATAGGCAACACATCCCCACCTGGGCTGACAGAATGACCGCAGCTTTGGAGGTTTCTGTAAGCACAGAGGAAAAATAGAAGAAGCGAATTTCTCAGAAAAAAAAAAAGGCACACCCGAGCCAAAATCCTACAAACCTGTCTGATTAATAAAACTATGACTGCGGAGTCCAGAGTGTCGTCAGTCGGGAGCTGGAACACCTTGGCTAACTTTCGTCACTAACAGCCGTCTATGCTCATCTCGTCATAAAGCTAACATCATCCTTGTGATTATTAGGTGAATTCGGCTTCTGCCAAGCCAAAAAATGAGAGTTCCACCAAATAGCATCCGAGGTGCAGAGCAGAGACTCACCTGTTTTGCTGTATCCCACCTACCTGGTGTTGCTACCAATATAGCTTTCAAACGCTTTGATTAATGATGCTGCTCTATCACTGTGAAAACTTCATGCAGTTGTTACCATGATGGACATCAGCAACCCGAATCTGTGATCAAAAACTGTAGATGCCTGTGTTTGCCTCCAGAATGAACCTATTCGTATTTCCCTTGTAGTGAGAACTGTGTTTGTGCGTTGACATATGCCAACTCTGAACAAGTTTCCACACAGGCCCTTGGTGCTGCAGCCCAGAGTGAAATGACACATTGCCTGCTGGTCTCCTCATGGCCAGGAATGACTATGTGATCACAACCATTCTTGGGACATTCAAGAGAAGAATGTGGAAACCTACGGCATATAAGTTGAGCGAACCCTAAAGCTTCAGGCCATCACTACAGAACTCTCTCAATGAATAGACCTCAGAATCTGGTGCTTCGCTATGGGGCTCAGATTGGGCGTGGCTTATGCTTAGTGCCTGTTTTCTCCCAACTGTATTTCATTCTTTGCCTTGTTTGCTATACTAGTATTGCTCTGTAAAACCAATATGCATCACAAGGTCACCCTCTTCTGTCACATGGAGTCCACACACCTAAAGTGAGTCAAGAAAGTGTCTCTGAAAGATGTTTGAGATGAGGATGGGAAACCATGGGCCCAGTATTTGCAGTGGGAGGGTCTTGTCATTTTGATCAAAGGCAGAGTCCTGCCTGCTACCTCAATTATATTCTTTCCCTATGCATTATCTTATCAGAGGTATTGTATGAGATCTAAAAATTGTGGATTTTTGACTGATGTGAATGATTCATTTTATTGTAATTTTATGTGAATATTATGATAGCCAAGTGGAAGGGGAATTTCATTTGTATGCTGTGAGAGCTTTGAAAAATCAACCTTTACTTTAAAAATAAATCTTTCTTGCCATGAGCATTCCTTTTGTGTCATCTCTCACCTTGATGGGGCTGTGATGGACCCTTTATAATGAGTTGTCTCTGAATCATGCTGGAAGATGTCAAAATAAAATGAAGATCTCAAAAAAGAATCGCTTCCCATAATTTTTCCCCAAAAAAGGCAAATCACATCTCAATTTTAGTAAGCAAATATTCCATTTCCTGTAAGTTATATATAAATATATAATCATTTGAAGTTTGTTAAAGTGACTCAAGGATTTTGCCGAGGCGCTAATGGCTGTCTACCACATCCATGTCTCAGGCTGCACACAATGACAGGAAACTCAACTTCATGAGAAGCCATCTCAGCCTCAAGATCCCCACATTCTGGGTAAGAAAAAGAATGTCACAGGTGAGTTTTACAGAAGCAAAACTTGAAGTTGAATTTTTGTGCAAAGCTGTGGTTCTCAACCTTCCTAATGATGCAACCCTTTAATGCAGTTCCTCATGTGGTGGTGTCCTCCAATCTTAAAATTCTTTTTTGTTGCTTCTTCATAATTATAACTGTGCTACTGTTAATAACCATAATATAAACATCCGTGTTTTCTGATGATCTTAGGTGTTCCCAGGAAAGGATCATCCATCTCCCAAACAGATCACGACCCACAGATTGAGAACCACTGGCCTGAAGTGATGTCCATCAAGAACAACCATTCAGAGAAACTGAGAGACAGGGATCAGGATGCCTACACAAGGGAGGAAAGGTCAAGAAGGACCAGAATTCCAGGCAAACTCACATAGCACATACCTTTAGCCTGAATCCTCTGGACAGAGGAAAACACTAGAGGATTGTTCTAAAATTCAGGCACTAACTCCAAAGATTTGTACCTTCAATGACAGTCCAACCCTCTTGGCATCTGGGTGCCAGACTCCTAGTCTTGCAAGAGGAACTGATTCTGGCATTTAAAGACTCAGCTCTTTCTCGTGGTTTATTCTGGTTGCCTTTGTAGAACACACACAACTTCTGAAGGTTGGATGCATAAATTCAGACACAGGATGGTGAAGAAGCAAAATTAGACCAGACTGGTCCTCTAGATAAAAATGCTCAATTTGTGTGTATACTTTCTTTTACTGTAATGAATTAACATATACTTTGGCCCTGCTTGAGAAACCTACCTCTCCTGTCATGGGACAGTCTTATATCTGGCTTGTTGGGTAGTGATCTAAGGGACTGGGAAAAGGAACGGGGGTCTCAAACAAACAAACTAACAGAGAGAGGTATGACTTTGAGCTGACTCCACTGGCCCATGACTACCTCATGTTGGCTCCTGTTTATTCAGGGAGTTAGTCACCAGGAAAAGGGAAACAGGCAGAAGTTGAGTATCTGCAATGACACTGTAGGTAGTACTCCCCAGGACATGACCCTGTAGCTAGTGTTCCCAGGACATGCAGCCCAGGGAAAGGCGACAAGACGTTTGAGTGTCAGGATCTCTGGAGAAGGTAGAGGGAGTGAGGTAGAAGGCTGCGAGCCCTCCAAGGAGCAGAGAAGACGGGAAGCTGTTTTGAGCAGCAGCACAGGAAAGCAGAAAGGCAGCAGGGCCGACTAAGTCTCTTCAGCTGATATTCAATTATCCAGAGAGCTTGTTGTTCAAATGCAGCCTGCACCACACTGGAGTAAACCTCAGCATGAAGTGGGTGATTTAGAAGCCAGAAAAATGACAGTATACCTACAAATTAAAGGAATAGCTAATCGATCTCTCCAATTGTAAGTAACAAATCTGAAAATTATAGAGTTAATTTATATCCCAAATATAACATTTTATTCTTTCCCTCACTTCCCGATTTCTAGGTGGTGAAGCTCCCTCAGAGGGAAGGCAAAGGGTGGGACCTGTGGGACCCAGGAAACTTCCTCTCGGTCCAGTGGTTCCAGAAGGTGGTAAGGAGCCCGCACCACCCCTTACCACCTCTTCATGTGTCTCCCCCACACCATGGCTGCTGTGTGAGCTTTCCACACTGGGTGCTAAATAACACAGCCATGCATAAGAGACAGCCTGTGTTTTGTGTGCCAGGGTCTTCACTGGCATCCACACTTGGCTTTCAGATATCTCAGTCAGTCCTAGCCGCCCATGTTCAGGATGCCCTGCACCACAGCTGGATCCACCCCCATGAAAGCTGAATGCCAGACTGAGCTGACGTGCACAGGACGAAATGTTATAATTGAATGGTTTGGACAGTCAGGGGTTTAACATGCGGCGAACACTTCAGCAAAAGCTCCTCCTCTTCCTTCTCTTCCACCTACAACTGCAGGGGTGGGTGGGTGGGTATCTGCCTCACTAGCTACCCACAAAGCCTTGCCAGTAATAATCAACGACTGATCCAAACAGAGCAGAGAGAGAGAGAGAGAGAGAGAGAGAGAGAGAGAGAGAGAGAGGATCTCACTGGAAACAAGAAAAATCCTCTTGCTCTTGTTTTATTTTTAACCTGATGTGTTGCACGGTACTGAATGTCACCAGATTGTCATTAATATCACTTTCCCTCATGTTCCATATGTGATGTGACATAGCATGTGACTAATGAAACCCCATGAACAATATGTCAACATAAAGAAGCACGCCTGGTCACAAATATGCTCCGAGAGCATTCAAATGCAAGGAAATGTATATTGAACGTGTTTTCCTTAGGAATAAAATTGAGTTGCATAGTTAACGCATTATGTTTAGGTATACTGCCTCAGAGACCAAAAGAACCCAAATACATTGTTGAATGACCTATAAAATGCGCATTATCCACACATATTGGTAGCACAGGCAGACAGACGGATTCCAATGAGAGCCGGGAAGAATCACGAAGGGGAGCTATGCCTTCTCTGAAGAGGCAAACAGCCATAGAATCCAGCTGCGTCTAGCTCATAAAAGGTGTTAACAAAGAGCGCCCCGTTATTTAGGCATAAATCCCAAGTAGCATTGTCTACTAAGCCCACTTTGTCTTCGCCCCACTAACACCACTGAAGTAGGGCTCTGGAATGCCTGCTCCCGAGTCTGAGTCTGAGCCAGCCTCCTGCTTCTTCGCTCCTGCGTGAGCTCTTTCCTCTGGTCCTTTGTCAGGCATCTGGGCCCAGCCTGCTGAAGACAGCCAAGTGGGACTAGGAAGACTAAGCTGTAAGCCCTCCCCGATGACCCTCCCAGGGCCCAGAACTTTCTTCAAATGCCTTTGCTTCTTCCTTTCTAGAAAAGAGCTGTGCCGATACAAACAGTGTGAACTTAGCTTCTTTGAACCCTGTGGTGGGTGTTCATGCAGACCCTCATTACTTCGCATCTTATTTTACACTGACCTTCCTCACACATACGTGAGAGAGAGAATTTCTCTTCTACTGTTCCCAGCTCTGTCCAGGGAATTCCCCACCGCCACCCTCTGCACATCTCCCTGAGGACTAAGAGGCCAAGCTCTCTCCACTACCTGTATTTCTCCCTCTGCCTTCAGCCTGAGCATCCAGTTCATATCCACGGCTTCAGCCCTCGTTCCCTGCTCACTGGTTGGTACCTCTAGTCTTGGTTTCTCAACCCCTGGGCCTCTGCACTCTGTCTTCTCTTGCTGCACCCCATCTTTCTCTCTGCACCCTGATAGCTCCCGTTTGATGCATTTATACACCTCACAGCCCTCTCTCAAACAGCATTCTGTTTCTCTTAATTTGCTTTGTTTCCTTTGGGGGCATTGCCTCTCATTTTACAAGCAGTAAACATTATTGTCACAAGTCTAGGCATCTTGTCAACATCCCCATGATCCTGACCAACCACAGTGCTTGTTCTTCACAAGGTACTTGTTCCTCTGAATCGGCACATCACGCTGTCCATAAAGCAGAGCTGTGGAACACTCAGGGTCTCCCCCAAACTGAAAACTGAAGCTGTCTTCCTTCTACTGCTTCCAAACCACTTCATCCAAGTTTCTCTACAGCACTTCCCATTCATTCATTCATTCATCCATCTTTGATTTTCTTGGTAGGACTCAGGGATCTTTGTTCAGCAGTAGTTAACTTAAAAGACCATAGGTCTTAATGCAGCGAGCATCGGTGTAGGTGTCGGGAAGGCTTCTGTAAACTGACAGGGGCCGCGGAGGCAGTTGATACAATGAACAGCCCAAATGGACATGGAGTTGCACAGTGAAAGGGCATGATGTAATGAAGGGAGTTCCAAAGATGCACATTATGAATGAGAACAGAAGATGAAACCCTGTCCTAAAAAGTAAAGTGCATGGTGATGGAGGAAGTCATCCAACACTGACATGTGACTTCCAGACACATGCACACACACACAAACACACACAAGAAAAATGAGTCCCATTGGTGAACTTAGAGATGTGCACCTTTGTACACAGACATGATTATATCTACGTCCAACAAACTCTGAAGCCATCCAGTAGAGCACTACTCTCCCATGAAGCAACTGTGAGACCCACAAGGCAGAGTGCCTTAGTTTGTGGAACTTTCCCCATCCCAGCAGAACCATGTCTTGGTCCCACATTAGCCCATGTCTGGAGGTCAGCATCTTCTGATTCCAGCCTTGGACCATGGCGTTTCTCTAGCCATGTGCAGAGTGTGTGGGCTTTCACACATGGCCACCGTCAATAGACCATGCAAGTTCTGGTTCCACAGCCAATCCATTCCCTCTCCTCCACTTCCCTTAAGCTTTTGTTTCTGCTTTGTTCTCCCTGATTTTGTTTCTCTTGGAATGTTGGTATTGTAGTAACACAAATAATGTTTAAAACCCCTCCCTTTGATAAGGGAGAGTTAATTCTTGTTCAAGGGCTAATCATATAAAATCACAAAATTTTTAATTGAGCAAAATCATAAAAACTTTCAAATGACACATTTGGACAAATCACTGCCAGTAAGAATCAAAGACACTGCCATTCAATTAACACATGGCCAATATGGCATGTGTTGGAGAGGAGCATTTGATGAACAAATGAATGCATGAATGAATGAATGAACAAATGTAAGCAACTCTACTAAGCTGTAAAAATATCACACTGCTAAACCATTCCCATGTTTATAAATGTATCTATTAGCCAGGACGTTTCAGTGTTGGTCTGTATGATGTATGGTGTATGTAAGGCAGATGAAACGAGACAGAGAAGTCACTATTGCAAATAATCCTCATCCGGCAAAGAGTTCACACTAGTTGCTCTATGGATGCCTACTAATGGCCCTAGGTGCTGTCACTAATGACTTAATTAATTAATTACTGTTGACGCCCAAGTAGTACCCCTGCTATTTTTTTTTTATAAAAACGTTTCACTCACATGGAGCTGGGTGGCAGCGGGGGGTAGGTTCTGAATCATGTGATTCCCTGAGAGTCCCCCTACTCCAGCATCTAGCAAAGTCCCCAAGAGAATGATGATCCCTTAAGTCCAAACTTCTGGCAGCCAATCTTCTCCATGAGCACTGACAATCTGTGTTTCTGAAACAGAATAAAATGATCACCCACACTCTCTAGAGCCGTAAGCCGTGAGCCATTTCTCTGGCTCTTGCTCCTGGCAGCCTCGTACGTGGACACTGCAGTAGTGACTCCAGCCACTTGCAGGGTTTTCCTGGGTGTCCTATTCCACAGCTCTCATGGTGCTTACGGAACCAGGCAGTTACTATGTGATTACAGGAAATAATACTGGGTGTTTTCCCTCGAGTCCGTCAGTTACCCATGTCACCAGTATACCTACCACTTATCCCGGCAACAATTAAGATATTGTTGACTTCTGTGTGCTTGCTTAAAGAAATAAAAGCGAGGAAACTATGCTTTAATGGCATTTCAGTTGCCTGGAGCCTGGCAGGTCTGTAGCATAAGATACCTGAGTTTGTGTAAATGATCTGCCTTTCCCAGAAGGAGATGCTTGGATTTATGTCAAATCATCATAACGGATACTCTGTTGTTCCAAGCAGCACACAAACAGATGTATTTACAGTTCCGGCAGCTGCAGGCCCACTATTAGAAAGCCAGATTTGTACTTCCCATTATATTTCTACTTCCTTGTTTAAATCCCAGCCCTCCCTCCTGAAACAGAAGCAATAAAATAAGGGAAGGGAGGCTGGATCCAAGCGGCCAAGAAATCGGATAACACATTTTTATCTATGGATAATACTTGAAACATAGAAAGATCTGGTGATTGGTAAACATAGAAAAGCCCACTTTTCTACAGTAATTCCACTTTAAACAATGTTAGAGACAGTGAAATTAGTGGCTCAGAGTCGTAATGCTCCCAGAGAGCCCAGACTGCTAGACACAAGGTGTCCAACAGACAGCTGCAGGGAACACTGGGAAATAGCCCCATTTCTGGTCAGGCTCGTGGCTATGAAAAGATGAAAATCACTCTCCTGGCCCACCTTTCCACCAGTTATGGCCATGGGCAACATTACTGGCTGATGGGAACCGAGCAAAGGTAAAGGAAAGCCCATCCCCCCTTCTGTTCTTACAGGTGAGTGGCAAGTCATGCCGGCAGCGGGGGCGGAGTCACTCTCTGAAGAGGATGTGAAGCCTCCTCTGAACCACTATGTGGATGGAGCTGTCACTTCTTACAGCGACACCCCCAGGAGATGGGTTCCTGTCTTGTTAACCCGCTGCCTTACTGGCTTTCTGTCCCCTGGGCTCAACACCCATATCCCAACCACAGAAACATGTGACCAGTGTGGAATTCTAAACGCAGAACTGGGAGGAAATGAAGAGACTGCTTAGAATACCACCCTCCCTGTGACTAACTTTTGCAGGAGTGCTAGGGAAGAGAGGGGCAGAAATTAAATAGAAGTACTTACCAACAGTCAAGAATATGTTTACGTTACATGTGTTTTACCTCATGAGGCAATGATTTTCTTAAGTGTGAGAAGCTGAAAATACCCGTGTCATCGGCCCTACTTGTGAGTAAACCTGATTCGTCTCCACTGTGCACATGAATTTTTAACCTTTTGAGTGCTCATTCAGCTTAATTAGATAACCTGTAGCTGAGACTACCTCAAATTATCTAGTTGCTCGGCTAGGGCAGCAGCCCATTGGGTAAAGTATTTTCTAAGAAAGCCTGAGTTGGGATTCCCAGGGTTCCGGTAAGAGCCGGGTACCTCAGCGCTGGGGCTGGGGAGAGCTGAGGACAGCTGATCCCTGCAGATGTGGGCTCAGTCCTTGAGCTGCAGGCCCAGCGGGAGATCCTGTGTCTAAATACAAATGCAAGAGACACAGAAAAGAACCAAAAGAGGACCATGGGTCTGTAAACACACAAGGATGCATGTACGCACTCATGCTCACCACACACACACGCGCGCACACACGTACACGCGCGCGCGCGCACACCTGCCCTAGGTGCTCTGGCGTCATGTCAACAGACCCCGTGACAGCTCTGGAAAGATAGTGGATGTCACTCCATTAAAAATGACAACTTGGAGGGTAATTAGGTGCATTATCGTCTGAATCAAATTTCTACATGTCCAGGCTGTGCCAGATTCAAAGAGACAGTGATGAAAGGCACGCGCCGCTGGGGAAGACCAACTGGAGATTCTCAGGGGGTCTCTGGAAGAGGCTCTAGCTTGGGTGGAACACTGGGATCAGGAGCCAAGCTCCACTTCAAAAGCACAATGCGCCTCAGGGTGGTCCGTTCTTGAGAACTGACCTTCAGATGCCACCGGGAAAAGTACAGCCTGCGCTCAACTGCTGCCTGGGAAACACCTGCAGAAACAAATGGAAACCGGTGGGCTCTGGTGCCTGGTGAACAATGTACCAGCACGTGGCTTGCTCCTGAAGACACCAGGCGTGCCACGTCTAGGTCTGGGATCTCCCTTAGGTCAATTACTCCACGTCTTTCTCCCTAACCTCCCAGTGCTGATGCAGAGTCCACAGAAATGGAGAATAAAATGAGACAACCAAATTTATTTTTACTTATGGACCTGAGCCAGCCTCTAAATGACTCTGGCAATGGCACTCACTTCCCTTGGGAGCCTATTCTCTAGTCTAATAGATCTCGCCGTTAGGAGATTTCTCTTATAATTCAGCATAAATTGTCCCTTGCTGAATTCCTTCCCATTATTCCTAGTTAGATGTCCTTGGACTCCCTTAGACAACGGATCCACTCCCCCACAGGCCTGTCCATTCTCAGGCAAGAGAGGCAGGGGACCAGAGGGAATGCTGGGAGGGCAATTAGGGAGACAGGGAGCTCTGGCCTGACCTGTGGCTAACCAACCGGCATTTCAACCACAAACCTTCACATATGAACAAGGACAGCAAATTTATTAACCACTGGAGTGGGTCATCTCAGGAAAATATTTGATTTCAGCTAACCTCCACGTTCAGGTCTCAGTAATTTCTCCATAAGTAAAATAGGTCAGAAGCATAAAGAAGAGAGGTGCCATGAAGACAGCGTGGAAGGCTAACCACACGTGTCTGTGAGTTCCACGAGAGCCAGAGGTTGGGCTCTGTCTGTGGTTGCTGATCTTGCCTGTTGGACCCTGTTCTCCCATGCGCAGTTCTGGTAATGAGATGATATGCACTGAGGTTTTGTGCAAACATCTGGATATTGTATCCATGATTCCTTCCACGTTCATAGCATAAGTCACAGGATACAGTCTTCCTGGAACCCAACCACCAGGAAGTGCCTCACCATGCATCAGGACGAGACTCACCGTTCACCACACAGCTGCAGTGCATGTAGCCACAGTCCAAAGTGACCAAACTACACTTATGAGGGCCCAGAACATATCACCAAATTGTGGCCAAGGGGCTATGTAGCTCCAAATATTCTCCATTGCGCTGGTCCCCCCACGTCAGAGCTATTCGGAGAGAAGTCAGTCAGCCTCTCTCTGCTTGCGGGACTAAGATGTGAGGATTAGGCACCCTTAGCTGTCCTGTCTTCCATAAGCGGCTGGGAGGAGCCAAGATGGTCCATCTGCACAGACAGGGAGAAGAGGAGATGGACATCTACCTCTGGGGCTGAAGCTTGCAGTAGTGGTCACACAGCCAGGCCCTGCTGCCATTTGCTGATTCCCTGAGGGAGGTCAGGTACTTTATACCAGATACGATACAAACTGCATGGTACCTAGTATGGCACCTAGCGCATTCACTAGGGTTGTAGACAGGAAACTGAAATTTGAAAGCCCAGATAGTTTGGAGCTTTTGGTCACCATAGCCACTCACTGCCCTCTCCCGACCTTATCGAACTGTCTACACAGGGCCAGGAAGGGGCTGTGGAGGGAGAGCCCTTCTGGAGAACTGAGGCAGAATTGAGGACCAAAGGCATTTTCTTTTTCAGTGTAGACACGACATGAGTGACTCTGGGCAGCTATGGAACCTGTCTGACCCCGCTCTGCGCTTCATGTGTGTAAGTGCTCAGTGCTGGTGATCCTGCACACGATGCTTCCCCGGGGCTACATTCGTCATGTATGAGAACGGTATTATGCTACAGGGGCTCCTACACGACATACAAGGAACATTTTGCTGTTTTCTTCTTTTACTAGAACTTTTTTTTATGATACAGAATACATCTTCTGAGCATCCAGGACACCCAGACCACATCCTAAGACCAGGATAGGAGCCTCAGAGTTGGCTGATATGGACAGGGATGCAGAGCTATGATTCAGGCGTGATGGTGCTGGAGAAAAGGGTGAAACGGAAGAGCACCTATGGGTCTCAGCCCTGCCCCGGTTCCCTCTTCACCCACTTGGAGACTCTCTGCTGTGCTTTTGCTGTGCCCGCTGCACTTTGGGAGGCAGGGCGCTCCATAGTCCCACTTTATAACCAGAAGAGACACTTCAAACAGACGTTCTCCAAAGCTGTTCCGAAAGGAAACCAACCTCTCCCACCAGCAAGTCGATGCTTCTGGCTTTCAGCCAGCTCCTCGCACTGTTTCTGTGCATTCGCGTCGTGATTCGAGCTTCCTGTCTAAGTGAGGTTCCGTGGTATTCCTTCAGGACACGGGTCTATTAAACAGCGAAGCAGAGTATGCAAATTATCTCCAACCCCACGCACAAAGCCCACAAACGCTCTTCTCAGGAAAGTGCTGATTATGGCAAATTATGAATTAACATGTCAAACACTGAAGTTTGAAACCTTATAACTGTGTTTACTGTACAAGAACTCCCGAATGAATTGAAAAATAGAAGGGAGAAAACAGCAAACTCAGTGATTCGGCGGTCGCTAAGACGACAAACACACAGCCAGCCCCACCAAATTCACCAGCTTTTGTTTACCAACACACACATACACACACACATACATGCCACACAAAAACATACATATGTACAGTGTGTACACCACACAACAAAGCAGAAGACACACATGAACCATCCCTGTAAGGCTTGGCCCTCCCTCTGATGGAAGCATCATCTCCGATTTCAACACCAGCTGGCTCCTCAAAATGACTTTTTTTTTTTTTTTTGGTCTTTTCGCGAGTATTAATTGATCTCTTGTATACAAACTGGACACTAGACATCACTGGGTGACACGTGGCAATGAAGCCACGTGTGTGAGACCACACCCCCCACAGCACAACCTTTGCAGGCCCCCTTGCCTGTCAGTGCCCACAGACTGGCTGTGGCTGGTGCCACAGGCCCCAGGACAAGCTTCCAGGGAGGATTTCAGTGACGGTTGAACAACCCCTTCGGATGATGGTTAATCAGATCTGGTGCGATGAGGCCTGAGGCCATGGCTTGTGTTCTATATTGCTGGAGTCAATTGGTAAAGGGAGCAAACGAGCTATTTTTTTAAAAAAGAAGACAACAACGGATATTAGCCTTTGCGGGCCCTGAAGGTTGGACTACTTATGCAGAGGACTGGAGCTGCTGTTCAGGGGTTTCCTGAGATTATATCTGCAGTGGATCCCAGAAAATAGGAAAAGACTCTGTTAATACTGTTTTAATAATGCCCACACATTTCTATAAGGTTTCTGTTGCTCCCCATAACTTCCAGAAGGAAGGACACAGTAAAAGAGAAGTTTTTGCCGTTTCTGGTCACATTGCAATAATCCTTCAGAGGGAAAGAATACTAATGAGGTGCTAAGCACATAGTCAATTTCAGAACAGATTGTTTTGTGTGAGGGAAGATGGCGGTCAATATGGGAGGAAACGGTACCCTCAGTCTCCTCATCGGTAATCAATCCACAGAAAGTGGGTGGTTCCCCCTTCCCCTGTTCTTTCCGGGTAAGCAGGCAAAATCCAAAGATAGAATGTGGAGCTGCAGAGTCTTATTTAAATACTGTGAAATTACATGAAAAGTAAAGTCATGGGTCGTGATTTCTTTACAACTACCAGTTCCCTCCCTGTATTTTCAGGGAGTTCCCTGGAGGGCAAACCAGGAGTCAACTGTATGTTTTCAATCCTTGACAGAGCTCCTTCTCTGAGGACCCAGTTCCTCCTACGCCACCAGCGTGGACCTGCCTTCCAAGGAAACCCAACTTTCTTCACTTCCAAGGAAAGCCTGACTCTCTCCACTAATCGTGGTCCTCCTTTTGAGGGCCTGGTCCACCTGGCTGTGGCTCTTAGTGATACTGAGCTAAGTCCACCTCTCATTTCAGAATGACCACTTCAGTGGTGCCCAGGTACCACCTCTCCCGTCATGGTCCAGTGGACCAGCTGAGTCCCAGAAAATATAATGTGCTTATAAGACATCAGTGCCCGAAGCTGGTGATCAGCTCTGCCCTGCTACAGTCTGCTCTGCTCCCTCCTTCTCCTTCCCTGGTTCCAGTGATAATTGCTCCATGTTCCACGGGCAGTATGTGTACCCCAGTGACCATGCGCTCCATCATTTAGTAGAACTGTTTCTTGCACACTGAGTAGAACCAGTTGGTGTGTCCATGCTTTTGAAATTAGGACACAATGCTGTCACGTTCAAGTTTCACACTTGAGAACTGCACAATCAATTGATCCTTAAAAACTTCCAAAAATATGTCTAAATTTTTTTAAGGGTGGAAAGTTTATTTTGATTTATAGTTTAAAAGTGTGTAGTCAGCAATGTTGAGGAAGCTGTGACAGTAGGGGCTTGAGGAAGTAGCTGGTCGCATTGCAACTGCAATCAGGGAGCAGAGAGAGAGGGAAGATAAATGGATGCATGTGTCCAACTGACTTCGTCCATTTAATCCAGCACAGGACCCTCACCTATGGAATGGTGGTGCCCACATTTAGGGTAGTTTTTTTGTATCTTAGCTCACTTAATTTAGCCAATGTCTCACAGATATGCACAAGAATGTCATAATGTTCTTTGTGAGTTTATAGTTTTGTGTTGGGTTATAGTCATACCTATCCTTAGCTACACGTGGCACTTGGGCCATGGGTTGCTTAACATTCAGAGGCTGTGTAAACACACTTGACTCTCATTGCCTATGAAATTCTAGAAAGCCTGAGCACAGTTCTGCAAAGTCACATGAATACCGAATTGGTATCCCTGGGCACTGTTCTTCAGGGATTGCAGCGATCAGTCTCTCGATCCTCTGGTCATGCCAGTTGATAGGCCAATCCACACAGAGACTTGACATGCACACGTTTCTCCTTACGTCAGAATGTATTCCTTTAGTATATATTCCTGATGTGGTCTTGAGCATGTGTTCAGCAGCACCAGGACTTTGGCTTGTAGAAGTCTTTAGCTCATATTCATGTCTTCTCTGT